>NC_066874.1:10412181-10759681 GCF_022985175.1 Labeo rohita | reverse complement strand
TGAGCTGTCTATGCTCTGCAATTTAAACTAAAGATTTATTACTAAAGGAAAGAGGTAATGTGGGGATACAGTTATGGCCTCATAGGTTAAATGTGAGTTTATTTATGTACAGTACTAAACACTTCTTGAAATGTTAAAGATCATGTAAACAACGTCTTCGTAAGTAAGTATTCTGTTACCATGTTGACTAGGGAGTGGAACGTTTTTCCATTTGCATTAGTGTTTATGCTTGGAAGTCATGCAAGAATATTTGTCAACATCACGCAAAGCCTGAAGTTTCACTCCATTTTAGAAGATGAATTGATGATCCTGAAGATAAATCTATTCGGATGCAAGTTACAGTAGATGCACGGCAATCAATCATGTATGCTGATCCTATCAGTTTTTATGACACATGGAGCTTATGGAGTTTCAACATTGGAATCTTGGCTTTCTATGTTCCCAGGAGGTATTTCGAGACGTTTGCTCCTCACCTTAAAGACCATGTGCAGGAGGTATTGCAGCCCGCTTTTGCCTGGATATTTGCCAGCTAATGTTGAAGGGGAGAGGTCAAATAGGTTCGCCCCAGTCTCGGTGCACAGGGCGTGGACCAACATCTTCTTCCCAACACCTGCCGGCCCCGTAAGCAGCAGAGCCCGGATCAGGGGCCCTCTTTCATGGACGCACTGTGAGCCTGTGGAGACCAGAAGATGGAGCAGTGAGTGTTCATTCTAATATCTTGTATTTTCTGTGTTCTGTCCCTTTTTATGTTCCCATCATCCATCTTGACCTCTTACGCTTTTATCATCATTAGTTTTACTGACATTATTCTGCACAAGTACTGTATATCAGATAACCATCTGTATACACCAGTGGAATAAGAGTAATTGTTTAATAGTCATCTCAAGAGTATTGCCAGATCATTTGCGATATAATATTGTTTTAACAAAGATGGAAAATCCCCTTGACTCCAGCTGTTTAAACTCTAATACACCTCACCCAATCATTCACTAATATCACAAGACAGGGAGGAACTATCCTGCGAACTCTATACTCATTTGATTAGGAAGTCAGATGTCAGCAAAGGTTGATTGCTCTGGCTGCCGGTGCTCAGTAATAGAAGAACAATAGTTTAATGGCTCTCTGGGGCTGAGACACAGGTGGTGTGAGATCCTTCTGATGGATGCCGTGGTAAAAGGGCTCCAACTGGACAGAGCTCAGGATGCAGAGAGCGGGCATGAATGTGAGACCACACAGACACACATACAGAAGTATACACAAACATACGTCTAGCAGTGCGCACACAAACATCCGGCCACACACACACATTCACACAAACAAACACGTCCGCTCAGATGGAAGGCTTGCACGTAACAGGTGCTGTGCAATATCACGTCTCTGTTCTCGAATGAGTCCTGAAAGGATAATAAAAGTATACTGGTGGTCTAATTTAATATCATTATATTTAAGTCATTATTCACTGAAAATCTTGGCATCCACCCATGTGTTCTTGCTGTGTTCATGATAGAACTAGTCTGTTTCATTCTTTTAAGTTTGATCTTTATAAGAAAAATGCAATTTAGTTCACAAAACTGCTCTGAATGATTAGTTAAAGGAGAAGTCCACTTCCAGAACAAAAATGTACAATTTAATCACCCCGTTGCCATCCAAGATTTTCATGTCTTTCTATCTTCAGTCGAAAACATTCCCTGATTTTTCTCCATATAGTGGGCTTCAATGGTGCCCCCAAGTTTGAACTTCCAAAATGCCAAAATGAACTTCCCAGCCGAGGAAGAAGTTTCTTGCGAAACAATTGGTCATTTTTGAAACAAATAGACAATTTATTTACTTTTTAACCTCAAATGCTCATCTTGTCTCATCTCTGCGATGCGCATGTGTACTCTGTGTAATCCGGGTCAAAACAGTTAGGGTATGTCAAAAAACTCTCGTCTCGTTTTCTTCTTAACTCGTCCTACATCGCTGTTTTACCTTTTTTTTGTAAAGGTCGTTTGATTTTCTCTGCATGTTCACTTTGTAAACACTGGGTCGGTACTTCTGCAGCGATGTAGGACGATTTTGAAGTTGGGAAAGAAAACGAGATGGGAGTTGTTCTACATACCCTAACTCAGTGGTTCTCAATCCTGGTCCTGGGAGCCCCCTGCTCTGCATATTTTGCGTTTCTTCCTTATTTAACGCACCTGATTGAGATCATCAGTTCATGGATCTCTCTCCTAATGAGCTGATGATCTCAATCAGTTGTGGTAAATAAGGAAGACATGCAAAATGTGCAGAGCAGGGGGCCCCCAGGACAAGGATGGACAACCACTGAGTTAGGGTATGAATTGACCGTATTGAACCAGAAAAAAACAGAGTTCACACAGACTTAGACAAGATGAGCATTTGAGGTTAAAAAGTTAAAAGGTTAAAAGTTGTCAATTTGTTTAAAAAATGACAGATTGTTTCGCTATATCCACCTTATTTTTCAATGCGGAAGTAAGCTGTTTTCTGGTAATGTATTAGACGTCCGGTTCATAATTCACCATAGGGAAAAAACGAGAAGAATCTCGAAGTGCAGTAAACTGTAAAACATTTTGCACTACAAACCAACGTGTTCATAATTAAGATAATACATTCAAATAAAACGGTAAGACACGCCAGTTTGCAATATCAAGCAGCAAAACAAGCTTTTTGTGCAGCTAAAACTAGCTGGAAGTGGGTTAGACCGGAAGCCAGACACAAAAAAATTTACAAATGGCTGCACCCACTCTTAAGGGAAATATAAGGTGGATAAGGCCCTTCTTCTTCGGCTGGGATTGTTTAGAGCCATTTGAACTGCATTTAAACCACATTTTGGAAGTTCAAACTTGGGAGCACCATTGAAGTCCACTATATGGAGAAAAATTCGGGAATGTTTTACTCAAGAAACATAATTTCTTATTGACTGAAGTAAGAAAGACATGAACATCTTGGATGACAAGGGGGGGGAGTAAATTATCTGTAAACTGGAAGTGATCTTCTCCTTTAACAAATTGGAATGATCCAGTTTTTGAGTTAAACTCACTAATTTGTATGAATAAAATGATTATTGCATTGCATTATTGTTCTTGTGTTCTACAGAAGAATACAGGTTTGGAATGATATGTGGGTGAGAAAATTATGTCTCATTTTTGGGTGGACTGTTCCATAAAATGACAAGAAGCATGTGTAACCCGCCCTGAGATAAGAGGCACGCATTGAGTGCATAGAATGAGCTGTAATCATACGGGCTTATATTTTATGTGTGTGAGAGAATTTTTCTCACATTTTTAGATCTGTTTGACATATCAGTGATAACCAGAAACCATCGCCCTTTAAAGGAATAGTTCACCCAAATTTGCTGAACATTAACTCAGGCCATCCATGATATTTTTTTTCCATGAGAATTTGTTTTTTCATCAGAACGGATTTGGTGAGTTTTAGCATTACATCACTTGCTCACCAATGGATACTATACAGTAAATGGGTGCCATCAAAATGAGAGCCCAAACAGCTGATAAAAAGATCACACTTATTCACAAGTAATCAAAATGGCTGCAGTCCATAAATCAATGTCTTGTCAATCGAAAAGCTGTGTATTTGTAATAAACAAATCTATCTTTGCTTATGCTTATTACTTTCTCCAGCAAAAAAAGTCTAAAAGTCTGAATCAGGAGACAAATAGGCACAGATCAAGCACCATTTATAAGTTCATAATGGTGCCTTCACACCATGTTGTAATTACCATAATTCCGAGATGACAACACAAAACATTTTACTCATAGCTTTCCATGTTCTCGGACTCAGAGGTAGCGCCTAAGTACGCCAAAATGAGCCTGGTGGTGGTCACGTGGTACAGCTGTCACTGGTCCAAGTCGTAACTCTCAGAGAACATTCAGAGTTTACAAGTTGTAATTACGAGTTCAGGAGCACGTGAGGGCTTTGGCATTGATAGTGTTGCCAAATAATTCAGATAGAGTAGAATGTCACGTGTTGTCATGTCGGAATTACGACATGGCGTGAATGCGGCATTAGTACTCATATTTTGGCCAGAAGCAATGGTTTAAATTAAAATGCATTAATGATGGATTTGTTTCTCAAAAACAAACAGCTTTTCACTCTACAAGATGTTAACTGACAGACTTGAGACATGTTCGTTACTCATGGATTACTGTAATATTTGTCGAGCAAATGCCAAATTTCAAAATCTGTTCCGATAAAGAAAAAAACTCAAATACATCTTGGATGGCCTTAGGGTAAGTAAAGAAAATTTTCATTTTTGGGTGAATTATTTTTTTAAAAAAAGACTCCTTTTAAGACTAGCAGCAGGGGGCGATACAAACAGAAAAATCACTACAGTGTGTCAGCTGGGTGTTGCATGAGTAGGGCATAGGTGACATCCCAATTCAAAACTATCCTAAATAATATTAAAATTTCAGATTAGAATTAACATGTCTAAAATCATAATGTTATAATAAGTTTTGTGTGCGTGCTAATGTGCATGCTTTTTGGGCTATTAATCACATGGAAAGGATACGTTTTTTAATGCCTCACTTTTGACTTTTTTTTGCAGTTAAAAGTGAAGGAATACAAAGCCAAAGCTTCTTCTGTATTTTTTCATTATATAAAGGTAAAAGTTAAAATGAAATACTTAATATAAAGAAATGCATTTAGCTTATTAGTTACCAAGATACAGTATAGTACCTGAATACTGTTTTACCAGACACACAAATAGGACAAGTGCCAGACTGGCACAAACAAGGCTCAATTGTTTAAACTGGATAGTTCAGTTGGATAACACTTGTTTCTGAATGCTAAATAAGAATTTAAAACAATATTTACAAAGACTGTAGGAGTTCCACCTCACGTATGAATCATTTGAACAAAATAAATACAAAATAAAAGAGTACAAATGTTGGCAGTGAAATAAACATCCTAAATTTTGCATGTAGCTCAATGGAGAGTTCAACTTTCTAGGTAAGCGCCCCCTTGAGGAAGCCAATTTGCATCTCAAAAGAAATTTTTCACAGGTTATAGCTACCCAGTGCTAAAAACATGGACTTCACCATCACCAGCAAAGTGCATACTGTTATTGCACATTGTAAGTTTGCAAAATGGAGCACAGCCAATGTGTATGTTTATGCGTAAATGAATGTGTATCTGCATGTACACTTCCCCAGCACCATGATTTAAACAAGATTATTTAAAACTGAATTACACTTCCTAATCTCTCCCGGCAGCTCTGTTAAAAGCGCCATTGTGTTATGAAGGAAGTCCATTTGACCTCAGAATATCTGCAAAGTTTATCAAGTAAAAAATGGCTTAGAGACAAGCACAATAAGGGATAGTGTGAGAAACTTGTGATTTTTTACAACCTCCTTCAAAGTGGTTGTTCTAAACAAGGTGCATCAAGTATTTCACATTGTCCCAATTACTATTAATCGTCCCAATTTACTCTAATCCACCGAGCAAAATGGTGGGAGTGATTATTATATCTAGGGATGGGTTGATATCACAAGAAAGAAAAGTGGGTAGATCTAATAAAACTCACTTCAGTGAAAAACATACCTCAGGCCAGGGCAGGACAATTATGAAAAACACACACACAAAAAGGATTTATGTTTTGTAAGAAAAGCACACACTGAGTAGGAAGTAAGAAAGTAGAATAATAAAGAACCTAATGATTAATCTTTCATCTCTCTCTTTATTTCTCTTTTTAGCAAGCTTAGACCTCGCAGATGTTGGAAATTGATTTATTTTGTTTTTGCTGTGTTGGGAGAAATTTAGTTTAGTACTTTCAGTGTAGACACTTTGTTACTCTCTTCTGGGAACGCCAAGATGAGGGACCTCTGGAGAGACATCACACTCATATCTTTAGAGACATAGACGTCCCGACTCCTACGTGTGATTGTTTTGCTGCTGCTAACTGAGGTGTCTTTGTTTTAGCAATAAGCTTTGTTTATGTGGAAACCCTTTTCTGCCTAGGGCTACGAATCACTGAGGGAGAGTCTAACTCTCCCTGCAAACTGTTGTTAAGGATACAGCCCACCAGGGCAGTATGTGTATGATCTGCCTGATCCCTGTGCTGATCCCATTGAGCCCAGGCTGGGATATTAAATGAGAAGTGAGTGGTATAGCGTGAATGTTGGTGTTGATACTGTGATACGGGACACCAGGCATTGCTATGGCAATGAAGCATTCGCTCCAGAGAAAGCTACAAAAGACCATGAGCAGCTTATTAGGGTCAAGTACAGTTCAGAAGGGCAGACAGAGTACGTTCTGTTACCTACTCTAACACACACACATACACACACAGCCAAACATGTGCATGGATATAATAGTACTGCTCCTGAAAAATTGATGTGAGCCACTATAAAGTTCCCGAGAGGTTCTTAAACGCAATGGTGGCATTTTTCCCCTCAAAAGCTTCATCTTCATCATAGTGTTATAGCATTATATAGCCTAATATATATTATATAATGCATCCAAGCCAACACTGTCCATTTTTTGAAGAGATACATAAAAAACTATTTGTTTTAATACAGGAACAAAACTTTCAAAAGAGCTAAGAACATTTCCTTTTAGATTATTTTTATTTTTATTTTTTTTACACATTATGCAGACACCTATGAGTTAGAATTGTTTAAAAATATATATTGTCATTGTCTTTTTCATATAAAACTGAAAGTGAATATTTTAAAACATTAAAGAGTAATATTAATGTTTTTTTTTTTTTTTTTTTTGTTAATACTGGCAATTTTTCGATTGCATGTTTTTATAAATTTCGGTCAAATGTTTGTGAACAGTAAGATTTTTAATGTTTTTTAAAGTCTCTTCTGCTCGCCAAGCCTGCATTAATTTCATCCAAAATGCAGCAAAACAGTAATGTAATATTGTGAAATATTTTTACTATTTAAAATAACTGCTTTCTATATAAATATTTTTTTAAAAATGTAATTTATTCCTGATCAAAGCAAAAATTTCAGCATCATTACTCCAGTCTTCAGTCACATGATCCTTCAGAAATCATTTTAATATGCTGGTTTGCTGTTCTAGAAACATTTATTACCATTATTATTATTATCATTATTTATTTATCAATATTCCGACATAAAAATCAATATCTGAAATAAAAAGCTTTTGAAACATTATAACACTATACCATTCAAAAGCTTGGATTAAGTATATTAGGAAAGAAATTATAGAAATTAATACTTTATTTAGCAAGGATGCTTTAAATTAATCAAAAGTGATGATAAACATTTTTAATGTTACAAAATATTTTTTATTTCAGATAAATGCTGTCCTTCTGAACTTTCTATGCAATGAAGAAACTTGAAAAAATTCTACTCAGCTGTTTTCAACATAGTAATAATAATAATAAATGTTTTTTTGAGCAGCAAATCAGAATATTACAATGATTTCTGAAGGATCATGTTAAAAATTCAGCTTTAAAATCACAGGAATAAATTACATTTTAAAATATATTCAAATAGAAAACAGTTATGTTAAATAGTAAAAATATTTCAAAATTGTGCTGTTTTTGCTGTACTTTGGATTAAATAAATGCAGGCTTGGTGAGCAGAAGAGACTTCTTTAAAAAACATTAAAAATCTTACTGTTCAAAAACTTTTAACTAGTAGTGTATATCCTAATAATTTCCTATAATTATTATAATTATTTTTTTGCATCATAGTGCTTTATATTTACATTTGTCAATTTCAAAGAATTTCTCAATTTTTGAATTAATAAAAAAATGGTAGATGTAGTAATAACACATTAATAACATAGTAATACCGTTAACATATTTGTGCACTTAGATGTTATTTATTAAATATTTATTATGACTATGTTATAGTTATGATGTTTATCCCACTGAATGCCAGAATTTGCAACATGCAGATTGTAGATGAGTTGTGCATTATAAATATTTATCTCTCATTTTGCAGACCAGTGAAACATACGCCATTATAGTGATATCACCAGAGTAGTTCCAGACACCAGGTGTTTTTGATAAGTGTTATTTTATAATGACTAAAATAAAGGGAAGCAGAGTTGACTAGGTCTGACTAGTCAGAGCTGGTTACACTCACCCAGAGGCAGGACGCCATAAAGTGCGATGAGCTGTCTGACATCAGAGAGAGATGGCATGGGCTCAATATCTGCTTGCCGCAGTGTTGTGCCCAGGTAACTATATTCACCTAGAGAGACAAGAAAAAATATATGGCAGACTGTTTTACATATGCTATCAAACATCAATGGCTGCTTGCCAGCATTACATCACTGTTGCAACCCTGGTTTCCATGGAATGTAAAAAAAACAATGTCAGAGTAGCAAAGTTGTTCCATCACATAGCAGTCAACGTGGTACTTTAAACACCACACCCTGTTTAATAAGAAGAAACTAAACAGAAACTAATTTTTAAGGCTTCATATTTTGTGCCATTTTAGAGCAACATGAGGTTGCTACGCTGTGCAGTTGAACCGTTGATGAGTCATAAACTCCATTGTGATACACACGCATTCACAGGGGTGTGATTCAACAGTGCGCACGTGTCTGTGATCAAGTCACTTTAGCAGTAAAACCCAGTTTGAACCCCTGGCCAATGCATTGCATAATAAAACATAATTTATGCTGCTATAAGACTGATTAAACTCTGATTTCAAAGTGCTTATGAGATGCAAGAAATGGCAACACATAAAAACCACTGAAAGCAGTGTTTGTAAGTTGTTCTAGGAATGACCCCTCAATGTACAATAAATGTTCACATCAAAGCTACAGCTCTGAGATTGGACTGGATTTAGCTATATTAATTATTTCTAAGAATTATCAGCAGCAATACTGAAATGTTTAGCAAACAATGACCTCAGAGGCAGTTTGGAGTCTGTAAGTGTGACCACAGCCATTGAACTGGGACAAGAGTCTCTCTTTTCATGTGGCATTAGACTGTGCCAGGAAACAGGGAGGGAATGATTTTTAAGGGGCCTTCAACTTCTTGTGCCAAATGAAGATCTACTCACAGATCTACTAATAGTTAAATATGAGTCCCTCAGTTGTTCTCATTGTGAAAAGATGGATCTCAAAATCATACAGTCATTGTTGGAAAGGGTTCAAATACACTAAAATGCTGAAAAACCAAAGAATTTGTGGGAACTATTTTTTTTTTTTGAAGAACAGCAGGCGGTTTAACTGTTCAGGACAAACAAGGGACTCATGAACAACTATCACAAAAAACAACAACAACAAAACCCCTGCTGTGGATCATTCAGGTAACAACACAAAACGAATCAAGTGTGTGTAAACTTTTGAATGAGGTCATTTTTATATGTATATATGTATTTTTATATATTTTATATGTGTATGTAAACTTATGACCTCAACTGTATATTTGCTGTATATTAGAGATGCACCGATTGACCGGCTAGTGATCGGAATCGGCCGACCCAGATCGGTGACCGGCCGGTCAGGCTCACGTCCGCCGATCCTTTTATTGCCAGCGGCGGGCAGGCAATTACGTCACAGCTACACGCACACTCACAGTCTGGTGTTAACATGTCGTTGGTGTGGAAGTTTGTAAAGCAAAAATACATCGTGGGGGAACAAGCTCAAAAACGTTCGGAACAACAAACCTAATAAGACACTTAAAACACTATCATTTAGCTGAATATGCCCAGTTTGAAAAGGGGAAAGTGGCTAAAGCTAGCGCGCCGAGTCCGAGCCAAAGCTCGTCAGCCACAAGTCAGCAGCCTGTACTATCCTTTGCTGGGATGAGCAGTGAGAAGACCAAAGCCATTACGAGGAAAATTATGGAATTCATGGCCCTTGATGACCAGCCGTTCTCCATAGTCGAACACCACTGTTAAATTGTTTTGTTAAATTAATGTCGTGTATTGTAGAATGCACGCTCAGCACCGCCGAGAGTTTAGCGCCATCGTTAAAACGAAACCGAAAGTAAAACGCGCGCGCGCATTCAAAAGCAATTTTAATACCCCACGTTTAGAGAGCGACTCCCCAATGTGCGCAAATTAGTCTACATAACATATCTAGGCTGTAGACTATAGGTTATGTAGTTGTATTTAATACAACCTTAATATTCATTTGGTGCTCCTAAATTTTTTTTTGGTGCTCCTAACTTTTTGAAGTTGGGAGCACCAGTGCTACCAAGTAAAAAAGTTAATTTCGAGCCCTGATTCAGTAGGCTTATTTGTAGTGCACCAGCCACCCAATAATAGCAATAAGCTTTGTGCTTTTGATACTTTTAATATAAAACAGTCTCAGCTTTCAAAATCTGTCAGTTATAGCAAAATACAAACAATGCGTCTTGCAATAATGTGTTTTTCAAGCTCTCTAATGAATTCATGTCAATCAATCAACTTTTTGATTACAATGAGATATTCGTGTTTATTAAATTATACGGTTTTTTTGTGAAAATTCCACCACCTACTCCGCAAAATCGTCTGTGGCATCCAATCTTTCATTCCTCACATGTATTTAATTAAAAACAACAAAAAAAAAGCAAAAGTTTGAAATGGACTCCAACTTTCATTACAGTTCTTTAAAAAAAAAAAAAACGGAATCGGCAAAAATCGGAATCGGCAGGTCACACTTACTGTAAAATCGGAAATCGGAATCGGCCAAGAAATTTGCAATCGGTGCATCTCTACTGTATATATATATATATATATATTTTTAAGTATAATTATAGTTCTTCATAGCTCTACAATTTTTTTGGTTATACTTGATATACCTGTTATGCTTTTAATTATTTTAACTAAAAGTTTTAACATTTATTCAGAAATATGTGTACAATTAATAGACAATTCAATTAGAGGAACTTTTGTCATGCAACTGAAATGGTTACATCTTCACAACAGAATGAAATATTTTTTTGATTGTGGTGTTTAGCTTAAGCAGGGATAATGTCTTTTTTTTCCAAACCTGTACAACTTACTTTTGTGGAACATAAAAGAAGACATTTTGGTTGCATTTACACTGGAGGTCTTGATGCCCAATTCCAATTTGTTGACTATATCAGATTCTTTTAATGACCAGCTTACATCATCTTTTTAAAGTGATCCACATCCGATATCTGCATTTACACAATACACTTAACAACCCAATGCAGACTTACTCTGAAGAGCTTATGCTGAAAGGAAAGTAAAAATGTATGATTTGATAATACAAGCTTTTACTTGCCCAAAGGCTCAAAAGGCTCAAAACTTGAGCATGACGCCACTGGGTTGAGCCTTAGTCCTCCATTGCACCATTAAAAAGAGTGATCGCAGTTGGTGTCCAGCTGAGTTGACGTCATTCACCACTGTCTCTTCAATGACGTACAACTCGCATTGACAGGGGAATATCAGATATGTCTGTTTACATGGTTGGTGCAAATGCACATATGTGATTGTTAACTGATTTATTTTCACATTTGAATGAGCCCTGAAACTGATCTGAGAATGTTGGAATCCATGTGCTTTTTTCTTGCTTTTCAAAAAATCTGAATTGGGATGCTTGAAACAAGTAATGTAAATGCGGCATTTGAGAATTGTCCCAGTGTTGTTTTTTGTGCATACAGTGGAAGTCTATAGGTACCAAAATGCTTTGGTTGCCAACATTCTTCAAAATATCTTATTTTGTGTTCCGCAAGAAGAAAGTCATATCGGTTTGGAACAACAGGGTAAGGGTAATGACAGAATTTTCATTTTTGACTGAACATTCATTTGATTCAATGTGGAAAAAACAACAACAACAAAAACTGTTCTTGAGAGTTAATTACAGAATGTCCCTACTTGATCTCATGACTAAAATGTACCTGTGGCAACTTTTTGCAAGACTTTTTGCAAACATACCAATAAGTACATATCACTGCAGTTTCCAACAGAAATGAATACTAGATGCGGTAAAACAGCGAGCACTTGTAATCGCTTTCATACACAGTTATAATGTCAGCTCCAATGTTTCGCTTTCCGGTGTTGACCCCCGCCAGATTACTGTTGCCTATTATTGGTAAGTTTAGGGTTCGGTGTGGGTGAGGGGTTAGGATTAGGCAATCATGTAGCGATTTTAACAAGATGGTGTAATAATTTGGCAGGGAGTCGAAAATAGACGCAACACCAGATGTAACAAGCTTGCTCAGTAGCTTAACTGGCATGGAATTGGACAAAACCAGTGTTCTGGGGAAAAAACTAACAATAACATTTCTCTTGGAAACTGCAGTGATATGTACTTACTGGTATGTATTTCGCGACTCGCATCTCGTGTGCGTTTTTGTCATGAGATCAAGTTGGAATGTCCAAGACTAAAAAGATGTGACTGTTAACTCAGTGGTGATTGTGTAGGGTTTTTACCAATGTAATCTGACAACTTGACATTCTTTGACCTGATTATGAAACCTTCCATTACAAGCTCCTCATACAGAGATTCTATGGTCCTAGAGGGAAAACAAAAAGAGAGGTAGACAGAAAGTTTAGGAGAAAGAACAAGAGAAAGAACACTGCAAACAAGAAAGCAAACTGATTAGTCATGCTGTGTATCTGATGCAACCTTCTATTACATCACAACGTTCAAAGCCAGCCACAAATTCTTCTGCTCCACATGGACGTCCGCCAGTCACCCCCTGAGCTCCAAATCCTGACACTCACAATGCCTGAGCATTTTCCAAAGAGACACAATTCCTCTACTGCAGAGCTCTCACAGTGCACTGTTTTCTAACATATGATCTACAGTACATCCCTCAGTGCAAACAGTGGCAGGATTCAAGTGTGCTCTTTTTTTTTTAGCAATGATCACTACATTATATATTTTTGCAAAACAGATCATTTGCATCCAGTTTAGTTATTCAAACCTGTCAGCTGTGAGATCCTTCTCTTTCTTCTTCTTCTTCTTTCCAGTCTTCCGCCCTTTCTTTTTCTTTTAAAGCAAAGAACATGTGTTTTTAGTTATGGTCACAAGATATGAAAGTAATTATGAATCAAGAAGGGCAGTAAAATATTTTATCATGTGACGGTATCAGTATTAATGTTTCTGGTTTGTGTTAAAAAATTAATCGAAATAATCATAATGTAAATCAAAGTGTGCTTAGATTAAGGTCAAACTGTAATGGACATTTATTTGTCTTCTGACAGCAAGGCATATCTAGTATATGAAACCTTCTGACCCTAAAAGTTTTAATAACAGGTGTACGGCATATGTGCTTCCATTCAAAATGAAGAAATCCTGAAAAACGTCTGGTGACTTGACTTAACAAACAAAACGATTACACTGTGTGTCACGAAGAGATGGTCTACATGTGTATGTTTTCCTGATCATCCAGAAAGAACTCCTAACACAACCGTTTTTATGCAGTCTCCTGGAGACACCCTGGAACCTGTTGTAATTCAGGGCTTTTTCTAAACCACAAATGAACCAGACTAGCAGGACTAGCAGCCAGGTATTTTCAGATGATACGTTACCAAAAGTTCTGAATATTTATTGGGTGAGGAAAAGAACATATCGACTTCATTTTCTCAGAAACCACTGGACCGTGTGTACTGTGATTCCCCAAAATATTTTTGTGGAGAATTTTAGATCATTTCCTGGCAGGTCTGAGTTTGTGAGTCAATGATGCTAAGAAACACCCTGTAAATGGAAAAGTCAGTAGCTTTCTCCTAAAGCACATTGATGACTGCAATTATATAACAGACAGAGTGAACTCCATCTAGCATTAGCTCAAGTTGGGCGTCACATGTTCACTTAATAAACAAACCCTCCCTGTTGCGTAATGTTCAATTTGCTGTACCCAAATTTGCATGGCCTCCAAAATTCACAGAATGTTTTCCAAAATTCCAGTGTAATATACCAAACTTGTGAGAAAATGGAATTTAGTCTTATGCCAGCACAGCTGAATGGGATTTGCGTGTGCCTGCATTTGCAGGATGATTAATGCTAAAACATCTTTGTGTATAAATTACACGCGTCAGACAGATAGCGTCTGTGACCGATTTAGCTGTCAGAGCCTCTCAGCGTAAAACAACTCAAGCAGAGTGCCAAATATGTTGTTGAGGAATTCTAACTCTTGTGCAGACATGCGATGAGGCCTTTTTCTCTGCGTCTTGTTTGGGAAAAGGCACAATACTGACTGATTGCAGGAAATACAGAGATGGATTGGTCACCAATGTATTCACATATATTTACAGGTCACAGTTAAACAGCCACACACATAGTCACATCTATCTCTATCTCTGTTTATTATTCTCCCTAGACATTATTGGCATAATAATGTGTGTTTATTGTGTGTACTTTGCACATATGAACGTATTGACCGTTGTGATGTAGTAAGTCGTAACATATCAACATTCTGATAACACAGTTTCGGGGTCAGGATTTTATGGAAACCTATACAAATGCAAATATCAATAAGCCACATTTAGGGGCTATTACACAACAACGTTTTCAGCCAAAAACGATAAACTTTATAGGTGTTTTACCTGTTCGTTTACACGATAACAGCGTTTTGGGGACTGAAAACGCATCAAATTGAAATATTTTGAAAATGCCACAGTTACTGTTTCTGTGTGAACACCAAATACAGGAATCTTTAAAAACGGTAACATTATGTGCATGGTATGTAGACATGCGCAGTATATGTTGATTTTGTCCTGTAAACATAGCCTTAACATTCTTGTACAGTTTTATGCAAAAGTTTGGGATCCCCTTGCAGAATCTGTGAAAATGTGAATAGTTTTAACAAAATAGAGATCATACAAAATGCATGCTATTTTTTTATTTAGTACTGTCCTGAGTAAGATATTTTACATAAAAGATGTTTAAATATAGTCGACAAGATAAAATATAGCTGAAATTATTCAAATAACCCCATGCAAAAGTTTGGGAACCCTTGGATCCTAATACTGTGTGTGGTTACCTGTGATCTGCGACTCTTTTTTGTTTTGTGATGGTTGTTCATGAGTCCCTTGTTTGTTCTAAACAGTTAAACTGAGCACTGTTTTTCAGAAAAGTCATTTATGTCCTGCAGATTCACAGTTTTCCAGCAACTTTTGCATATTTGAACCCTTTCCAGCAGCGACTACATGATTTTAAGATCCATCTTTTTACACTGAGGACAACTGAGGGACTCAAACACTCAACCCCCCCCGGCTCTTAATGCATCACATTTCCAATAGCTGTGTTTGAGTCCCTTAATTGTCCTCAGTGTGAACAGATGGATCTCAAAATCATACAGTCACTGCTGGAAAGGGTTCAAATATGCAAAAGATGCTGGAAACTGAGGGTGGAAAACTGATATTTATTTATTTTTGTTAAAATTATTCACATTTTCACAGATTTTGCAAGTGGTTCCCAAACTTTTGCATAAAACTGTAAGCGTGAATTTGTATCTACCTTCATTATGTACTTTATCCAAGCATATATGTCTTTGTTCCACTATGTGTGTGTGTGTGTGGTAGAGAAGGTGGGAAAAAGGGGCCCTATCAAAACACAAGCTGACGAGGGCAAGACACCTTTACTAATTCTCTGTCCAGCCCACATTCCTGGTCATAAGGGCAGATCACTGTATGACCCCAGGGCCTCTCACACAAGGTGCATAAACAGAAGGCTAAGCATGTATCTCAAGATCTGGATACATCCAGACTAAACGACACATTACAGGGGTTTACAGACCAGTCACCATCTAGAATCTGAGCAGGGAGCACCGGGCATCTGTACACTGTCACTCATGCAAGGCATTTAAAATACGCTTACAGTCTTATCTCAAAGGAAGTATGCATGCCATTCACCTTTTTACTGCTTTTCTTGACTTTCTTCTTTTTCTTTCCTTTGTCTCTATCCACCACCAGCTTAAGGTTCTTCAGTTCTTGTCTCATCAGTTCATCCACCTGAGACAAAGAGATAGAGAAAGACAAAAACAAGGATGGAAAAAGAGTAAAAACAAAAATGTCAAGGAATGAATAAGGCCACAAGGGAAGTGAAGGAGCTGAGGTGTTTTGTTTTCATAGAGTGTAATGACTTTCATAAAATGTAGTGCAGAGAGAGTGTTGATTTCTATATTCCCACAAGGGTCCAGGATAAAATTATGAAGCTGAGGGCCCCACTCCTGATACTTTTGGATGTGTTTACTGGGCTCCCTTCATCACAGGCCCCTGGTTTCCCCCTTGATGACAGCTCTGCTCCCACCTGAACTCTGAGCTCCTCTTCAACTTCCAATCTCTTCTCCTCACGCACCAACTGAGCGTCAAAACGCTGAAGGAAGTTCTGTTTTTCATCTCGGTTATGCCAAACCTCTGCAACACACAACAGATCCACAGAGTATGTATAGATTTAAATAAAACACATCGCAACAACAGTGACAATATGATTATACCACTAGGAAACTGCCATGGTGCTTGACATTACATTCATCTACAGAGCAGATCATACAGGAATTTTCTAACATGTGAAAACAAATTCGAGTTGGACACAAAGCATCAAAGTAAAGCCAGGAGAACATCAGTCAGCACTGTGTATAAAGGAGGAAACAATTCTGAGAGAAGTCTGGTGGGCCTCAGTCGGAGCTCCTGCGTGTGTCTTGCATAGAGGAAGCACAGGTGCTGTAGTCTGGGTGAGAACGTAGCATACGATTGTACTCCGTGCTGCGCTCTCACGCGCCACATCCTGACAGGAAGTCCATTTCCACCCACTTCCTGTCCCGGGCTAAAGGCAGTATGCCAGGTTGATTTGGAAACTGGAACTGGACTGAATGGCAGGTTCTGACCTCACAATGAGTCTTAAGTTGTTTTTCCCTGTTTTGTCCATTTGCATATCATAAAGATGAATGTAAATCAGCAGCAAACTTAATCTAAACTCACTAGGACAAACATTTGTAAAGTGCTAAATTTGGCAGATGCTTTTAACCAAAGCCACTTAACAGTGGATTTAACAAATACACCATTATCAGTTATGATAAAAATGGCCTATTGTTTCAGCTACAGTGACACTTATGTAAGTATGTAACACAAGTCTCATAAACAGAGGAGTTGTGTGCATTTATAAAGTGAACAGAACTAGCACTGGAATTCACATTTAAATTTAAAGCTACAATAAAGACCCCCCTCTTTTTTGGTTAAAAATGAACAGAATTTGAACAATCTATGTTCATATCAGTGTCCTTGTCTTACCCTGATTCGGATAGTCTACAATAATAAAATTTGAGCTAACAGGTCAGATTTGGAGGGAAATTACAATTCACATAATCTATTAACAAAGTCAACAAGGTCTGACTACTATATTGCATGTCAGGTTGATGAGTGGTTGTAGTGTGTTGTGAAAATAAATAGTGTTACACAGAATTTGAAGTAGTCAGCTAGTAGCTAATATGGACAATTCTATGTCAACCCTCACTGACCTCTGGGGAGCACCCATTGTCAAAACAAAGAAAGTTTGATATACGCTTTGTAGAAAGCTCTTAGTAAGTTTTAAAGGGGACATATCATGAAAATCTGACTTTTTCTGTGTTTAAGTGCTGCAATCCAACCCAGAAAACGTGAAAAATGACAACCCACTGACATTGTTTTAGTAAGCCATTCTCTGCAAGCATGTGAAAAAATTAGCTGGTCAGTTTGCTCCTCCCGCCATGTAGGAAGGGGAACTTATTATAATATTACTGTCCCTTAATCTGTACGTTTCCACCCACGGCGCCGCCATTCTGTTTTCGCAAGCGACAATGGCATACCAGTTCTAACGCCATGGCAAAAGTTCACGCAAAGCATGGTAACTCTTCTGTCATTGGCTGCACATACAAGCACAGAACACTATTTATAGTCCCAGCCTCAGAGAAGACAACAGAGCAGTGGATTTATTGATTTATTTACTGTATATTACACTGCTGCCACACAGATCTAATATAAACAAGCGATTTCTTTCCCAGCTGTTTACCTTCACAGACATAACTGACTGTTTTTTTTTCTCCATGTATGTTTTTAACATAAACTTGTGTGTATTTGACAGTTCAAGCACAATAAGACATGAAAGAAACTTAGTTTAATACTTACATGCTGTGTGACAGCCAATTTGCATGTACCTTGGTTGTGTGCGCTCAGAAAACCAAATATCGCACGTTTAATCTGGCTTCAAAACACGTTTTCAGTGCGATAGACATGATCATCAAAACCAAACATGTTTTTTGGCAGGGTATCTGAGGTACCAGCTGTAAAGGCACAGCTCTATTCTGGAAAAGGGGGCAGGGATCAGCAGCTCATTTGCATTTAAAAAGACATGCACGAAAAACATTGTGTTTCTGCTTTTACTAAAAAATAGGCATTTTTGAAATTATAGAATTAATGAACTGTGGGGTATTTTGAGCAGAAACTTCACAGACACATTCTGGGGACACCTGAGACTTATAGTACATCTTGTAAAAAGGGTCGTAATAGGTCACCTTTAAAGGGGTCATCGGATGCAAAACTCACTTTTACATGTTGTTGGAACAAAAATGTGTGTTGGCAGTGTGTGTACACAACCACCCTATTATGATAAAAATTCACCCAGTGGTATTTTTGTAATCTTTATAAGAAATATTTTCAAATCAAGCCATTCTCAGCTCTCATGATGAGTTGAATGACACAACCGTCCCTCCCTGAATGAGCTGTGAGCACACGCAGGTGCAAGAATGTCTCTGATTAAACGACTGAGGTGTACTGTTGTTGGATGTAATAATGATCATAGCAGTTATCATTTACTCCCCACATCTGAGCCACTGAAGACGCAGAGGATTAGCGTTGCTTTCGTTTTTGAAGGGAATGCGCCCAGAGATCTACATAAACGCGTCTATGTTGGCAAAAATCATTGGTGATGCAGCTTCACCTACAGCAGAAGTGAGTATAAGGGTTTTTTATGCATCTTCGCATCACCTTTGCATCACCTTTCTTAATAATGCAGTTAAAATAAACAGTCACCCCAAGGAAGAGAGGGACAGGGCGGGAAGAGCTCATTAGCATTTAAAGGAACATGCAACAGAATGACTCACTCTGAACAGGGTTGATTTTGACAAGGTAAAAAAGGGGTGTTTTTTACACTACCACTGAGAAATTTTAACCAAAGTATGTTGCAGACTTCTCATTAAGACCCTAAAGAATCATATCAGCTTTTGGAAAATGGGCATCCGATGACCTCTTTAAGGTTATAGGCCTTAACAGAGTGACTTTCCAAGCTGATGACCAAAGTCGTAAAATCAAGTGTCTGTCAGACCACAGACCATTTTCGACCACTGGTGAAAATTTTCTGACTGGTTGTTTAGCTTAGTGAACCAATGCTAATGAGAAAGTGAGAAAAAGAGAAAGTGACTAAAGCAAGCACAGTACAAAGTCAAGAGGTCACACACAGATAGCTCTTCTAATCTATCTTTATCTTACTAGAGCATTCCAGTACACAAATATTTTCATAACGCCATGGCTGTATGAAATGAATAAACTGAAGACCAACTGATCAAAATGATTCATATTCAAAAGGGAAAGCACTGCTTTGTTTACAGTGTCCTAGATTTGGTTTCTCTTATTAAATCAAGAATGTAGACTGCTGCCACATACTGATTTCCTCTTATGCAGGTGCTGTTGGCTACAGTGTTTTCTGTGTGTTCAAGAGCAACTTTTTGGCCCAGACACAGGTGACATGAGGCAACAACACAGTCAGCTTTCATCCCTAATAGTTCTTTGATGTATGGTGTGTCATGAGCTTTACAGACAGATTTACAAACCAGGTGGAAGAACATTAATTAAAATGTCTTTGAATTGCAATTCAGGAAATCCCAATTGTCTTCAATTCCAAATCTGGTTCAACATCCTGTGGCTTGAGGCCAGTTCAAACATGAACTCATAGAGTGGTAGAGAGCCAGTTTTTAAATTCTGAATTACTGAACTCTAATAAGTACTGCTGTCAAGTTCAGATAGGGGTCAAAGGCCACTGATGTTAAAGCTCAGTCTGGTGGAACCTAAAAATAAGCATCAAACTTTGAAATGAGATCCGTCGCTGAGGTCAGAGGTCAAACTGTCGTCCACAAAGCCTCCTTTTCAAAGTCACATTTTCAAAACATCCCGGGGCAATACGATCCACATAATTGCCTCACTCCTTTAGAGGGATGCATTCACACAGCCTGGCCTGTTTGTTTAAAGACAACATCCACCTAACTCCCCTGAAAACACACGACTGTTAGGGGTCAGCTTTTTAAAACGTCTTTATTGGCACTGAAGCCCTCTGAGAATGCTTCAACCCCACACGGTGCAAGAAGAACAGACACTACAGCGGATGAACAAAAAAGCAGCAAAATTTCTTGTACCATGACAACTAGTTTTGTGGGAGGGGGGTGGCCACACACATCTGCTCTGACTGAACACAGTGTATATACAACACATTTGCCACCCCACCATATGGAGACTGAGTGTAAAAACACTTCAGGGCTGGAGGGTGGTCAGCTGTATCTAGGCTCCACAGCAGCCACTTACCTTCACGGTATGGTCTTTTGTACCATTTGTGAAGATTTGTATGCCGGTCAGTCTGCGGAGACGGAGCTGCACTCCTTCTGCCAGCCTGTTTTGCTTGTTTGTCTCGGTCATTCAGCGAACAGCAAGAAACAGACACTTCCTTAACATAGCTCTTTCTGCCAAGAGACTGAAATGAAATCCATCGGTCACATCCAGCAAGTACGCCGTGACGTTGGGATGCAGGAAGGGAAAGAGGGAGCGAGAGAGAAGCAAGCACCAGACAAGCCTAAACAGGCAATTTCAATCTTACCCTGAGTAGTACAAATGACTTCCTTGGCCTCTCTATAAGCCATTCTAAACTGCAGTGCGGGTGACTTTCTCAACAGAGCTTGTCCCTCTTGGGATCATGCTGGTTATTGTCTCTGATTCTGAGTAAATATGGTGCTCACCTTTCCGCCTCATTACAACTAAATAAACCCACCACATGATCATATCCCAATTACAGACAGCTGATAAAACAGTGTGCTGCCGATTAACTCACACAGAAAAGACCCTTGGCACTAATTAGCTGTCTGACAGGCAGGATGTAGGACATGGACTTAACTATTTTTGTCTGCTGAACATATCATACAAATCTTTTAGGAGTTCAGAATGGCTGATCACATTGTTTTCTGTAGAAGCCATGAGTGTGCTTATTACATAGGAATAATATACTTACGTGCAAATAAATGTTTTCAGACACTTAACTGCATGTTAATTGCAATTAAATGGAAATGTATAATAGTTTAAAATTATATTAAATGCAATTAGCTGAATTTTAGAGTGTTTTGACCCACTTAGGTAGGACTTATCATGAAGACCTGTTTCCGCCACTGAATAAAAAATAAAAAAGGTAACTGAATAAAAAAGGTATTTTTATCTCACAATTCTTTTTCTCAGAAGTGCATGATTTAATTTCTAAGCTATAAACTTGCAAATTGTGAGCTATAAACTCGCAACTGCGAGAAATAAAGTCAGAATTGTGAGATAAAAACTCGCAATTCTGAGAAAAAGGCTTTATTTCTAGCAATTTTGAGTTTATATCTTGCAATTCTGACTATTTGCAAGCTATATATTTATAGCTCACAATTTTGAGAAAAAAAGTCATAACTGTGAGATAAAAAGTTCAGTAGCAGAGACTTTCATAACTTATATATCTTTATATTTAATTTCATAATTACTTCTTTTGTCTTTTAAATATGCTTAAAGTGTACGACAAGCATTTAGGGTGAAAATTTACTTTTTTATCATTTCTATTGAGACTTATTTAAAATATTATAACTTTACATTTAATATCAAATAATAAACTACAATTAAAATTATAATCAGTTACTTTACAATAAACTTTAGCATGCTAGTCAACATATGAAAATTAAGCATACTTCTTTAGAGCACATCAAAAGATTAATGATAAAATGATTTAAGATGTTCTTTAAAGTAAACTTAAAATTTACTATTATTACAAAATGCACTTTTTAAAAGTACTCTCTTTTGAAGTACACTTAAGTGGTCTTTTATTTCATTAACACTATTTGCAATTTTTTTAATTTATAATTTTAAGATTTGCACACTACAAGTGCACATTTAACACAATAACAGCAACACAGCAATGTTTCACTTAGATTTTATAATATCATCATCTGAAGTTATTGTATTCTTTGGACAATGCTGTTGACAGCAGTTTGGTTGATGATTATATAAGCAATTTGTTGTGAGACAGACATCGCTATTCACTCAACCATGTCAAATATTTGGGAGGTAAGCTCTGATCTCTGCTTTTCATTACACCTTTAAGCTTCATTCCTCAGGAATGTAACCCTTTGCTCTGCAGACTGAGCAAGGTGACGTTTAGAGGAAAATCCTAATGAAAAAAATGAAGCAGCTTTGACTGGGCATATAATTGCTTCCTGCAAGGTTACAGCTGCTCATTGGATGACTTTTTTTTCCAGGCATTTGTACATTTTGTACACACACATGTACACACAGTAAGCTAAAGATGCATGTATATAATGCATCTTTATATAAAGATGCAATATAAAATATTTAAATATCCAATAAATAGCCTGTTCAAAAACATGAACTATAATATTTGTAAGTTTAGTAAAACATGGTAATTTGGACACAGTACAACAGCAGTACTGAAAAATGTGTTTCTACTGCATCCAAATTACCACACTTGTATTGCAACACTGAAAACTGCAGTAGTACAGCATCCAATTTACATCGTTGAACTGTATAATTATGACGCAGGATTGGCTGCAGTTTTAAAATTAGGTATACTCTCCATGTGTAGCATAATAATAGTATGTTTGAAATGTTCTATGCACACAGGGTTTTGTCTGCTCATAGTACAGAAAAAAGTGTGCTTAATAAAATAGCAAAATAACGCCATTTGGCTACAACAGCAGGAATGGCTGAATCAATAAAGCCACAGTATATGGTAGGTTACTACTATGAAAAAGCTTTTCAACTGCATCCAGTGAAATATGAAATCTGCAACAGTATCCATGCCAATGCACTGCAGCTGTTGCCCAAAAACTGCAGCTTAGTTCACGTTGCAGTGCAGCTGTCCATCAGACCTGTTGTTAAACTGATCTGAAGTACTACTGAATTGAGCTTTACTTGTATTGCACTACACTGACAAAAAGTATGCTTAAAGGAGAAGTCCACTTCCAAAACAAAGATCCACATATATATGTACTCACCCCCTTGTCATCCAAAATGTTCATGTCTTTCTTTAGTCGTAAAGAAATTATGTTTTTTGAGGAAAATATTTTGCATTTTTCTCTACACTCTTAAAAATAAAGGTGCTTTAAAAGGTTCATCACAGCGATGCCATAGAAGAACCACAGATGTTAAAGGTTCTGTATGGAACCATTTAGACAAAAAGGTTCTTCTATGGCACCGTGAAGCACCTTTATTTTTAAGAGTGTATAATGGACTGCTATGGTGCCCCGATTTTGAACTTCCAAAATGCAGTTTAAATGCAGCTTCAAACGATCCCAAATGCGGTTGTAAATGATCCCAACCAAGGAAGAAGGGTCTTATCTAGGGAAACGATCGGTTGTTTCCATTAAAAAAATACAATTTAAATACTTTTTAATCTCAAATGCTCGTCTTGTCTTGCTCTCCCTGAACTCTGTGTATTCTTCCTCAAGACAGTTAGGGTATGTCGAAAAACCCCAATTGTATTTCCTCCCTTAGCTTCAAAAATCATTTCAAAATCATCAAACATCACTGCAGAAGTATCGACCCAGTCTTTGCAAGGTGAACATGCAAAGAAGATCAAATACCCTTAACAAAAACACCTAACCCTTAACAAAAAAGGTAAAACAGCAAAATAGGGCGATTTTGAAGTTTGAGGGAGAACATGAGATGGATACCCTAACTGTCATGAACCGGAAAAAAACAGTCAAGGCACAGTAAGACAAGATGAGCGTTAACATTAAGAAGTATATAAATTGTATTATTTTTATGAAAATAACCGATCGCTAGATAAGACCCTTCTTCCTCGGCTGGGATCGTTTACAACCGCATTTGGGATTGTTTGAAGGCGCATTTAAACTGCATTTTGGAAGTTCAAAATCGGGGCACCATATGGAGAAAAATGCTGAAATGTTTTCCTCAAAAAAATCTCTTTATAACTGAAGAAAGAAAGACATGAACATCTTGGATGACAAGGGGGGTAGGTACATTATATGTGAATCTTTGTTTTGGAAGTGGACTCCTTTAAATGTAATTGTACTTGAGAGTGCTTGAGCGTTGTTGATCATACAATATGGTGTTTTACGCTACAAAACTGCATTTCTCACTGCGAAGATTGTAGTAATATTACACTGCAGTTCAGGACCTGTAGATGATAGTAGCAACTGACGTGACTTGACGTCAACATGTGTCAATTGATGAATGCATGTGGAGGGCTGAGAACACAAAGAACTTCAGCAGATGCGAAGTGAATGATCCGCTTTAGTGAACCTCTATATTCTTCGAAGAATGATAGGCTCATTCAGAGTTACAAGCCAAATGCACCACTATGAGATAAATGTGAGATTCAGTGACTTTAAAAAGTTTTCCTTATCAGATGTTGACTTTAAAAGGCACCTCACACCCCTCTCAGGTAACAAAAAGTAAATGAGTCAGTTGTAGTAGGAGAGGGAGAAGAAAAATAAATCTAACATGCTGTAGCTGACCCCAGAGATAGTTGGTAATGGACCGGACCGTAGCTAAAATGGAGTTGGTGTGTGATGTACAATGCAGTTTGTTGATAGAAGTTCACTAATCACTGAACACAGGCAACAGAGCAGGATGTTGTCATAGCAATCTATCCTGGAAATGTTAGACTGACATGTTTAGAATGTGTTTTTGCAGACCTCTGGTTCACCTGCTCCCTACTGGCACAAACAGACACATACAGAAACGTTTCATGGTTGCGGAAGATCTGAGATCTAGCTCTCTACCCTGTCTTCATGGATCATTTAAACACAAAAGTGCAGTCCAGTCTTCTCATTTCCTGTTGAGAGACCTTAAACCTCTACACTAACAGGAAGCAGTCTCAGTCATTAACATGCTCGTCTTGTCAAGAGGTTTCAACGGTGACTTGATTGATTTGCTGCTCTGCAGGCAATGCTGAGGTTAAATTATAGCTCCTAAACACACACTCTCTTCACACATAGCAAAATATGACCTAAGTGAAGCATCAGCTCAGATAGGACATACAATGTGGTAAAGCCATTTGTGTGAATGGAAAGAAAGACTTTAAATGGCCAGATTTTAAATTTCTCATCAACATCCACAGATAGTCCACAGGCCTTACAACAAACATATTTTTTAGCTCATACATGAAAACATCATACACAGCAGGGTCAGAAATTAACGACAGCTTGTGGCAAAAATGCCACCAAAATGAACCAAAATGCCCCATAAATTCAAGACAAAGGGGCAAAAAAATGCCCCTGCACAATTAAACAACGTATTATGGCTGTCACAAGTAAAATGGAATGTGAAAATGAATGAAAAGTGTCAATTCACATAATTACATTTAGATTCACTCATACTGCATCAGATTGCTTTTACATGCTGTTTTGTGCAGCGTTAAGCCTTATAACCAATCAAACGCATTTCTGATGAACTTGATGAATGCATTGGCTAATCAGAGGCACTTAGATTAGTCAGCGCTGAAAATGATGAGTGTGCACGCTCACAAATTCCCATAAAATCATAAACAGCACAGTGCAGATATGATGTAAATAAAAGATTAATTTAGTAGAATTAGTAATTATAATGGGAGTTTCTGCATAACTTGTGTGAGACAAGGCTAATGTCATGAACCAACATGTTTGTATGTGAAGCCAGAATGTGCTGTACCCAAAACGAAACAAAAAATGTTTATATTTTTTTTTCAATCAATATTAATAATCATTATTACAATATAAAGAGCAATAATCTAAAATAATGATTTTTGTCATAATATTGCAGCCCTGTGAGCTTCTGTTTTTCACATGTAGAATTTAGATACAATTTTAAACAGTCTATTGTTATTGACAACAGTTTAAAATACTGATTAAAGTAATTGGGTAAATGTAAGTATTTTACATTAAAGACAACATAGTATGTTTTTTTTTTTTATAATAATAAGGTGATTATAAAAATTGCCCTCACAAAAGAAAAAAAATGCCACTGGAAATATTGCCACTTAATGGAAAAGTTAATTTCTGACCCTGTTCCCAATTTATATATAATATATAAAGAAAATATATATGGAAAATACTTGGAAGTAAAACATATTACTATTTAATTTACAGTGAAAATATAAGACATATACTTTTAAACATGGTTAAAATAGTTTTTTGATACTACAAATGTATAATTTATAGTGAAAAAAACAATAAAAGGATAGAAATTCATTCATCACATGCATCACATTTTTTCAAAATACAGGAGACCTTTTTTTATTTTTCTACAGTAAGAACATATTTTTATTCTTCTTCACTATTATAATGTAACCTTTATAATGTAAACATTTTTTAACCATGTTTTACTTTAAAAGTACATGTACCGTCTTGTTACAATGTAGATTACTAACATAAATCATGTAGTAAATATATAACTTATACTTTTTACTTCCAAAACTCTTTTTTGTTTTTGCTAAAATATACAGTATTTTACGAAAATATACAACTTGCAGTAAATCTAACCTTAACCTTATTATGATTGTAATAAGAATAAAACCTTAAAAAGTTCCAAGTTGTGCTATATCATTAGATTTTTCCATCTCATTAAAATTATTATTAATTATTATAAGTCAGTGTTTATAGAAGTTCCAGTATAATGTGTATTACCTTGTGTTGTATTTTGTCTTTGGGTGTGTGTCAGTTAAAACCATCTACATGAGTACTGGCCATTGGGTTTATGAAAAGATCACTTACATGATAAACTTTAATTCATCCTGTGGTGTTTGTTTTAAGATTGTGGCTACTATGGTACTTACATATTTTGGCACAAAGCAGATTTTAGTACTTCAAGTATGTTAGTTTACCCCTTTTCAGGGGTAGTTCACACTATGTCAATTAAAGATCTAAATGGTCGTAAAATTGTACAATATACAAGCTTCTAAATGCCTGAAACACTGTATTTTTAAAGTTAATGTCTGGCAACTACTGCCAGTTCTTTACCGTAAATTTATCAGTACTGTTTTACAGTGTACACTTATTTGGAAAGAACTAGATGAACAACGATCACTTCACAAACAAATTAGTTAGATATATAGCCTGTGAAAATCGTCCTCGCCACGAAACCAAGGCAACAGGGGAGTTGACAGACGACTGCTGTTGATTATAGAACGAGGAGGAGCTGGACCCCAATGTGGCGTCAAGAGACTCAGCTTTAATGAGAGGGCAAGAAAACGTATCTGTAGTCACAAAGAAGGGGGAAGGAGAAAGACGTAGAAAAAGAAGAGGAAAAACATTCAATGTGAGGTGGGGAACCATCTGGACTGGTCTTGACCTGAGAATCTGACATGGCCCTATCATTATTGGTTACTTAGACGTATACCAGACACATCTCATGTCACAACTGTGATGAAAGCTCACTCGCTCATTGACCTCACACAAACACCGTTGACGTTGTTGAGAATTAGTCATTATGGTCAGGGGAAAACCTCATTAATTTTCGATGACAGATACGCACACTGCACCCATTCGCCGTCATCTCCCACATACCTTTGTACAGTTTGGCTCCCTCGACTACCGTAGGAAGGAAGTTACTGGGAGTCATCTTCCATCCCTTCTCTTCTTCCTGCAAAACATGTAGTTTGTATTAAGGTGGATCCTTCGGATGCACATCATCACTGTTTTCCTGTGTTCCTGTGCTTTGGTGGACAAGGAAAGTTATCTGAAATAACTGAAGTCAATTTATGGATAAATCTACAAAATCATGAGATTTCACATGAGTGATCAAAGTTCTAGCCAGGGTGATGTTCTTGCACGCTGCTCTGGTGCGGGGTCACCCTCAGCACTGGCATTTTAATGATGTGAATACACAGCGGGGGCTGAACGCGATGCTGCGAGCATGATTTACGGTGCCTCCTGTTTTCCTTTCTCTCAACTAAGGGTCGCACATTAAAAGTAAATCAACGTCTTCACATACTCACGCGAATGTTTGGCTTGCGTGTCACAAGCACACACTCAAAAACCGCAGAGTTCATCTGCTCAGGAGCAGAGCATTTTCAGAAGGAATAAGCCAAATGGAGGCTGTATATTTTATGGGCTGTCTTTCTTTAAACACATTTCTCCATTAGCAGCTAATGACCCCCAAAAGAGACACAAATCCATCTGAAAATATGAAAGCCCTTAAGTGCCTAGGAGCAGTGATTTATGATGATTCATGTGGCATTAGACAGAATGTCCAAATGGATCTAGCAGATTTTTATCAAAGAAACCTGTGGCCACGTCAGCAGCTAAATGAATTCATGTGCCAGGTTTAATTCAATTTACGTCTTTTAATTTAGGGTTTGCAATGAAAAAAAAAAAAGTATATTACAAAGTAAATTGCTAATACAGGTTTTAAAATATACTCACACAAATATATTTTGACAAGTTTTAGTTGCTTGTATTTTCTTACATATTTTTGGCTATTTTTATATTTTCAATCTATATGTACTTATATTATCCAAAATGCAGGTGAAGTCAAAAGTTTACATACACCTTGCAAAATCTGCAAAATGTCAATTATTTTACCAAAATAACAGTGATCATACAAAATGCATGTTATTTTTATTTAGTACCAATCTGAATAAGGTATTTCACATAAAAAACGTTTACATTTTTTTTTTGTTTAGTGATTGTTGTATATGAGTCCCTTGTTTGTCCTGAACAGTTAAACTACCCACTGTTCTTCACAAAAATCCTTCAGGTCCCACAAATTATTTGGCTTGTTAGCATTTTATTTGAACCATTTCCAACAATGACTGTATGATTTTGAGATCCATCTTTTCACACTGAGGACAACTGAGGGACTCATACGCAAAGTTACAAAAGATTTAAAGGCTCACTGATGCTCCAGAAGGAAAAATGATGCATTTAGAGCCAGGGGTGTAAACTTTTGAACAGATTGAAGATGTGTACATTTTTCTTAATTTGCCTAAATATCATATTTCTTTCATTTAGTACTGCCCTTCAGAAGCTGCAGAAGATACTTACATGTTTTCCAGAAGACAAAATACGTTAAATTTACCTTGATCTTCAAATTCAAAAAGTTTTCATCCTTCTGGAGCATCAGTGACCATTTGAATCAGTTGCAAGGGACTCATTATCAACACTATCACTAAAACAACACAGTATTAAGAATCAAGTGTATGTAAACTTTTCAGTGTGGTAATTTTTATAAATTCAACTATTATTTTGTCTTGTTGACTATATGTAAACATCTGTGTGTACTGTACCTTACTCAGATCAGTACTAAATAAAAAATAACACACATTTTATATGATCCCTTTTATTTTGCTAAAATAATTATCATTTTGCAGATTGTGCAAAGTGAATGTAAACTGTTGACTTTTTTAAAACTGTTTATAAACTTAAAAACTGATTTAAGGTAAGGCATTTTCCTGCATCTTAAAGTACATTTTCCAACTTTTCTTTCTTTCTTTCTTTCTTTCTTTCTTTCTTTCTTTCTTTCTTTCTTTCTTTCTTTCTTTTTTTTTCTTCTTTTTTTTTTTTTTCTTTACAGCATATATTTAAAATATATTTTGGCCATATGGTAAACAGTGGTGGAAATACACTAATACTTATTTACTAATCACAGATTTAAAAACATCCTTTGTACAGCTATGTATTTGGTACTGCCTTCTTTTTTTCTTTAACAAGGAGCCTTTGAGTGGCCCTTGAAAATTTAAACTAGGCCTAAACTAGGCCAACACAAGAGCTCTGACAAAAATTCCTTAATTAACTATTGAAAGGCTCAGCTTTCAAACAGGATGTGAGACTTTGAAAAAGGTCAGATTGATCTTTCGGCCTCATTGTGAGCAGATATCAGCGGTTCGGCTCTCCAATGAGGATTACAGGTGCTCTTATGAAGGAAAGCACGAACAAAGGCTCCATTCTAGAAGTCCGGAACGCAGCCAATCAGTGTGAGCGGGCATTTTCACCGCTTGACTGGCTCACAGTAGCCACTGGTCAGCATTTGACGTTCAGAGGTCAGCTCAGAGAACATTAAACCTCACATGAACATAAATCACTTTAGACTTAAACATGAAAGACTTCTGTCTGCCACGCCTAAGCTTTAGATAATACATCATTCAGCTCTTTGTTGAAATAAAATATTGGAACACAGGAAGTCTGGATGTCGTAGAAAAAACAGAAGCTATATCTGTGTTTAACAAGAGGAAGAGTTCTGAATAGGGAGAGCAAGAGGTTATCAAGAATACAGTGAAATCTAGGTGGAACACAGCAGGAATGCCTTGCTGAAATCACAGATATTTCCGGAGACTGTGGATGAGTTTAACAAACTAACATCCTCACCATTCCTTATCTTAATCTACCCTAAACAGAACGCAGGCAGGGATATTACAATTCTCAAGATACAATTCTCAGGCGCACTGACAATGTGTAATTATGCATGAGAATATGAGCGTACTGACTATGTTAAATGTCTTTTTCAAAGATGAAATGATGCAAGTGCTGCTGAGATATGTCATAATTTTTTCGTCTATGACTGTTTTAACTTAATAGCTGGAAACTGCAGGCTTTCTCACCTCAGGGAAATCTGTGAAATGAAACTGCCTAGTGCAGATGCTGAGAGGAACGCCTATAAACCTGCTTTCATCTAACTCTAATGCAAATAAGCTTAAAGATTAGAGGAACCTGCCTAAAATGGAAATGTAGCAAAACTAGGATGCAATAACACTAAATGAAAAAGTCCAATACCCGATCTGTAATCAAATTCTCCTCCCAAGGTCAGCACTATGCAGTTCAACCAAGTCTGGTTCATTGTGTGTGGGCTTGACCACAGAGGTCATCTGAGTCACTGGATACCCAAATTTGTGCCACATCAGCTGATTTAATTCTGCAGATACAGATACTTTAAAAATACTTTATTGATTTCTGTGCAACAGACCCCACCTCTGTATCTCCTTTCCCTTTTTTTCCTTTCATCTTCCCTTTCTTCTCCTTCTTCTTCTCTTTGCGGTCATTCCCTTTTTTGTCTTTATCTCCCTTTGATTTTTTCTTCTTCTCCCTCTCTTCTTCTTTAGCAGCAAATTCAGCAGCAACCTTCAAAACATTTACTACATGTTAGCATTCTTAAACAAACATTATTGAAAATGTTATTCTGTACAAGAATGGTATCAAGCAATACCCTTTTGAAATGAAATATTTATTAGTAAACATACGATAGTCTCTGGATTTAATGGACTGATAGGATTAATAACCTGTTCTGGTGTCTTCTGAGCAAATATAGATGCAGATCCTCCATCCTCAGGACTTGGGAAGTCAGGAAACTTCCCTGTGGCATCTCTGAAACACAAAAAAACAATGATGTATTTATTATTTCATTTTAAAATGTATTTTATTACATTTGTTATATCAATATTTGTATTTAGATTTTGAACTTGAGATGAGAAGTTCGCTCCCAGAATGAAAATGCACCGATAATTTACTCACCCCCATGCCATCCAAGATGTTCATTTTTTTTTTTTTTTTCTTGAGTCTAAAAGAAATTAAGGATTTTAAGAAAAACAGAGAATTTTTTTCTCCATATAGTAATCAACTTCAATTATTGCCAAGGGGTTGAAGGTCCAAATTGCAGTTTCAATGCATCTTAAAAGGGCTCTACTTGATCCCAGTCAAGGAATAAGGGTCTTATCTAAAGAAATGACTGACCCTTATTCCTCGGCTGGGATTCTGTAGAGCCCTTTGAAGCTGCATTGAAACTGCAGTTTGGACCTTCAACCCATTCGCCACTGTTGAAGTTGATTATACGGAGAAAGTTTCTGAAATGTTTTCCTAAAAAAACATAATTTCTTTGCGACTGAAGAAAGAAAGACATGAACATCTTGGATGACATGGGGGTGAGTAAGTTATCAGGAAATTTTCATTCTGGAAGTGAACAACTTCTTTAAGGTGACATCCTAGAATACAGCTGAAATATAGTGTTGTAGTCCAGATTAAAGAGGACAAATCTTTCGATTGAGAGACTAAGACCTAAAAAAACACCTATTACTCATAAACTTCTTTGGTTCAAATTTCCCTCCCAACATTTTTTAGATTTCCTTCCCAAAACGGAAAATATATGGGAAGAACTCTGTGTGAGAAACACAATTTTGCCTAAAGATTTTTTAAAGATGAGGTAACACAGACTTCACGTCTGTGTGAACATATAGATAAACAAAGCAGATCGCGTGAACAAAGGCAAATCAATCATATTTGAACTGTGAACTTCACACATGGGGAGGATACATTAGCCAGGTCCAGCGCTGACTCTCATGGGAACTGGGGCAGGTTTAGAATAACAGGGTAAAAGTGTCAGTCAGAGCTCAGCCTGAGCTCTCTGCTCCAGCTAACTTAATCAGTAGCACACAGCTAAAACTCACTTCCAATGTGGTAGCACATGCTGAAAGCTGTACTACTGTAATGCAGAGGATTGAATTTCACCTAAACCTGCCCACTAGAAGAAAAAAATAAAATAGATTCACTTCATTTTGAATAAAAGGAACATACTTTTTATTCAGCAACTTTAATTAATGGGTTTGTACAACGATTCCTTTCTCAGCTATCTCAGTGTAGAGTGCATTAGTGCCCATCCAATTTTTCAGTGATGTTGGTATTATTATTATTTTTTATATATTTTTCCATGTACAATGACTGACGAAGACTGCCATGGAAGATAAGAAGCTGTCGAATAAAGTTGCCATTTTTGTGCACAAAAAGTATTCTTGTAGCTTCATAAAATTAGGGTTGAACCACACAGACTATCTGAACAATGCTCTTACTACTTTTCTTGGCCTTGAACAGTCAGTTGCGTTGATGTCTATGCAGGGTCAGAAAGCTCTCGGTTTTCATCAAAAATATCTTAATTTGTGCTCCGAAGATGAATGAAGGACTTACATGTTTGGAATCACATGAGGGTGAGTAATTAATGACAGAATTTCTGGGTGAACTATCCCAAAACAATTTTCTCTATGGAGAAAATGAATTGAGTTTTTAGTTCTGGAACCTGACTATGTTAGCATGATGAAAATTGTAATAATGGTGAAGCGTTTATGTTTTATGGCATATGTCTGGCTGGCTGTTCAAATACTCCACCTTCACCTCTTCCACTTCATCCGCACATGGAAACCACGCCAACATACTTCACCTTGCAGGTCCTGACCTGGTATCCCACACATCCCTTATACAACCAGCAGGGGCCCAGCAAGGTCACTGGAAGGGGCCAGAAAAAGGGGCCACTAACCGGAGACAAAGCTACCGAACTGCCCCCCACAACATTGTGTTGTCCGACTGAGATGACTTATGACTGTTGTCTCCGCATTAATGGGCAGCAGCATGCAGTGGCAGGCCGTAAATCAGACTGGAATGCACTAATCAGCCCAGTCTCACTCTACACCGTGCACACTTGAAAACAGCACATGCATTAGCTAAGCATAAACAGCCCTGGGTAAAAGTGACCATCACTTTGACTGCTTACATTCCAGCCTCTGCACAAAAGGAAGAGACGAAAGGCCAGGAATGTACTTCACAGTTAGAATGAAATAATGGATTGAGCGGACGGAGATGCAAGGAAAAGCTCTTGAAAGTGTGAAAGCAAATTAGCAGATTATAAAAAGGAGACACTGGCTAAGGGGAAGTCTAAGAGGTTGAAGATTACATAAAGGTGATTAGTTCCAGAGATTCTGAGAAAGTATTTGAGGGAATGCAGAGGAACAAAAAGCCCTTTTTTCATAAGTGGAAAAATACTGAACTTTTGCCACAATTTGCCACAGTTACTTTTACCTCCTTATAAGAGTGTCCACTACCTTAAAACATATGTGCCAAGTTCTTAGAAATGTACCCTTTTATCCATATTGGTTTTATATGGTTTTGAAAAATTTTAATAATACCATTTTTACAAAAAGTTTAAATTTATTGACTCCAAAAATGTCATGTGGTATAATCATTAAGTAAAAAGTATTAACAGATTTTTGTACAGATTAGAAGGAGAAGGAGAAGTCCACTTTCAGAACAAAAATTGACAGATAATGTACTCACCCCTTGTCATCCAAGATGTTCATGTCTTTCTTTCTTCAGTCGTAAAGAATTTTTTGAAGAAAACATTTCAGGATTTTTTTTCCATATAGTGGAAAATGCGATTGCAAAGGAATCGAGGAAGAAGGGTCTTGTCTAGTGAAACGATCAGTTATTTTCATAAAAATAACACAATTTATATACTTTTTTAAAGATTATTTTTTGGCATTTTGCCTTTATTATGACAGGACAGTTTAGAAATGACAGGAAGCAAAGTAGGAGAGAGAGATGGGGGCGGGATCGGGAAAGGTCCTCGAGTCAGAATTCGAACACGGGACGCCCGGAGCGCAACGGCGCTGCCCACAAGGCTAGCGGCACCAATTTATATACTTTTTAATGTCAAATGCTCGTCTTGCTCTGCCTGAACTGTCTTTTTTCCGGTTCATGACAGTTAGGGTATGTCAAAAAATTCCCATGTGATGTTCTCCCTCAACTTCAAAATCATCCTATATCGCTGCTTTTCACTGTTTTGTTAAGGGTGTTTGATTTTCTTTGCATGTTCACTTTGCAAAGACTGGGTCGGTGCTTCTGCAGTGATGTAGGATGATCTGGAAATGATTTTTGAAGTTGAGGGAGAAATTTTTTAATGAAAATAACCGATCATTTTGCTAGATAAGACCCTTCTTTCTCGGTTGGGATCATTTACAACCGCATTTGGGATAGTTTGAAGCCCCATTTAAACTGCATTTTAGAAGTTCAAAATCGGGGCACCATACAGTCCATTATATGGAGAAGAATCCTGAAATGTTTTCTTCAAAAAAAAAAAATAAATTCTTTACGGCTGAAGAAAGAAAGACATGAACATCTTGGATGACAAGGGGGTGAGTAAATTATCTGTAAATTTTTGTTCTGGAAGTGGACTTCTCCTTTAAAGCTAACACATTTTAATCATTATTTTAAAAATGTTTTTAAATATATATATTTTTCAAGACAAAAAGTATTTTCAATTATTAATGTATAAGTGTCATTACTTTTATTAAAGGTCATCTGTTTTTTGAAAACTTGACCTTGACATATAGTCAGTAGGAGCTGCAGAGAATCTCACTATGATATAATGTGCTACACATGACTTATTGTAAGAAATAATAATACAAAATTATGCCATGCTGCTCAACAAGAAATTATTTTTAAAAATGTCATTAATTTTTCTTCAGATTTATCATTCATTATCATTTTTTGATTTTTTGAATATCAAAATAATTTAAATACATTCTCATCAGAAAAAAAAATATCCAAGTCATTGTATGTATGAATTGCATTATTATTTTTTCTATATAAATTAATACATAGGACAAAAACATGCATCTTCGACCCACCTATAAATTTTTTAATTAAACTGTAACCCTGTTTAACCCATTTAAGCCCACAGGCAACCATAGCTGCAACAGTTTATAGTTGTCATTTTCCTTTTGTAATTATTTTTTTTTGATGTTATCCATGTTTTATTTCTTAATGACACACAAACAAACATCCAAATAAAGGATTTCAAGGGAAAAAAAAAGGTATTCACTTCCTTCCTGCCACTTGAGGCTGTCAACTTCCTACCCCTACTTCCAGAAAGAATGGCTAAGGCAAACCCACCCAAAGAAAGATCATTTTCATGTTACTAGTAAGTGTTTTTTGTTGACATACATATATCCACACAATCATGAAGGTCTAATAATCCAAACAAAACAAATCTTACAACAGACCTATAGTTTTTTGTACACTTAGTCAAACTAAGCGGCAACTATAGCTGCCGGTGGGCAAATGACTTGTCAGTACATATATCATGGGCAAATGGGCTAATAGTGCTAATAAGTTAATTAAATCAAGGTTGTTCGTCTTGTTTAGTGTTTTTTGGGAGAAGAGAGATAGAAAAGGGTAGTGGGGAGGACACGTATGACATAACTTCCTATTCCGAATGTCTTTTTAAAAAAATTGTCTGTACGGATTGTTATTTTTATTTTTATTTATTTATGTTTGTTTTTTTTGGTAATATAGATGTAATTTTTTTCTTTATTTTTCTTTCTTTATTTTCATTTACCTTTTTGATACACAATGCCCTGTTGGGGCAACTTATTGGCTGCACTTTGTGTGCACATAGGACACTATTAGCATGACTATATGTATGAACCATTCAGAAAAAATATGGGCACAAATGGGTTAAAAAACTGTATCTGTGATTTTTCAGTATGGCTTACCGACACTCAATAAACCACTGGCGTATTTGTTCTTGCAGGCTCTCTTTAATATCTTGTCCATCGACAGACCGCACTGCCTCTTTGATGTTGACCAGTGCCCTCTGGTACTCAGCCTCATGCTCTTCCTGCACACAATGCCTCTTGCTTTCCACCTGCTGGGCATGCAGTTGGGCAGGACTGGGTGTTGTTTGCAGGTCTGGTATCTGAAAACAGGGCATCAGGAGACAAGAGATGGAAAAACTGACATCAAAGTGTAAAATAAGTGCTGAATGTGGTTTGACTGAAAACAGCAGAAGATATGTACAAAACAACAAATTCATAAAAAGACTTGCAAACAGTAAACTGGAAGAGCATTCTTGTGTTTACCATTCCAAGAAATATCATCTCCTCTAGACACTCTTTGTTGACCCTCCTCCTGTCTCGATGGCCCCGCCAAACCTAGAAGACAAAAAACATCATAATAGCAGGAAAGACAAAAAACTGAAGATGAGGACATGCCAGAAACGATACTATCATAGTCACTTTGAGATCAAGAACATTCTTCAGCTTTTGTGTTATCTAGTGAGAAACAATCTAACGTTTTCATGTATTCACTGTGGACTTTTGGATGAGAGGAATGTATTGTATAATAGCAACTGAAAATCTAATCTGACAAACTGGTTTTTATCATTCAGTTTGTCATTGAGTATGTAGAGAGATTCATATTTAGTTAACCTCAACACTAAGGCAAATCAATCTCAAGACTCAGCTTAGAATTCATAAATGCAGGCTAGGACTTTTCATGTATTTTTTTTAATAAATCCTCCTCTCTAGTTTGAACGACAATGATGCTAAAAACAACAATAGCCAACTGAAGAGAGAGGATTATGTTTCCAAGGTTTCACAGCACAGAAATCTGCTTTGCTGTGAGCTACAGAATAAGAGAGAAGGAAGGATTAGACCTTGTGAAAACAGCCCCGCAGTGTGAGAGCCCAAAATCTCTGTTTATCACCTTCTGTAATCGCATTCACTATGACATTCAAACACGGTACAAAATGCTTGTTGGATGAGCTATTTGAAAGTGAATTACCCATGAGCCACAGAGCTGAGGCTTGTTAAAGACTAAGCTTTTCTGTACTTTTTCACTCAGCAATGTCAGTTTCACACCTGCATTGTACATAACTTCAGAGCTCCAAAATCATATCTGCTATCTCTTTCAGGCTACATCTATGTCTGGGTTCAACAACCGTATCGAACACTCACTCAAAAAGACGTCAGGATACATGAGCTCAGATTTCATGATTAGGATGGCACTGAAAAACAACACCTAAAATCCTGGAATGCTTTCCTTTTCCCGTCTCTCAGCACTACAATGCTAATCTCCCTCCTGCTGCCAAAGGACCTACAAGCACATTATTCTCACAGATGAGTTGGACATATATCTTTTATGCTTGGGTGGGATCACATGTCATTCATAGTCCTTTGTGAGTGGACTTCATGTCAAATGCGACAACTGATGACTGTGGTATAGGAGATGGCCTGACCTTTACAACATTTGAGTTCATGCACAGGTAGGGCAGCAGACATTACCTCCCTTGTGTATGATCATCATTTAATTTAGACATGATTAATGAATATATTTATTTTTGCAGTGTTATGATGTGTTTATCATTTTAAAGGCCATAACATTTTCTCAATAGCCAGTTGGCCTACTCTGATGACACTGAATGTGTACACTCTAAAAAATTCTGGGTTAAAAGCAGCCCAGTACTGGGTGAAATATGGACAAACTCAGCAATTGGGTTGTTTTGGCTGAATGTTTACAACCAACCTTTTGTGTAGTTTTATTTAACTCAATTATTGTTTTAAAAAAAAAATACTGTATGGCTTGCTTAAAATTAACCCAAAATATGTTGTAAATTAAAAATCTGACATATAATTAGTAGAGGCATCAGCAATAATCAAAAGGAGTGTAGTCATAACTTTAAGTCCTGAATACCTGTGAGACCTGTGAGAAATGTTCACCAACCAATAATTAAATAAGGTTAAAAAGTCAATTCACATTGTTAAATTTAAGTCTTTATTGCCCTAATTAACACTCCTTTGTTTAGTCAATGTGAAAATATTTCTTTACTAAATGTAAAATGCATAATTTGGCTAATAAATTTGTGATGACACTTGTTTAGCAAACTTTCAGTTAGTAACACAATGAATAGATCTAAGAAACTAAAAATAGATAGTAACCAAATATAGAGTTTTACAGATCATTTCACATGTAAAGTGAACTATGCTATATCTTTGTTTCTGAAAGAGCAATCACAATACAAAGCAAAGACATCTGGAATATAATTTTAAACTATTATAATGTTAAAATTGACCTCAACACTTGATGCACAAAATCTTAAGAATGGTGACAAAATTAAAAATATAAGCTAAACATCAAAACAAAACAAATAACTAACAATAATGAGACAACAACAACAAACAACAATAATAATAAAATAATAAAAAAATTAAGTTAGCAACACAAAATATGTTTCAGCCATTTCTCCTAAAATTTCAGGCTCAAAAATAGTCATGAAGCATTTAATGAATCCATACAAATGGACTGGTGTACCTCAAGTCTTCTGGTTTGTATCACCATATTTGATATGGCCTGTGTACGCCTGCACTGTTTGATGAAGTTAACTTGATTTGAGAGTGAATAAAGGCTTAAATTAGATCTGTTCACATATAAAGCTTGCTTCAAAAGACTTATCTTATAAAGAATAATCCAGTGAAGACATGAATTAATTGCATGTTCTAGTTAGAGCTTCAAAGTTTTTGAAAGCCATATAATTTTTGTAATGACGTGAGTGTGAGTAAATCATAAAAGACAAAACAAGTGAACAATTCCTTTATATGTAAAAAATAAAAAACTGTAGTAATATTTATAAGTTCACTGCATAAACGTTTTCCTCATCTATTTGTTTTTGCTAATTTCAAACCCATCTATGCAAGGCATTAGTAATTTCACTGGACTAGAACTTTTTTGTTGAAAATCAAGTGATGCCTGATACCTTCTGAATGCAGGTGGCTGCCTGGTCAGGGTCCAGCATGCTAGAGCTACCCTGAAGTCTTCTTTGTTCCTCCAACCGAATTGTCTTCATGAAGTGAGCTCTTAGTCTTCCCTGCCGAGCTCGCTCACTGACCTGCAGCAGCCACACAGCCCGCTCCACAGACATAGACTGAACTGGCATCTGCTAAACCACAAACCAGAACAACACACCTGAACTATAATGTATTTGGTACAACTATTATTATTTGACTTGCATTGCAAGTATTTGTACTGAGAGAAAATACTGTTGATGTGTTTTACATAAAGATATACTCACAGTTTTATGTTCCTGACGTCCTCCTTTTGCCAAAATATGAGCCAACATCTTTTCTCTCTCTTTTAGTGCTCTCATCTTCTCCCTTACAAAATAGCGTGGAATAGGTATCTCAAGATCCTCCTAAAAACAAGATTCAAACTATTTTCAGCTATTACATCCCTGGAGAAGGTCATATGTAAAAGTTGTGCGCTAGTGACCCCAATTAGCAATTCAGAGAAAAACAAGAGGCTTAGCTCACTAAAATCCACTTTGACATTGAGCAGTTAAATCTTCCCCAAGCCCAAATCTCCTAAATTCCCTCTAGGCCCTTTCCTCTGAATCTACAGCCACAACAGACCAAAACATTCCCAGCATTCTGTACATGTAACAGTATATTTTGCTATCTCACTCACTGGTGTCATTTTGAAATCCTGCAATATGTCATCAAAGTAGTGAAACTCTGAGTACTCCAGCTCCACCATTTCATTCTTCAGCTCTACCAGTCGCCCCATCACCCCCTCAAGAACCTGGTGCACAACACGCCTCTTCTGGGGGTGAACAATCTGATCGTAAACCTCCTCCAGGGCTCGGAATATCTTCAGGTAGCGTAGGTAGAAAGTTGCCAGTGTCTGAAAGACCTGAAGACGATCCTTTTGAGGACGGAGCTGCATTGTGGGATATTCATCCTCCAAAAGGTCCTCCAAAGCTCCCTGAGCAGCATCCCACATTTGTCCATATGAACTGGGTAGAGGAAAGAGATACTTATGAGATAACAGTCTTGTAAATCATATATTTGTCCTGAACAGTTAAACTGCCTGCTGTTCTTCAGAAAAATCTTTCAGGCCCCACAGATTCTTTGTTTTTTCAGCATTTTTGTGTATTTGAACCCTTTCCAGCAATGACTGTATGATCTTTTTACACTAAGGACAACTGAGGGACTCATACGCAACTGTTACAAAAGATTAAAACGGTCACTGATGCTTCAGAAGGAAATACAGTGCATTAAGAGCTGGGGGGGTGAAAACTTTTAAACTTTTTGAATTTGATGATCAGGGTAAATGTAACTTATTTTGGCTTCTGGGAAATATGTAAGTATCTTCTGCAGCTTCTGAAGGGCAGTACTAAATGAAAAAAAAAAAAAGGCAAAATAAGAAAAATTTACACATCTTCATTCTGTTCAAAAGTTTACACCCCTGGCTCTTAATGCATTGTTTTTCCTTCTGGAGCATCAGTGACTGTTTGAATACTGTTTGAATCTTTTGTAACGTTGCGTATGAGTCCCTCATTTGTCATCAGTGTGAAAATATGGATCTCAAAATCATACAGCCATTCTTGGAAGGGTTCAAATACACAAAATGCTGCAAAAAACTAACAATTTGTGAGACCTGAAGGATTTTTCTGAAGAACAGCAGGCAGTTTAACAGTTCAGGACAAACAAGGGACTCATGAACTATCACTATACAAAAAACACACCTATTGATCATTCAGGTAACAACACAGTATTAAGAATCAAGTGTATGTAAACTTTTGAATGGGGTCATTTTTATAAATTCAACTATTATTTTCTTTTATTGACTATAGATCTTTTTCTGAGAAAATGATGAGCGCCGCCCTTACGAATTCTAACTTCCAATTGGATGCTCTTCTGTTCCGTTCTCCATAGGAACCCATTCAAATAATGCCCATCTGTTTTTAATGTAGCTAACGTCGGCAGCTTCGTGTCATCTACACACTCGTTAAAGTTTGATGGCGCTATGGAGCACATTTTAACAGGTTTAACATTAGATTATTAGCTCAGAATATATGATAATTTGATTAGAAACACTGGAAAAGCAAAGCATCCTTCCGGTTAAGAGTCATGCGAAAAAAAACGTCTATATGTAAATGTCTTTGTTGTAAAATGTCTTATTTAGATAAGTACTAAATAAAAAAATAACATGCATTTTGTATGATCCCTCTTATTTTGGTAAAATAATTAACTAAGAAATTAAATAATAATAATTAAATAATTAATCTGGCAGATTCTGCAAAATGTATGTAAACTTTTGACTTTAACTGTATATAGGATTTTCCATATTTAAAAATGTCCATGGCCTTCATTGGCAATCTGTCTTTGAAATGCAATCAACAGAGACATGCAGATCTGCAGTAGTACTTGTTAACAGGCCTAATTACACCTGTTGAGAGCACCTGCCCTCTGGGAAAGTTTTCCCGACCCTCGTTTTTTAGACCCTCAGGCCAAAATTAGCACTGCCTGCGTCTGACTGTGTAACCTAAATGTGGGAAACCACAGAACGCACATTGAATTCACCGTAGGTCAGCATAATGGAAGAAATCCCCTGACAAACATTATTTCTCCATTCTCCGTTTTCTAAAGTTGAATACACATGAATTCCACAGATGTCCTCTGACCTCTTTGACTCCCTTGCGTGTGGGTGCTCCTTTTGTGATTGTTGAAAGAGTTCATGGCGAGGGTGAAACCACCTTCTTTTCTTATTCTGATGGGCCCATACAGTATTGTTCCCCTCTGGGCATTAGCACTGCCAGCTACTCAAATTGTAGGGATGGCAAAATCAAAGGAGAGGACGGGATAGTTAGAGCGGGAGGGGGAGCTGGGGAGGAGTTGTGGGAGGAGGTTAGAAGGGTGGTTGTAAAAGAACATTTACAATAAAATAGAGAGGCGCCTCTCAGAGATATCTTAAATATGGCAGGCAACAAAGGCAGAAATACTACAAATCTCCAGTATCTAACGGATGTCCGCTGAAACTAGTGAATGATGAGGAAAAATTCCCTTGCTTGGGAAACTTAAAATGTACTTTCAACACACACGCCACTACTAGTAATGCTCTGCTTTAGAAAACTAATGGTGTAGGATGACTGAAAATAGCTTGCCTCCACCTACACCAAAGCTGATTTGAATAGCTCCTATCTGAGGACAAAAATACTGCTGGTTCTCAGTAGTTTGGCTCCATGTTGTCATAGGAACTGCAATACAATGTGGACTTTCTTCTAGTAGGCGTTCTTGCTAGAACTCTTTTCTTCTTTTGCACCATCCTTATATCTTATGATATAAAGTTGAACTACACTTAACATTACAGAGTTAATAGCTGTAACAATTGTTCAGTTTAGCACACAGACAATAAAAAGTTTTTGTTCATTATAAACACTAAGGTGGTTCTTGGCATCACATCAACATTCCCGTTTCGTAGTAAAGTGCACAAATTAAAAGGGCAGTTATTACTCACCTCTGCGACATCCTTAGTGATTCCACGCACCACAGAGTTTAGTTTAGAAAGTGCTCTGTTTGAAGTCGCCGCTTTCGAAACTAAAATGGTTAAACGAAGCGAAGTAACGCATCCAAGCAGTAAGTGTTGATTAGAATTCATTAGTTAAGCATTTCTAACTAGAGCTGGACAAGTCTTGCGCCAGACAGGGTGCAGCAGGCTGCGGTTTGCGCTGCGCTTCTGACAGCTGCCATGGCAACGAGATCAAAGCCTCTTCACTGCTTCTGAGAGAGGGGGCATCGAGGCAACTAGTTAAAAACGGAATACAATACTCTATCAACTATAACGCATAATGCGATTCTAACACATAATAAGAGCTCCAGCAGGTCATTTTCATCGTTTTCTTATCTTATCCGATAAGCTGCGAGCATGTCAAGCCTCTGTTACTAACAAGGTCTTGTTTGGCATCCCGCTGTGCAACACAACACAACACGACGCCACGCTTGCGTAGCTCAGCTCATTCAATGTATGAATGCAGTTCGGCCATTTGTTAACAAAGCAATTTGGAAGCCTCTTCTGACGCAGCATGTTTTGAAATAATTGCTGTCACATTGGAAGTGAGCTATTCCTTTGCTTGTATGTCTGGTCCGCCACATATTGTTTGAATTCTATAGCCAAAAGCCCATGTGGGCAGGTAGGTATGTAAACGCAGACTGTGGAAGTGCAATGTGAAATTTATTTATGAATGGATGCATCATTTGTCCTTGTCTTCTACTTTGCTGGTGGTCCCACCGGATAATATAATGTTCCTTTACAGGCTTCACTCTATGATGGAATGTGAACAGCTACATGCTGTTGATAGCAATTAGTTAATAAAGCTGTCAACAATGAGGTTGTCAGAAAATGAATGATATTTTTATTTTATAGGCTGTGTTAAACCCCTGCAAGTGTTTAATCAAAAACCAGAGTTATTTTGTGAAAACCTTCCCTTTCCGGCAGACACAAAGAATGGACTCCAGTGAAAACTTAATAAGATGGAAAGACCATTTTAACAATCTTTAATTTGGAACATGTCTTGGTTTACCAGACGACGCCCCTAACTAAAACCAAATGTCCTTCTGGATTTCAATGCACAAAAAGACCTAAAGGTTTCCACCCTGTATGGTCAGGCTCTTCAAACAGAGACCATTGAACAATCAATTGTTGGTGAGTCTGGTGTGAAATTGCCTTTAATGTGGGAACTGTTATGCTGGAAAGTCGCATGTGTACATAAGTTTAATGTGTATTTCCTCATTTCAGGGGCAGCTCCACAATTTAAGTGTATTGTTTAGGCAGGTGTTCCAGCTCATTTGATATGTTTACATGGAGAAGCACACTGATCAATCTCAACCTCCGTCCAAATTATTCGCACAATCAAAAAATAATGCTGGCAAGACCTAACACTTTCCGTGTAATGTTGTGGTTACTGTTGCATTCGTCTGGCTTATCTCTTTTCCATCAGTACCCTCACGTTGCGAGAGGAAGCCAAATTATGTTTTGCAGTCGGATCAATGCATTATGCTTCCACAGTCAAATGCAACACTTCACTCCATGTTTGCAAACAATTTATCCCATTAAGATTCTATTGAGATTGTTGAGAATGTTTCATTTCAGTTTCCACTTTTCCATATCCCACACAATAGGCACTGGCCATGAGCCAGAAAATATAAAGAGGCCAGCTGAAGATTCAGAACAGGTGAGCTTCCTTGTGGATAAATTTAGCAGACTGCCTGGAAGTCTTTGAGGGATTGCCAAGAGGATGCAAAAAGAATAAAACAGTTGTGGGACAGGAAAAATAACAAAACAAAATTCACCTGCTACTAACTACAGCACGTTGCAAGCTGCATTTAATATAAAACTTTACCATGAATCATTAAGTCATATTACCTGCAATATATTATAATAATTAAGTCATATTACTGGTAATATGATATTGCAAGAACTGCATATTAATTTATTATTAGTCATTATCAGGGACCATTAATAGTCCGGCCTATATGACATTTGAACTATTTGAATATGTTAGCAATATAAAATGCATTGTTACAGTATTAATGGTATTAAGTTATTATAAAGTATTACCTAACAAAGACCTAATTGAAAAAGCAAAAACTATCTAAAATGATTTACGAATATAAAAAGAATTGAGAAATGTACATGATTCATATTTCAGCCTGTGAAACTGGACTGACTTACAAGTCCTCAATAAAACTTTCGCATGCATATGCAACTTTGATTTTTTCTAAACAACTCTCGTGCGAAAACAAAAACACAAAAGCTTATTCTGATATTCGAACAGGCTTTTTGTTTATATCGCTATTTAAACAGGGAGTGGAAATCCGATGTGTCGCACGTCCGCCACTCACATTGTTGTTGGACAGAAACTTGAGTGATTCACTTTTCCGATCGGCCTCAGGAGGCGTTACTCTCAGCACTATATCAGCAAGTGCAGTTGGAGCGCAGAGGGACAATCACGCCATCCTCCCGTACGGATAACCACAAGACTTTGACATTTTCTCCAGGCATCGGAATCTCAATACCAAACGCTACATTTAAAAGTCTAGGAGCGCCAAAAGATACCACAAGGATTGTAAGTTTATTTTTACGTCTTGTTTGTGAGTGCACGTGTTTGTGCGTGAGAGATTTGGGTTTTTAAATGCAGCCTTTTCATACGAGTATCGGACCACGTCTAATGAAATCCCAACATTTAAAACTAATGATATAATGTGTTACAAGTTATCAGTTTTAAATTTGACTTGAAACAATGGCATAACTTGCTGAAATTTCACACTCTGATAGTTAAGGTACTTAAAAAGCACTCTTTTAAACAAATTAACCAAGCCCGAAACTCTCAGTTGGAGGTGTGGATTAGTGTCGCATCCCGCGGATTTGTCCCTTTAATACCAGTTTGTCTTTCGTATAGCATAAAATGAATGTTGTTGCACGTTAGAGAATAAATCATTTGAAATCCATATTTTAAGAGTAGGATATGCACTCTTGTCTTAAAACACGTATAAAGTGGTCAGGTAGAGGAACTCTTTTTTTCGAGACTCTTTCGGTCTTTTTCTCGGTTCCTGTGAATCCATTCATGTAAAAAGTGAGGTTGTTTGTTGGTTGAGATATAGAGAAGCCGCGCTGAGATAATGTTCATTTTTAAAATCGCTTGTGAATTTTACGGAAATTTGGGACCAAAGGTGGTTTCAGTGATGAGCAGTAATTACTTCTGTAATTGAAACTCTTCTCCATAGTTGAATCATTGTTGACAGTAGTTTCTATTTATAAACAAAAATATATTTATATAAAAATACTTATTTCTGATTTTTGTTAGTTTTGTTACTTTATGGTAACTATAGGAGTCAGTAGTTCTAAAGTAATATAGTAGCTAAGGTTCTGTGGGATTAATTAATTTAAATTTCCCTGGTAATTTCCAGTTTCAGTTTACTTTCAAGGGAGTTGTTTTACTCGTTGTATTGTTGTTACATTATTTTCCTCACATTCACACTTACAGTAAAGATTTCATGCTTTAGCCATGACTGATGATTCCCTTCATGCTTGCAAAACACTTGGAGTGAAACAATACTGAGTTTCAAGGGAACTTAGAGACTTCAAGTGAGAGAGACAGGGAGAGAGGGGGAAGGAGGGGTCTGGACGGAGAGTCGCTGTGTCCGCACAGCTAACTCTTTGTGCGGGCAAGTGTGCTTGCTGCCTGAGGCCGTGAGATCAGGTGAGGGGGCCGCTGTGTTTGAGGAGTGTAAACGCAACAGTTTTACAACAAGGCTGGGGGCCGTGATGGTGGTGCTTGGGGCTGTCTGTAATGGACCATCACATTTTATGGCACCTGATTTTTTCAATTGCACCTGGTAGGTCAGGTCAGAGCTTTACGCAGCCCTCTGTGACTCCATAATCTAATGATGTCAAAGTGGAAAGCTGTAAAATAAATCCAGATCTGTCTTTGTTTTGGAGGATCTTGCAGTACGCAAAGATCACAGGATACATTAAGAGCAGCTGTGTCACTTCTCATATTTCCTTTAATTATATTAAGGTCAGGCGCTAACAGTGTTCCAGGGTCAAAACTGCGGGTTGATTTGGAATGAAAATAAACAAGCCTAAACAAATTCTATCACTTGATGGTTCTTGAGCAAAACACAACATGTTTGCCGTCATATCTTTTTATGCCAGGCCAACTGGAAACTGATATTTTGTTTATATTTAATGATGCTTATTTCTTCATGTTTATTTCTAAAATGACAGATTAAGAAAGAGCGTAACTGTGTTTATCGTTTCTGCTTCACTGCACAAACTTTTATTTTTAAGCGCAAGATTACATGTTCCAGTGCTTTTATTATAATGCAAGCCCTGGGGGTTGAAGATCAAAAATGTTGATTAGAGACGTGTGTACATCTGTGTTTGAGAATGTGTAAATGAAAAACTTTGACATAGCTCCAGTGTAGCTGTTCTCTGTTCTCTTTAGCTTTTGTCAGTTCAAAGCCTCACGTCCAGTCCTCAAGCTGAGCATATCATTTTGAGAAAAGAACCTTTCACCCCTCTGTGTCACAGAGGGAGCAGCAGCCGCCCATCCTCCTCCCCTCTATCTATGACTTGTTTCACTTCTAACGGGCATCAGTCTTTCTAATGCCTCCAGAGGCGTCACACTCTGTTCTCTATCATTGTACTCTATCGCATGGCCCGTTGGTTGTCTTGAACTTTTTTGTATAGGCAAAATGCCTTCCATTTTCCATGGATATCTGCTTAGTTTTCCACTGGGTCACTGCATGACAGCAGAGGTCCGCCAGCAAGTTTTGCTCAGCCATCTGAGTTTAGCTGCTGGGCATCTAGTCCTTATGTTCAGCAGAGTAGTACAGCACAGCCTTTGAGCAATGAAGCACTATGGCTTTTTTATATTAGAAGTATCACTAAGGCAAATTTTGAACAATTTGCCTGATAAATCAGTCATGTGGCGCAACCAACATGCAGAATAAACACGTGCAGATGTTCATAACTGTGTGTTAGAGTCAATAAACCTCATAAATATCAGAAAATGTGACCTTCTTAAGACAAGGCAAGGGTATTTCATGTTGTAAAATGTCATATGGTGCATCTCATCAAAAACAACTTTTTTACCTTAAAAAATATTTTTAAAAGATTTGAAAATAGTAATTAGGATGTGTACAATCATGTGTATTTAAGATGAGACAAAATCTCACGTTTTACTTGATGGTTACACCACAACACATGGATTTAATTGAAAGTCTTCATGAATACAATGAATACAATTTATTTTTATTCTGGACACTCTTGTTTGTTACTGACTCTTCCCTGTAATTTTTTCAAAATTTTAAGTGCAACCCAGTAACCCTGGGAAGTAAACTCATGCAATGAACTATTCAAGAAAAAAAATCCCCTTAAATAGTACAAGGTCCTGCCCTCTTTCTAGGGACCCTGGTGGGTCCAAGATGTTTCAGATTATGTGTGTTTTATAAACAAACTTTCTTTGTTATACATTTTTCTGTCCCTCTGAGTTTAATTAGACCCTGTCCTTGTTATTCTTTCTGCCGACGTGTCATAACACCATTTGTTTTTTGTTTCAGGTCACTGCCGTTGTGTCCCGAAAGTGGCTGTAACGAAGACGTGCCAAGATGAGTGTGAACGTGAATGACTTCAATGACATTTTGGAAGCACTGGGTGATCTGAACTTCTCAACCCTTGATGATAATGTCTCCCATGTGGAAGTTTGTCACAGCACCTTCAGCCAGAGGGCTTTGCTCTATGCCCTCTCCATCCTCTACATCTTCCTCTTCATCATCGGCCTCGCTGCCAACGCCCTGGTGGTGTGGGTGAACGTGCGAGCTGAAAGGAAACGTTATGAGACTCACCTGTATATCCTCAACCTTGCCATCGCTGACCTCTGCGTAGTGGCCACTCTTCCAGTCTCCATTAGTTCTCTGCTTCAGCTCGGCCATTGGCCCTTTGGTGATGCCATGTGCAAAATTACACACCTGGTCTTCAGTGTCAACCTCTTCAGCAGTATCTTTTTCCTTACGTGTATGAGTGTGGACCGCTACCTGTCCGTGAAGGTTTTTGGAGACGCTCCCAGTCAGAAGAAGAGAAGGACCAGGCAGCTAATCTGCGTTGGCGTTTGGCTGCTGGCATTCTTTGCTGCCCTTCCTGAAACTTACTTTCTCCAGGCGGAGAAATCTAGCCATTCAGACAGCATCATATGTAAACCTGTGTACCCGGTGGACAGCACTAAGGAGTGGACAGTTGGAATCCAAATGAGCTTCTTCATGCTTGGCTTTGCCATCCCCTTCCCGATCATTGCTGTGTTCTACGTCCTCTTGGCTGGTACCATCCAACCCTCAGCTGACCAGGAACGTCGTATCAGCCGCCGCCTCATCTTCACCTACATTGTGGTCTTCCTAGTATGTTGGCTTCCCTACCATGGAGCTCTACTTCTGGACACTCTAGCCTTTCTCAACGTGCTTCCCTTCAACTGCACACTTGAGAACGCTCTCTATGCAGCACTGCATCTCACCCAGTGGTTCTCCCTTCTTCACTGCTGCGTGAATCCCATCATCTACAACTTCATCAACAAGAACTACCGTTACGACCTGATGAAAGCCTTCATCTTCAAGTACTCTACCAAAACTGGTCTCGCTAGGCTTATCGATGCCTCACGTGTGTCTGAGACAGAATACTCTGCTGTGGAGATCCAGGGACCATTATGAACATTCTATGATGGTGTTGATCAACACCAACCTGAGATAAACAGGGAACAGTCTTGTAAATCTCTCTGGACGTCTTGCTCTTGAGGCATTGCCAAATTAGATGTGTGTAAAATAGTGGAAGAGCTTTGTATACATACAGTTTGCTTACCTTTTTAAACAAATGAATGTTTATGCCTTTTGTACAATTTTATGACAGTTATAGATGTATTGAGAAAGCACTTGTATTGATTTGATTTGTGAGCATGTCAGTGTAATAACTCTAGCTAGTCTTTTGTGTCAGTGGAATTGGTGGAAAAGGTCAATTCCTGTCCTGGAGCCACAGAGAGACTCATATAACCCTTTCTCCACTTATCTGTGGCTTTTCTACATCTGGCGGAAAGACTCCAACAGGGCTAAACTAAAGGTCATGCGTTCTTACACATTAATGTACAGTTATGTTATGTCTGGTCAAATGGAGGGGAATACTGAAAACCCAAACAACTGAGTGGAGAGAAAAGAAGTCCAAATCAAGATTAGATAAAGATATTGTAAATTGATGTCATGCTGTATGCTATGCTTGTGGAAAATGATACAATTTTTTGATAAGTTGTACATTTCAAGAACAATGCTAGCAGCATTTGTAAATGTTTTGTAAATAAAATTATATTTATATACTCTGTGTATGATCAGTGTTTTGAAATATTGTCTGACATATAAAAATGTGCCATTAAAAGATGTATTGAGCTTCTCAGATTTGTCTTAAGGATATTTGTTTTGTACAAATTAACCCATAAACATATACATTAAGCATTACCTTAATTATCACAGTTAGTCTATATTATGCCTTGTATCTTTTGTATGTATCTTTTACAGTACATCTAGAAGACATACACTTCTTCTGATAAGTAAGATCATTAACACTTTACAACATGGGTTTAATTTGTTTACATAATTAAATACATTAAAGTATTTGCTAATTATAGGGGTATGTTTACACTACGATGTTGTCAAACGGCAGTGTTGCCAACTTAGCAATTTTGTTGCTAGATATAGCAACTTTTCAGACTACCCTAGCAACTTTTTTTTTTCTAAAAAGCACAAATTTAGCTATTTTTAAAATGTATTTGCCAACTTTTAGCAACTTTTGGAAAATTGACTCAAATGATAAAAAGGCATGCATTTTTCCTCGTAACCAAGCAGTTAGAAAAGCAGTGCCTAGCAATGCACACATCACATGTGAATCAAGTTGCACCTGTTAAATATTAATTGTTAATTTATGAAACACCTTAGTTGTTAGTTTGTTCTTGTAAATATTAAACAGGTACACTGTTGATCTTATACTAATCTGTCTATCTATCTACCTATCTATCTGTCTATCTGTCTGTCTAAATGCACTGTGTCATTTAAAATATACTGGTGAAAAATTAATAAAAAAAAAGTACACTGTACCCTATTTTATGGACTTTCCTTAGAATGTAGCATTTATCTTACTACCAATTCACTGCTTAAAACTATAATTGTTAATCGTGTAGTTTTCTAATAGTGTTATTTGGAAAACACATAAAATATAATTGTTCAAAAATGTTGTATTTAAAAATAAAAATATAATAAAAATATTGCTTTTACAAATAATATATATGAAATGTTTATTTTTACAAACAAATCTAAATGACCATATCATTTTTAGCAACAAATCGATCTGCCTTTATCAGCTTTTCCTGAAAATTTGTTGCCAACACTGTCAAAAAGAATCCCCGTTCACATGGGCCCATAAAAACGTTTTAGTTAAAAAAACTCCTCCTTAGGCTAATGTCAAACTTGATATTTGTTTATAATACATTAACAAATATTATACAAATTTAAATGTTAAAAAAAAGAAAAAGAAAATAATTATTAACCAAGATAATAATCAAGGATTCTTTGTGACACTGGACCACAAAACCAGTCATAAGGGTCAATTTTTTGAAACTGAGATTTATATATCATCTGTAAGCTGAATAAATAAGCTTCATTTATTGTCATACATAAGGATAAGACAGCTTTAAAGTTGTTAAGTTCTTATCAATGCATATTATTAATCAATAATTAAGTTTGATATAGTAAGAAATTTACTAAATATCTTCATGGAACATGATCTTTACTAAATATCCTAATGATTTTTGCCATTAAAAGAAAATTGATAATTTTGACCCATACAATGTATTTTTGGCTATTGCTACAAATATACCCAGACCGGTTTTTTGGTCCAAAATCACATTTCATAATACATGATGCATTTAATAATGTTAATAAATGAGTTCAGATGCAAAAGCCTCTAAATCCATCTGACGTATTTCTTTAAAATGAGCATTTGTTTCTGGCTACGTTGTATAGGTTTCTATGTAAGTACTGGTACTTCTGATTGGGCTGAGGCTGGAATTTAGCGAGTTTGAAGTAAAAGTATTTAATGGACATATACTATGTGTCAGGAGCATTTACTCAGTATCATTATCTCATTTTTGACCAAGATGGCTTTTAGCTGGTTTTGCATCTGAACTCTTCATTTGCATTTGTTTCTAAAACAAACCCTGTGCATTTATATTTAGCTTAAGCCTACATTAAAACTTACATATGATCAAAGCGAGGATGCTGTGAATTTACAACTCATTTTTAGTGGAAACCTGCCCATATGGCTTATATTGTTATGATGAACAGGCATTACTTTACTGAGCCTGTGGGGGTTCATATGGGTTGTGTATGCCTTTGTGTGTACTTAAATCTCCAGGGCGGCCAGACGCATTCTGTATCTTTAGTGAGTTTGGTTCAGAGAGAAGGGAATTTTGTTTAATCCATACCAACTGTTCCAGGAGCCTCGTTTTCTGTGCTTCTCCTTTGTAGTTTTGAAGAATGTCCAGGTGTTTGTTTCAAATATAGCCTGTTGTTGTTGCCTGACTGGGTTTCTAGACAGTGCAAATTAGAGAAGGCATTATTACCGTTCTTGTGGAAAGTCCTCAGAAAATAACAAGGCTTATTCTCTCTCGTAAAACAGATGATATGAAGCACCAATTTATGATTTTCACAAACACTTTACTGTTTTGGAAGGAGAGTATTATGACTTGGGAATCCCCTGAATCACAGGAATCAAAGGAAAATATAGAAATATAACCTGATTTGTTTACTACATGTGTTCAAACATGTTAAACAGTGTTACTTACTGCATTTAATTAAAAGACAGAAGGTTCTTGTTGCTAAACACATTTTTCTGGTCATGACACATCTCTCGGAAACCATGTACCTCATTTAGATGATTTCATAAACAGCAGCAAAAATTACCTCTAAATCGAATTCCAGTGAACTTTCTTTCACATCCTTTTGTTAGACAGCTGCATTTTTCAATATCTGTAAAGATGAACCATAAGAGTGAATATAACAAACCGAAAGTGAATGAATGACCTTTCACGGCATCTTCATATGGGCTGGATATTCACTATGAGGAAAAACTGTTTTTCTGCTGCCGTAGACAGAAAAATGTTCTTTTTTGGCATCTATACTTTCATTAGAAGCATTTTTAATGTTGTACAAAAGGTTAATGCAAAGTGTTCCTTTTAACACCATTATCCATTATAGTGAAACAGAATAAATGTGACTTTACTTTCTTTGTATTATGTTTACATCTGATTTTCTTCTTGATATTACAACTTTCTTCTTGAAATCATTATTATTATTTTAATGTGACTCTTGGCCTTTAGACTTCCTGAACAAACATTTGTCACTTGCCTTAAAGTTAGTACAGAACCTTGTTCCAGGAAACAAATTTAGATTTGTTCTTTCCACTAAGACTTTTCCAGTCAAACTCAGCTGCGCTGCCTACAGAGTTCAGTTTCCACTGAGTGATTCAGGAGAACACTTCTCCTAAGGTCAGACTGTATGTTTTTGTGTTAATGCTGTTATTTATCATCTGGGATATTCTCTGAGCCCCTCTTAAAGGTGGCAATGCTAACACTGTGCCAGAGAGAACGGCACAAGTGAGACAGAGAGAGTAATACAGAGAGCCCTGAGAGTCAGACAATAGAGTCGCTTTCGGTGGATCAGTTTACAGGTAGACAGAAAGTGAAGACTGAAAGGTCATTAGCACTCTAAGGTCATTAATAAACCCTGCTGGGAACCACCCTGTGAGAGAAGCTAATGGGCCATTCAAACACCTCACTGTGTTTAGCCTGTAACATTGCACTGACTCATGCTTCAATTCCATTGTTTGGTAATGAGACCACAAGTTCAATTTCACATGGTTTGTGTGCGGGCTGAAATCTCTCTGATTGGACCGAGATGCTGAAGACAGTTGAGAGATTATGAGGATGCGGGCAAAAGCGGATAAGGAGGTCTACATGATTATTTTCTTAAAACAGTCCTTGCTGAAAAGCAAAGGGTTGTTTTGGCAGAAGAACAATGGTGGGAAGAAATTTATTACAGTGAATTATTTTTCTCTGGGCATCAGATAAACTTACAGCAACACACAAAAAAGGAGATGACACACAATTTCCTTTCCTTGGTTATTTGTACAAAATTTGCATGTAACCACAGTATCAGTTACTATGAAGTTTCACTGTGTTTAGACATATTAAATGAGGAACAAGGAAGAGTGAACTTGGGAGAACGACGAAATAGAATAAAGAGAAACGGAATAAGAGACAGACGGAAAAAAAGAGTGAGACACTTTACCCCCCCCTAGGGTTTTTAGGCAGTGGATGTGGAAACAAATGAGAGTCATTTCTCTTCCCCAACAGTTTTAACCTTTGATACAATAATAACCCTCTGCTACATTGATGGATTTCACCAGCAGAAAAATGTTGACATCTTGAAAATGAAAATTACAGCAAGAAATGTAGAAAACTATTGACGTCTGGATGTTGACATTAGAATTCCTTCACACTTAGAGTGATTATGTGCACCAACACGCTTGGCCATGATTCTGACATGCTGTCTGATGTGCTTGGATGATCTCATTTTTGAAAACAGAATAAAAATTTCACCAAGCAGCTGAACAACAGCTTAAAACAGGCTAAGACATTAATTTTATAGTGCAATTCTGCACTTAACTATTTCCTGTGAATTACTCAGCATTCACAACACCAGTGAAGCTGGCTTCTTTGAGCTCTGAGGCTGTTCCTCTGCGTATGTGCCTAGATGTATAAAGGGAGAGCGGGGGCTGCTCATGTCGCTGACAGACGTGGGGGTGGAGTCTGAGTTTGAGTGAAGGGCTGGGGCACTGCTGTTGTTGTGTGGAGAAAAAGAGTTCACAGGAGACCCGTAGCCTGGAGCTCGGGCCTTTGGCGGAGAAAAAAAAAAAAAAACACGGCTGAATTTTAACATGAGGGAAAGGCCTTGCGCTGGCCTCCAAGACATGGTGCATTTGTGTTCTGAAAGCTCAAGACATAGTAAGAGGTTTTTCTGTCTCCCTGCATGGTTTAAACGCAGCCACAGATTTCATTCATATTAAAATGATCTTATAATGTGCGGTACAATGGAGCGTAAATCCACCATCACACATGCAGACAGTCATATATATAAATATATATATATTACTGGCCAGCTGTGAATTATTAAGTCAGTTAATAAGTTGTGAGATGTAAACTTGCAATTCTGAGTACATATTAGTCTTTTTTTCCATCAAAACTTGACTTTAAAACTTTATTATTCGTTCATATCTCACAAATTTTCATTTGAAAAGTCAGAATTGTGAGAAAAAGGTAAGAAGATGAAAACTCGCAATTGTGAGAAAAAAAGTCAGAATTGCACATTTTTATCTCGCAATTCTGACTTTATTTCTCGCAGCTGTGAGTTTATATCATACAATTCTGAAAAAAAATTCATAATTGTGACTTTATATCTCAAAATTCTGACTTTTTAACTCGCAATTGCGAGTTTATATCTCAGAATTGCTATTTATTTCTTAGAATTGCGACATTATATCTCAATTGTGAGTTTATATATCACAATTCTGAGAAAAAAAGTCGAAAGAATTGCGAGATAAAAAGTCACAATTAACTTTTTTATTCTGTGGTGAAAACGGGCTTCCATATTTATAACTGGAGCTCAGTTATTAATAATGCTAATGCATATTATTATCAATGTGTACAACTGTTTTTACTGCTTAATAACTTTGTGGAAACCATTTCATTTTTTTCATTTTGACAAGTTTCTTTGACAAATAAAAAAGCTCAACAGGACAGCACTTTTTTAAAATAAAAATAATATGTAACATTTTTTTTTGAATGGTACTGTATGACAATTCTCACAAAAATAGCATTCAACAATGATTATATATATATATATATATATATATATATATAAAAAAATACCATCTCAGCATGTATTCATCAAACAAAACAAAAACAACAACAACAACAAAAATGTAACATTTTAAAAAATATATTTTTTATGTTTTTATTTATTTATTTATTTTTCTTCAAAATTTGAAAAAGTGAAGACCAAAGGTCTTGGACACCTTTTGATTATTAAATGTGGAACACATTCATTTGTCAATGTGATGAACTACAGGGATGGTTATACAGCTTGGACACCTGTGTGCACTTCAGAACTGACTGCATTCTTTTGTGAAAAATAACCTTGAGACAAGCTGGTTAAAAACAGAAAAAGTTAGTTAGTAAAGTTAGTTCAGTGAAAAACTCTTATTGTTTGTTTGCAGATGCCACTTGGTTCGATATTTTGCATGTAGTGCAATGAAATTCAGTCTAAAATGACCAAAAATGTCCGCTAAGGGCCACTGTTTAAGCTATTGTATATGTAACATAAGAACAGTTGAGTATCAGTAAGATTAGTAACACTTTACAATAACTTCTATACATTAGCAACAGTTAATAAAATAGTTAACACAATATAGTGATGAACCATACTTTTAAAGCATTTATATCTTGTTTAATATCTTGAGTTAATAGTAGCAATAGTATCTTGGTGATTTAGCAATACCTAGATTGTTGTTCATTGTTAATTCATACCTAATGTAAACACATTTAACATTATTTTAAAGCGCTACCTTTTTCTTTCTTGTTTGAAGTGGTTTTGCTGATGAATATTATATTTGGCCTTCTCAAGTACCTAACATGTTTTTCCTCTCTTTTTGCATTCTTCTTAAAACAATCATGCATTACATCAGAAAGGGGAATGCTGAAAAGCTCACGTATTAACTTGGAATCACCCACTGCCAAAACTTTACACGCATCCTCGTCCGTAAATAACACTCTGGTCTACCGTCAAACCCTCAGACTTCTGCTTTCACAAGCATTACAGTAATTTATGGAGACAGGTTTAAAGTTAATATGATACTACTTACACTTTTGTGCCCTTCCTGGTCTCTTACTCACTAACTGAACACTCCTAAAGGACAAACTGTTTCAAGACAGAAAAAGATAGAAGTGAAAGCTTCATACTTAATGACGCATGTAACACATTTAGTTTCTTACATATCCCATTACAACAGTCTCTCTTGTTCACTGTCACACAGCATTAAGGAAACATTACACCACCAAATCTCCTATAAGGCCAGTTAAACTGGCTTATTCAGGTCCAACGGTTCTTCCCTGGCATGTCTCTTTTCTCAAAATCTTCTCTTACTTTTTTTTAGCCCTCATTCTAATAGGGGGGATAGTGACTTTTATCTGGAATCCACTTCGTTATCAGGGACTATTTGTCTCCCATCAGGTCTAGCTGCAGCTCAGCCTGGCTTATCAGCTTTTGGCTGTAGCGAGACTCTTGTTTAAAGCAGTGGGCAATTGTGAGGCCATTGTGGCTGTCCAGCCTACAGCAAGTGTGCAGGATTGTATGCAAAGCCATTAAGAACTACTCTCTAATGCTTCGCTAACTCACTGGCACAGTGAGAGGCAGCGTGATAAGGAGAGAAAGAGAGAAACAGTGTGAAAAGTGTGGGCACATTCAATTCAAAACAGTGTGGGATGTGAATGAAGAACAGGGATTTGACCTTGACCTATGCTGATGCGGTGACTGCTTGGCAAAACTTGACCAAATTCCACAGAGCCTCAAATTCGAATTGCTAATACTAACCAGTAAGCCTGTGTAACAATTAGCATTAAAAGGTTAAAGTAAATGTTTTGTTTATGTGATATATTTGCAAGATAATAAAAGTAACATTCCATTCCATTTCCACAGCTAATATTGTGGCTAGAAGAATAATAACCTGCCTTAACCTGCTAGCTTACCAACATTTATTCTGGCCAACTGTGACCGGGCTACCTCATTTATAAAAAGTAATCTTTACATTCCAAAGTAAGCAAGAAAGTACAGTAATTACACCTCACAAAAAAATAACAGTCAACTTTAAAATGGTTACTATTATGAAATGACGTATGCAGCCGATAAATGTGACCTTCGAAGGCATAGCCTTGAAATGAGACACAGCTACTGCTGAACCTGGTAAATGAGTGACCTTGTACTAGAAACAGACTTTGCAGACTGATACTCTGAGGAGACTACACCTCAGATCAGGTGTGAGAAATCTGTTGCCCCAAGCGCTCTGTGGACATTCAACACCAAATCCCAGCACCTGGACACCTTATTCTCTCTCTTTCCTCCACTCTCGATCTTGGTTTCCCATTTTCTTCCTGTTCTTTTCATATTTAGGATCAGCCTACAGCAATGAAAAGCCACATAATCCCATCCATGACATCCTGAAGCCCTCTTTCACTTTAGCAGGCAATCACTAACCTTTGAGATCCCACTATGTGACAAAAAGCTTCTCGTTTTAAAGGGATAGTCTGAAAATTCTGTCACTATTTATTTCCCATCGTGTCACCTGAATGACTGAATTTCTTCTGTGGAACTCAAAAGAAGACTTGTTGAAGAATGTTGGTCCATAGAATAGCCAAAAAATCAATAGGAAACTGTTTGGTTACCAACTTTTATGTTGCACAGAAGAAAGATATGCATACAGGTTTGTAATGATGTATGAGTGAAAATGAGAATTTACATTTTTTAGTAGACTGGCCATTTTACATAGCATCTGCATTGTATGTGGTTAGTCTGAATTCCACAACTTGTGCTCTAACCTTAATATATATATCTCAAGGTTGTAGTGGCATCCATTGCTATGGCGCAAAGAGCGCTCCGTTTAAAAAGCTGTCATTCATCTTAGTTCATCGTAATCTCAGAAAATTACCTTATAATCAATGAAATTCTCCACACCGCACAATGAATTTCTTATTTACATCACGTTTACATTTTGTTATAATGAGATGATTTCTCAGACTCCAAAAACTCTGACAATTGGAGCACTGAGTGGATTCTAACTTACACGCCTCTGATTGGCTGTTGGGTTCAAGAAATCAGATATCTCTGTGATTGGCTACATTGCTCAACTCAAAGCAAAACGAGTTAAAATAGAAACCTCCAGAGTGCAAATCATAATGCACTGGATAGTTTGCCAAATCTGCAATGAAATGCCATTATTACCCCAGATAGCTCAAGATGACTGTTAAAGATCACTTGATCTGGAAAGCATCTGCTGTGTACAAACATCTGACAGACGTCGCTGGTCTGTAAGATGTCAGTTTTACATACATTCTAAATCATAAACATCTTAAAGACATCTACACAGTAAAAATAGATGGGTTATTTTTTTAACCCAATAGATGGGTTACACATATTGGGTCACTGTGTTGGGTTATTTTCTAAAACGTTGGGTTATTTTTTTTAAACATCGTTGGGTTGTTTTTAATAATAACCCAGCGTTGGGTTTAATTGGTTCCCGCGGCGACAGTTCAAATTTTAACGGTCGACAGTGTCTGACCACAGAAGAAGCTGCTGCTGCATCAGTGTGAGGTAAGTAATAGGGTTTAAATAACTCTTATAACATTATACTTATACGAAGAACGTGAAATGCACTTCAAAATTGAACTTTTGTTGTTGTATGTTTGTTTTTTTTTTAACGAAGATGTAGTTTCCTTTAGTCAGTGTATTGTAACGTTACTGCAGAGAATGAGCTCCATTGTAAACGAATAACGTCACGTTAACTTAGCTGTCCCAGTTAGGTTGCTAGCAGTAATAAATTAAATAAACATTAGCAGAAAGTTGTAAAACTGTTTAGAGATGTATTACAGTAACCTAAAGTTAATAATGTATGGTGGAATGTATACAGGACTACTTATATTACTGAAATCACCGTCTACCATTACTACAGGTTTAGTATTATTTTACAGCTGATGAAGGGTTCTAGACATACGGTTTCTGACTACAGTTTGTTTGGTCGCATTAATGGTTATCACATTTAACTTTATATGGGAAATGGCTAATGTTAAATGAGACATTGTTGATTTAAACCGCGCCGCACGAACCTTTCAACTTCGGTCCAGTATGTAACCTTAGCTCAGCGGCAGCTCAGAGAGATGCGCTCAAATTCAGTTAATTCTCTGTTTAGAAAAGTCTACAAATAATCACATTTCCCAAAAGCAAGACGTGATGGGAGAAACGAAGCTTTTCAAAGTTTCGAATCAATTAAACGAATCGCTTAATTCGCAAAATGATTCACTGCTTCCAATCGTTCGTGACACAACGGCGACGCCTGCTGGTCAAAACAAGGCAAGCGTCAGTTGTTTGGAAAGCGAGCACTAATTGGAATAACACTAAATGTGTTTTTATGGTTTATTTATATTGAATATTGTTATGCATATATTAGATTCGCCTCTAATTACAGCCATTTCTATTATAAAGCTATGACAGATTTGCATGTTTTTTTAAATGTGTACTAAATGTGTTTATACTTATTTTTAGACATTGGGTTCTTCAGTGAAGGAAAAATTACAACAGTGGAATCTCATACATTAAACATCCACATGCCAATTAACTGAAATATTTCAAGGTAAGTAAACTATTTATATTAGTGATCCATATACATTACCAGTCAAAAGTTTTTGGACAGCAAGATTTTTAATGTTTTTAAAGAATTCCCTTCTGTCTAAGCCTGCATTTATTTCATCCAAAATACAGCATTTAAAATAACCGCTTTCTATTTGAATATATTTAAAATGTAATTGTCCAGTCTTTTCAAAGCTTTTAAAATAGAAAGCAGTTATTTAAAATAGTAAAAATATTTCACAATATTACTGCTTTTACTGTATTTTGGATCAAATAAATACAGGCTTAGTGAGTAGAAAAGAATTCTTTAAATAACTTTAAAAATCTTACTGTTCAAAAACTTCTGATTAGTAGTGTAGGTTTTCCAACAATTATGAAAAAATGTTTCTAGTTTATCTGTAAAATGTTTCTTCTTCTGCTTCATCTTATCACAGAGGAAGGAGTCAATGAAGGAAGTTTTATGCGACCGGATGACACCAGCATTGCTGCACTAACTCCAAGAGAAGAAGTTTTTAGCATTTTCAACGGTGAAACAGTGGAACAGAAGACCTTACTACAAGCAGTGGATCTGTGTTTCAGACATTTCTACATTTATGACATCTACTACCCAAAGCTCCTCTGCACCCATTTGCAGCACACAGTCTTTAATATTCCAGGAGTTCTTTCAACACATTACCTCTTCCTTAGAAACTTTGTATTTATTGATCCGTAAAAACTTTTTATGTTGCTGATTATCAGCAAGTCCAGCAGCCAGCAGATTTACTTTGTTTTATTATTATTATTATTATTATTATTATTACTTGTGTTTATGATTTTTTATTTTTGTTTTATTGATAAAAGTTTGTATGTTATGTTTGTTTTATTTGTGCACATTTGTGTATGTGTTGATATAAATAAATATGAATTGATACACATTTATGACCCTGGACAACAAAACCGGTCATAAGTATCATGGGTACATTTGTAGAAATAGCCAAAATTGCATTGTATGGGTCAAAATTATCAAATTTTCTTTCATGCCAAAAATCATTAGAATATTAAGTAAAGATCATGTTCCATGGAGATATTTTGTAAATCTCCTACCATAAGTATATTGAAACTGAATTTATTATTAGTAATATGTGTTGCTAATAACTTCACTTGGACAACTTTAAAGGCAATTTTCTCAATATTTAGATTTTTTTGCACCCTCAGATTCCAGATTTTCAAATAGTTGTTCTATCCTATCAAACCACATATTAATAGAAAGCTTATTTATTGAGCTTTCAGATGATGTTTATATTTAAATACAAAAAAACTTGACCCTTATGACAGGTTTTGTGGACCAGAATCAGATAAATAAACATTAGTTTTGAATAGTTGGTTTTGAATTCAGTGTACATCTTGAAAATATGTCAGTTGTGTGTGCATATTTGTGTTTTGAATGTATTATATTTTCACATTCTTGTACACTTATTTTGTAAACATTTGCAGTATGACTGTTTTACATTTAAAAATATATTTGTAAAAAAAATATTTGCATATTTAAATAAAATATTTATTTGAAAACAAAGTAGTGTTATAGTGTATTTTTATAAAAAAAATAAATAAATAAATAAAAACTGATATAAATGAATCTAAATAATTAACTCAACTGTTGGGTTACTTTTAACCCAACTGGATTTTAACCCAATTCATTGGGTTAAAATAACCCATAGATGGGAAGGTGCTATACCAACCCATAGTTGGGTTACTAGTTGGGTTATTTTTAACCCAACATTTTTTTAGTGAGTAATAGACGTCTGTTTGACATCTGATTGGAAACATCCTATAGACCTATAGACACCCTAAAAAATACATCCTGCAGATGTAAATACAGATGTCAAATAGACATCTCCGAGATGTATGTGTGCTATCAAGGACAGCTTTAACTGCTATTGATTATATTGAAAACAAATATTCTCTGATAAAGCAATATGTATGAAACGTGAGGTACAGTTTTTCCCGCCTGAGCTCATTATATGTAATGTGATCACGCCCAAATGCGCTACGGTAATCCATAAGACCTGCAAACATGTAAACGCCCACATCACCTCCGTAAACAAAGCAGCAAGATTTATTTAGTTTATCTTGGCTACTTTTCATTTTTGGAAGAAGAGGCGCTGTGAGGAATAAGCTTTGGACTTATCTCAGAAAAAGAACGAGATGCGACATGTGGCTTGATTGAGGGGAGATTTCTGATGAGTAATTAATGTGTCTTATTTGCATTATTTAACGTGTTATTGTGACATAAACTTAAACACATTTACTAGTTGGGTTTTTCCCAAACTATAATTCCAGACTAAAATGTTTGAAATCGAGTGAAACATTTTGAATATGATAGGCAACTTTCATTGCATCTAAATTTAGTTCGACGTGAGGATGTTTTATGCTCTATACACAGGGGTGCACATTAGTGGTTCACAGGTCCGCATGCGTGACCAAAATAAGAACATGCGCCTGTGTAAGTTCAGAGCTCGCATTTGTGTGCTGACATGCTTGACAACTCTTAATAAACAAATACCATTTTACAAACTGTAAATACTGTATAAGATTTCTATTCAAACTGAAAGCATAATTCTAGGCTATTCGCTGCCATTTTCAAAACACAATGCAAAAATGTGACATTTAATTCACTGACGCCCTTCAACTGGAAGAGCCAAACCCGGCGGGAATGCGTGTACTTACTTTCTGGCAAAGTAAGGCCACCAAAACAAAAGCTTGCTAATTTAGGTTTAAAACTTATGAAAATTTACTATAAAGTAACTGTATTTTTATTGAATACTCTCTTTTTATTTTAAAATATAATAGTATTACCACACTTTGTTATTTTGTTTATTTAAAAAAAATAAAAAAATAAATAATTATTATCACTATTATTAATTATTATTTTTTTAGAGTTATATTTAATGGGTCACACTATGTGCAGCGTGTGGACCAAACCAAATCTCCAGGTATTATGAGAACCATCAGGCTAAAAAACATATGTGCACTCCTATCTATATAATATAACACAATAGGCCTATGATATAAAAGTAATATGTGGTCTACCAGGCATGATAAACTCCTTTGTACTGTGTGAACTTAGTAAGAGAGTCAAGCAGAAACACATTGGGATGTAAAAGGAAACAGTTAATCACACCAGTGGCATTAAGTAAGTGAAAAGTGTGCTTGCATAAAATGCATTCCCATAAGAATTTGTTTGAATAACATTTGGTTAAACTGCATTCTGGGGTAATTCAAACAGCTCTTGCCGGTTGGCACGATCTTGAAAGGCTAATATTGCTCAAATATATGTAAGTCAGCTAAGCTCATTCAAAGCAAAAAAGAACCAGAGGTAGAAATATGTTATTAAAAGAACTGAAAGCCAGAATGAAAACACATGCTATGTGATATATGTTTTGCTCTACAGTTGTTTTTACAGTATTGCCTGACACATTCAGAATAATGACATTACACATGATTGATGTGTTCCTTAAAGGCCTATCAGGAAAACGTATCCCTCACTTTCCACTAGAAAAATCTCTGAGCTCAAATGCAAGGATTCTTTCAAAAGATGAATGAATGCAAGACCTTCAGTGGCTGTACAGACCTCACCTGAGTGTTGAGAGAGGGGTTGACTAACTTGGGAGGTCTGTGGTCAGGCCCAGGCTGGGTTTACTGAAGGCAGGTGTTGGATTAGTGGGGCAGGGAGCCCACACATTCCTTCATGAGAGACGCTGAGGGTCAACTTTAAGACATGCTCCACAGCACACAAACTGCCCCATCCTCCATTCTACACAGTGAGACCCAGACTAAACGACTCCGAGATGGTGGGGTGAGAGCACATACACGTGCACTCATGCACACAAATACAGACACACACTTAGAGAGACAGAGCAGGGCAGAAAAAGAAACAGCATTTCTTTTCACAGAAAGGGAGAAGACACAGTATTTCTTTTAGCTGCCTGTTTCATTTGCTCAGAGAAGTGCAAATAAATATGTCAAAGCACATTCCATGAGTTTTCCCTGGTAAGTCACTGCCGTTTTCCCAGTCTGTGTGCTATCACAAAAAATGACTGCAAATAATCATCAAGGACGTTTCTTGTAATATGAATCATCATCTACATCATGTGTTCCTGTTGCCTCCTTGCCACATTAATTGTATTGCACCTGTATTATTTTACATTTTAATGTAATACTTATATTTTATTTCATGTCAGATTTCAATTTCAGTTACCAAAAATTAATAGTTTTAGTTTTAGTTAGTTAACAATAATAACAGCACTGTCTTTCATGAGTTAAAACCAGTGTACAAATACTAAAATGCAATCTAAATCAAAAACAAAGTGAAAACATTTTTGTTAACTAAAATAAGAGTAAAAACTAATGTAACTAATAACTAAAACTAAATAATCAGTAAAAATATTATTTAAAAATAAATATAACTTTTCATTAAACATGAAAGAGTCAAATCGATAACACTAGATTTATCTGATGTAAGCAAAGAGAAATTAATGCCAGAAATGTAATAAACAAATATACTATAACTACATTTAAAACCTAAAAGAGTCATAGAGTAAAAAAAGTAACAAACACTAAACTAAACTGAAAGAACAGACTGAAACCAATCCTTATTTAAAACTGTTATAATCCTGGTTCACATGTCTATCTAATCCTTTAAAATGATAATGATCAACAGATTTAACAGATTTGGCCTGCTGTATGTAAACGAGAGCCTTAAGCATGAGACTCGACTCAACTCACCCCCTCCCAGACTACATAATTAAAGTTAATTAATATACTAGTTAAGGTGGAGTTGGGAGCAGTGACGAGATGGAAGTGAGCTTAGCAACCACTTATGTTTTGTTTGACAGAACTAGATGAACAAGCTCCTCCTGAACTTTCATTTAGAACTCCATTAGAGACACAAGCAAAAGTATTTTTTTTTTTTTTTTTTTTTTTTTACTGCAGAAGCATTACAATACTTTCAGCTCAATTTGTTGTGCGCTATTAGCGTTATAAACGGTTGCATATGGAGTAAGGAGTTGGCTGACGGCATCACCATGCTGGTGGTTCTCTTTTAAACTTGGTTTCATCAGGGGCCTTGACTGTGCGGTGGCAGGAACCCATCTATCAAGGTAGATAGAAGTGCAGTGGGAGGGGAAATTAGGCTTTCTCTTTCTGCGCCTGTGATGGATAAGGAAGAATTTTAAAAGGAAGCCACAATCCTGACATCACCTTCATCACTATTATTACCAAAGAGTTTATTAAGGAGTTTTGCACTTAGACATCTGCACATCTGTTTCATACATGGGGCCTTTTTATAGTTGTAAAGTTCAGTTCAAACTGAGTTCAAACGAAAGAAGTCTCTTACACTCAATAAGGCTGCTTTTTAATAAAAAAAAAACAAAAAAAAAACTGTAATACTGTAAAATCTTATTACAAATATGAATAACTTTTTTCCATTTTAATTATATTTTAAATAAAGAATATATATTTAATATGTTTAAATATATATTTTGATGCTGAATATTTTTTATAGAAAATGTGAAAATGGATTTTTCAGGATTTGATAAATGGAAACTTCAATGCCATCACAGGAATAAATTACATTTTAAAATATATTCCAATTAGGGCTGTCAGTTTAACACCGTAACTTAATTAATTATAGTTATGAAAAAAAAAAAAAAAACATGATTAAATTTTTAACACGGTTAACGCACTGGCCCCGCCCCCAGACCTGTATGTCATCTTACATTTCATACAGTTAACTGTAGATAAATATGATGCAGGACAACAACTCCATAAATGCTGTTATGCCCTAAAATTAAAGATATTGGGGCACAAAATGTGTATATGTTTTGTCTGTGATATGTATATATATACATATACATATCACAGGGCTGCAAGAGCTGATTTTGTCCCGATCTATCACAAGCTTAAATGTGATTTTATACAAAAGTTCAGTAAATAAGATGTTCATATTGTGTTTTATTTTAAACACAATATTATGTGTTTTTGCTCAATTTTGCAGAGAGCGTATTACCTTTGAAGCCATAGCAGAATTGTTGCGCGTCTCAGAGCAAGACAGCCCTGTTTAGTTTCTGAATGAATCTGCGTTTTGAACGAATCGTGTGAACTAATGATTCAAAAGTTCATTCATAAAGAGAGCCATTTACTTAATTCCTGAATGAATCAGCCATTTGAACGAATCGAATGAATGACCGCCACCTGCTGGCAGATTTTGTTTTATATTTAGAGTATCATTTCATTAAAATAATAATAATAATAATAATAATAATAATAATAATAATAATAATAATAACAACAATACAAATAACAACATTTAAGGGATAGTTCACCCCCCAAAAATTAATTCTGTCATTGTTTACTCACCCTCATGTCATTTCAAACCTTTCTTTTGTGGAACATGAAAGAAAGTATTTTGAAAACTGTTGGTAACAACAGACTGTTTTGGTTACCAGTGACTTTCGTTGTATGAACAAAAAATACTGAGATGTTTCTCAAATTATCTTCTTTTATGTTCCATAGTTTATGTTAGGCTGTTGCAGCCTAAATGTGTAATAATAAATGTAATAAATTAAAACTAAATGTTTTATGTTGAATCAAATAAAATATTTCTTTCTAAAGCTACAATTTGTAATGTCTACTTGATACTTTCTCATGTAACACACACACAAAAAAGCTTTAACTAATTTAAATACATTTTTGGGGTATTTTCATAGTGAAATTTATTTTGCGATTAATTAAATTAATTAATCGAAACATTATGTGATTCGATTCAAAATTTCAACTGACAGCCCTAATTAAAAATAAAACAGTTAGAATTTTTTCATACTATTTAACAATATTTCTGTTTTCGTCTTATTGTCTCATTTTTGGTTAAATAAATGCAGCCTTTCAATATGGAAGCCCGTTTCCACCACTGGGGAAAAAAAAAAAAAAAAGGCTATTGTGACTTTTAATCTCACAATTCTGACTTATTTTCTTAGAATTGCATGATACAAACTTGCAATTTTGACTTTTTCTTTTTTTTTTTAAGAATTGAGATATAAACTTGCAATTGCAATTTATAAAATCAGAATTGCGAGATATGAACTCACAAATCTGACTTTTTTTTCCAGAATTGCGTGATATGAACTCACACTTGTGAGAAATAAAGTCAGAATTGTGATATAAAAATTATTTTTTCATGCACCTCTATTTTTTTTTTTTTTTTAGAATTGTGAGATACAATTGCAAGATATAAACTCACTAACTGATTTTTTTCTCTGTTTTTGATTTAATTTCTCAGGAGTCTGAGTTTATATCTCACGAATGCACAATGCTAACTTTATAATTCACAACTGAGAGTTTACATCTCACAATTGTGAGAAAAAAGTCAGAATTGTGAGAGAAAAAGTCACAATTACCTTTTTCAAAGAGACTTATTTATTTATTTATTTTTATTTTAATTATTCAAAATTTTTGAACCCTCTAACCCTTTCAAGTGTAAATAAAGTCTCTTTTGTTGGATTTGACGGAAAGTAACATATTTGAAGAGTGTCTGTAGATAAGAATGTATCAGTAGGAATGTCAACATATGCAATCCTAGAATAGAGCTGCATTGAAAGGTCTGAATTGAGGCCCAGACACTTCACAAATGCTATTATCTGAAAATCCTTCTCTATATACTTACTTCTCTATACAATTATCATATTTCACCCTGCAGTCAGATGTATGGTATGCTTAACACAGTTACTAAGGGAAACTGGTTAAATAGACAAAGCGGCCTACACCCTACAGGGCGTTTTATAGGTGCCCTGTAATATAAGAGCAAATGGAGCCTTTGAGAAGAAAGCAGTGAGACTTGTTTATTCAGTGGAGTCTTTTTTAGAAGGCCACAGATGGCCGTAAAGCCAGAGGATGAGATGGAAAAGTGCTATCATCACCTGCTGTAGAGTTATTTTGTGTGTGAACGCAAAGGAGAGACAAAAAAGACAGATAGAGAGAGAGAATGGTTGTCCTGAAGAGTTATGGACAGAGCATGACATCAGTTGTTGGACAAACTGTGAATAACAAGAGAAAATAAATGAAAGATGTGTGCAGGATACAGAAAATTAGAAACAAAAGGGAGCAAAGGAGACCCAAAATTAAGACTGAACATAGAAAAACAAAGAAATGTGTCGATCAAAACAGCTTGTGAATCGAGAAAAGGGTTGACGCAGAAAGACTGAAACACTGAGATAAAGAAAGTAGGAGAAAGAGAGAGAGTAGGGGACGACAAAATGTGTGACAGAAAAAGACTGATGTATGGGGGTCTGAGACATGTCCATCCACACTCCTCTTGTTCAGGGAAGCTCAATACGTCAGGATTTAACCCCAGGCCTCCCCCTTTTGTGGGCTGCTGTCAAACAGAGACAAATATGCAAACATGATATGAGCCCACTGATACTGTCACCGCCTAACAAATAAGTCTTTCACCAACCCGGCTGCATGTTGACAGAGCACCTCTGAGATCTTCACATTTCCTGCAGAATAATACAAGGGTCTGGGGATATGACAAATTCTTTTGTGTCTCAAAAGTCTTCTTTACTCTGCCAAATAAAGTCTGCTCTGTGCCATCTCTGCAGTGCCAAGAATTTATAATAAAGACATCGCAATTAATATTTATTTATTGCCACAGGAGTGTGTTGGATTTTTATTTCTAAAGAACCACTTTCAGAAGCAGATGTAGGCTAGCAGGATCTCCACTATCCATCCACACACACGTTGGGTTTCCATGTTTTATGGGGACATTCCAAAGGCATAATAATTTTTATACTGCACAAACTTTTTTTTTTAAAAAACTTTCTGTATGATTTCTAAGCTGTTTTTCTCATGGGGACCAACAAATATCCCCACAAGCACAAGTATTTTGGACAATGCCATTTTATACTGCACAAACTTTTTTTTAAAAAAACTTTCTGTATGATTTCTAAGCTGTTTTTCTCATGGGGACCAACAAATATCCCCGCAAGCACAAGTATTTTGGACACTGCCATCTTTGTGGGGACATTTTGTCCCCATACCCACCTGAGACCCTGCATCCTCATGTGAGGACCTTATATTTTAGTGAATTTTTCTGAGACTGCCACAGTTTTAAGTCTGGATGTAAACAGCACATTCATGGCTTTTCAGAAATAAATGTTTGGATGTTTCACAATGACCACTTCCTCTCCTTGGTTGTGTAATATTAATTTAGTGACACTCTTATGGAAATATGATAATATTTTGTAATTATCATTTAAATCAGACAATTTTTTAAACTGTGTGTCGTAAATCAACATCTCAGGAAAATGTTATGGGGTTTCAAATCAAAATATGACTTCCTGTTATGAAACAGGACTTTGATTTCATACATGTCCTCATATGAGGACACCGGACTAAAAGCATGTTTATTATGCATTTTGGGCGACACAACAAAGGAATAGGGAAAGAAATTATATTTCAATATTCCTATGAAATATTATATATTATTATGAAAATCTTGTCAATTATTACTCCCATTATTACACTTCTTTTTCATTGCATGTTGCCCCAAAACACATTAATATGCAAATTGGATTTTGTTTATAGATACATTGTATAGTTAGCACACATTTTGCATAAAGAAAAAGGGTATATAAAATCATTCTGTTATAACATAGTTGAGACACATCTTTATACAAAGTTCGGTAAAAAAAAAAAAATCCAGAAAACTAAAAATATATTGGTGATTTAAAAAGATCTATTGTTTTTGCCTATGCATGTTCATGCATGTATTTTTTTTTTGTGTTTTTTAAAATTGAGTCACGGTGTCCTCTACCAAGGACATAGCATAACTTATGAATGAAATATCATTTTATTTTATTATTATTTTTTTAATGCTCTGAACAATATAATGAAAAAATTACATGAAAAAATACTGATTTTTTACTATTTGTTCCCCCCTGGGTCTCAGGAGGATAACGTGAGGAATACCTGAACCACACACACACACACACACTCAATTTTAATAATAATAATAATAATAACAATAATAATACATTGTTTATATACTATTCATTTTTTAAAGTTTTGAAAGAAGTATCTTACACACAACAAGGCTGTACCACAAGTTTTTCTTTTTTGATCTATTTAATACATCTTTGCTGAATAAAAGTATAAATTTTAAATGTAAAAATAAGTATAAAAAAAAAAAAAAAAAACATACTGACCCCAAACCGACCCCAAATAATTTTTTCTTTGAATTTTTTTTCTGGACGGAAGCGCATACAGACATGCAGTATTTCTCCCTTCTTATTCCATCTCCACACCAACCGTAAGAATTCACTTAATCATTTTCAAATGAGTGAGCAATACTTCACTGAATCTCCTCTCTGGTAAAGCCCTGCCAAAACATCTAACGCTTGATTAGCTTTTTTCCTTACTTCTCCCTCATACCCCACAGCACAAATTCATTACTTATGTTCACAGTCTAAATATATCACTCCATCTCTGCTGTTTGATGGAGCTAGATTAGATTTGATTATAATAGCCTACCATGCCCTACAGTTGGCAGCAGTCTGCAGTCCATTGAGAGAGAGATCAAAGGCGCATGGTAGCCGGAGCCAAAAAAGTGCCAGATAGAGAGGAGAGGGAGGCCCCACGCTTAATCTCATACACTGAGGGAAAGTGACCTGTATTCCGTTTTCCTCTGAACCTTCCATACATGTTCCCTTGTGGCTTGCCACAGGGATATTGCTGGGCATTGTGGTCTGACTGCTGAGAAACAGAGAGCTCCTTCACCACTCTGCTGCAAGTCATCGCAATCCACTCTGACTTTCTCTCAACGCTGGAAAATGAACTGCGAGGCACCCGGCCTCCGCTTGCACTCGTATGCTGTGAGAGAGACAAGAACAAGATCAAACGTCTGATCCTCGGTCATTCCTACTGCTGTAACCACAATGAATTTACAGCTGTCTCTTTACCACACAGTCCTCTGAAGGACAGGCACTCTCAAGAGGCTCTCGAAGATGTGGGCGAAGTGGTTGTTTCATGACACATGACTTCAACCGTGAAAACGCTGTGACTCATTGGAACAGGCTCAAATGTGATGAACTGAGACATGACATGTTAGCATAAGGGAAAATCATTAAAGCGCAAAAGCTTCTGGATCAAATAGCTGTGATTCCGATGCTTGACGTGTTGATATGAATGAAATATTTTCCGCCGCAGGAACGACTTCCTTGCATTGTTACAGTTATACAATTAAGTGAAACACGCAACTCTCTACAGGATCCTGACCCAGGGCAACCTAAAGCAATTTAACATGCAGTTGGCCAAAAGACATGTGCGTTAAGTGAATAAGGATGTGTAAAACATTTACAGAAATTTAAGACTGTGTTTTGATTGCAGTGGAACTGCACACACCACTACATATATTGATCTTGGCAAACTCTCTAGAGTTTTACAGAGCAAATTGCTCATTAGCATTAAAATGTACAGACAGTTTATTGGTCTAAACGATTTCATTAAAAAAATCCCACAGTATGTTTTGTACAGCAGACTACAGGCATGGATATAATTATCGTTTCTTTCTGTGGAGGAAATAATTGTGTGGACAAAAGGTTCTGACATGGGTGTAACACCTACAGTTAAGATACATGTAAATGCAAAGTAAAAATGAAATAGTTGGATAGCTTGTCAGACAAGCACCAATCCAGATATAAATCTAGACATTTTTATTCTGGATTTCCACAGCAAAGGCATACATTATTTTAGTTTTATGCACATTCATTGAGTTTAGTTTACAACCATTACAACCATTTTACACCTATTACAAAATCATTTATTCTGATTCATTTACTTCGCCAACTTCCCAAAAGATTAGAAACCAGAAACCCTAATAAATCAAACCACATGATGAACAAGAACTTTTATTGTAGGCATTATTGGTGTCTTAATTACACTCTTAAAAAAATAAAGGTGTTTTAAAAGGTTCTTCGCAGCGATGCCATAGAAGAACCATTTTTGATTCCACAAAGAATGATTTAGTCAAAGGTTCTTTAAAGAACCACCTCTTTCGTACCTTTTTATAATCTGAAAAACTTTCTTTCGTGACAAAGAACCTTTTGTGAAACAAAAATTTTCATTAGATGTTAAAGGTTCTTTATGGAACCATTAAAAAAAGGTTCTTCTATGGCATCGTGAAGCACTTTTATATTTAAGAGTGTAGTTGATGTAGTTTAGTAGCAACAAATCAACAAAACTCACAAAATCAGAACCACAAACTGCCTTCTTAAGGAATTATGATGCAATCATCTACCATTCTATATGTTTTTTATTTGTATCTTATGCCTGCACATTATACTGACAGAATAAATCAAGATTGTAAATAGATTTTGATCTCTTCTTAAATAACACACTCCATAACTGGTTCTGTTCTGAACTCTTTATAAGACACTCTCATGTTTATGCAGCTAATCTGTTGTTTATAATTTGTATTAAACTATATATATTTATTATATAAAACCTAAGATGTTTTGAAACTGATATGCACGTAAGCATTAAACAATAGACACTTAATTTAATAATAGTTTAGCATTTTTCACAAAGTTAAGATATTAACCCGGACACATACATCATCACTTCCTAAACTTTGTCATGTCATATATCCACTTATCACTTATCATATCATGTCATATATACAGTTTTGCATAATGCCAGTGTGTAGTATATCATACCTAATATGTGTTATACATTATAAATTCTGTAGGGAAAAATATTGCTGATACAATCTGTGTTTTTACATTCTCATATCTTTCAAAGCTCCAAAGAACTGTTTTGTGTCCTGGTTCAGTAACAAAAAGATGGTGGATCAAATTACAGCTGTTGCAGAGATTGATGCTACTCTAATAAGCGCATTCCTCAATGACAAATTTAATTAATTCATCTCTCATGTTCATTAGTTTGGTTCAAAGTTCAAATCTACTGAGAAAGTGGTCCCATCAGCTCTGAATTTGAGAGAGATGGAAGTGTAGAATATATTATGTTTCAATTAATGTAATTTTCTTGCCCTGCACTTTATCACATCTGTATATATATATTTTCTGTTGTATATTTTTAAACTATAAACTTCTGTACTTACCACATGGGATATTTCAAGAGTTCTTGGATTTTTCCCTTTCTGATTTCAGAACTTGTAAATCAAAGAAACCAGATTGTACAAATGATGAAGATTAAACAAGATTATTTTTCCCAGCGCAATATTCAATAAGTTTCCTCATTCATCTGTTATCATGGGCTGTAATTAATAACTCTTTGCTAATGGGGTCTTAGTCAGACCCATTCATAACTGTCTGCTTTACCCACCAGCCCTTGCAGCGCTGTGCATCTATAAAAAGCCCTTGACTCCAGGCCATGCAAACCCCATTCATCTTCACACCCACACAGACTTACGTATTCTATGGCATAACCTGTCCATCCTTCATCAGAAAGGAACCTGATAAAGCATAGTATTTACTGAAACAACACCCCTCCCTGCTACTCTGGGTCCAGTTGCATTTGCCAAAGATGATGCCGGACCACACTGCCATTCATGTAACCAAAAGCACTTTTTCTAATAGCGTCGCAGAACAAACCCACTCTGTTTTGGTTTGAGTCATGCTGACCTGTCAGTTTCAGCCAAACACATCTGGCTCTATGTGTGTATTTGTGTCAGGTATAATATGGGTTTATAGCCTGCGGATGTCTCTCAACAGTTACGATGTTTGAAGTTTTACTCAAGGTTCCTTCCTTGGCGTTCCTTCCGCTGGTGAAGTTCCAAAATTGGGTAAATATTAGGCCAAGGAGATGAAAAAGACCCGAGGCCACTGGGAACACACAAAAAGAGGCCGGACGCTGGGATAAAGGCAGATTAGCTGCCAGTCTACTGTATTTAATCCTGACCTCCATTCTCTTCCTTGACATCTGCTATATAGACTTCAGGCACCAAGGATTTGGAGTCCATTTCAGATAAATCTTGTAGGTGCTTTATTACTTTTGACAGACAGAGACACGGAAAACTGTCAATCACGAATGCTTTATCTACTTCCCGAAACAAAAGGATGACAAAAACAAACTAAGCAGGCCTAGTCATTTTCTTTCTCCTCTGTTTTCGTAAATAGCGTGGATCACAGTATTCGGTTTTTAGAAGTTAGCATACAATGAATTACAGCCGTTATTATAATTTTAGTGTAAAATTAATTAACAAATTTAGTCATGCTCACTTTATCTCACCATGACCATTTCCATTACACGAAAGCACTATAAATGTACTTTAGTCCTTAGAGGTTTGGGCCTAAAGTGATCTGAGACTCTATTTACACCTGATTCACATCTGTTTTGGTTGATCCAAGGCAATGCTATAACTGAGATTCAGTGGAAAGTTGTCAAGACTGTTTGACCTGTTTTGTCTTGTTTTGCCCTGTACACTGTAAAAAAATAAAAAACACAATTTGTTGAGTCAGCTTAAAATAATTTGTTACACTGCTGCCTTAAAATTTTAAGTTCAGTCAACTAAAATAAGTTTAGTCAACTTGAAATGTTAAGTTGTACTAAGTAACAACTTAGATATTTGTGTTTGCTAAACTTAACAGATGGGTAAGTAACCCAGCTGCCTTAAAATTTTAAGTTGATTCAACTCAAATATCAAAGTTGTCACTTAGTATAATTTAACATTTCAAGTTGAATAAACTTTTTTGAGTTAACTGAACTTAAAATTTTAAGGCAGCCAGGTTACAAATTATTTTAAGTTGACTCAACAAATTGTTTTTTACAGTGTAGTTGTTCTTGTGTTTCCTTATTTGGTCATGTTCCTTTCCTCATTTATTTATGAATCCCTTTCACCTGTGTTGCCAATTAGCCTGTGTATTTAATTTCCTGTCCTTGCCTTTTGTCTCTGTCAGGTCTACTTGTTGTACTTGTGTTTTCTCAAGCCTTTGCTGTGGATTATCCCTTGTGTTTGTGAATTAAAGACTGCTTAATGTTTCTCTGTGTCTCCTGCATGCTTCAACTCCTACGAACTGTGACGGAAGACCCAACCGAATATAGATACCTCTGTGTTTACCCCAGTTTTTGTTTCCCATTTCCACTTAGTGCTTAGTTTCCGTTGTGTTCCCCTCATGTATGCCCTTCTTTGCCCCGAATACCTCCTCCTCCTGCTGGAGCAGGGGGATAAAGCTCTCAAGGACCATACTAGACAGTTCCTGCTGCTAGCTAACATCCGGATGACGGATAGCTGTGTGTTTTACGATGATAGTTTAAACACCACATACAGAGGGCCGTCATCCGAAGATGGTCTTCGAAAGGACTTTGCTGCTTTTGTGGAGTGGACATTAAGGGGGATCTTGCTAGTGTCACTCTGGACCCAGTGCCCAGCACATCATCTCCCCGCTACAGAGAGGCAGAACCCGCCTTAACTGATGAGCCATCGCACCACAGAGCGACAGAGCCACGGATCGTTGCGGCGTCAGAGCTGCTAGTGACGTCAGTCCAGGTAAGCCGTGACTGGTGATATCACAGAGGGGAGCTCTGCCCACTGCAACATGGCTGAGAAAGAGCTGGTGGAGGATCTGGGGACTGTATGAGGCTGAGGGGGTATTGGACTGGGACATTTACAATGACCTATCCCCTCTCCTCCCACCTTCAACTGTCTTGCCCGAGCTCAGCCCTGAGGAGGTTTACAAATACATACGATATTTCAGGACTATAAACCTGTTTTGTTCTGCTTTGCCACCGTAGTTGTTCCTGTGTTTTCTTATTTGGTCATGTTCCTTTCCTCGTTTAGTTTGATTATGAATCCCTTTCACCTGTGTTGCCAATTAGCCTGTGTATTTAAGTTCCTGTCCTTGCCTTTTGTCTTCTCAAGCCTTTGCAGTGGATTATCCTTTGTGTTTGTGAATTTAAGACTGTTTAATGTTTCTCTACGTCTCCTGCGGCTTCCACTCCTACAAACTGTGACGGAAGTATGTTATTAGTAAAGCATAAGGTTATTATCATCTAAAAAAAAAAGTTCTGCTAGGAGAAGGCATGGCAGGCAGAGATGGAGATCTGTCCCTATGTCCTGAGTGGGACAAAGAGGAATAAGTATCAAAGAAATACAATAAAATATTTTAAAAACCCTTAAATACTGTATACAACAAAATGAGAAAACAAAATGCAAACAGAAAATATAAAAAAAATTATTAAACCTGCAAGCAGAGTTGAAAGGGCCCTCGCAACCGGGCTCATCACCACCCGTTGGCTTTAGGAAAACAGCAAATGGTAAGCAAAGTGGTAAATATAGAAGGAATATGTCAAAGTGATTTATATGTGCCAAACTTCCTGCTACCAGGTGGTGGCACTATGACTATAACTGGATATTGGAATGTAGATGTCTTCAGGCCAGCACTTTTATGAAACATATGAAGTTTGGTGCAGATTGAACATGGTAAGTTTGAGTTAGTGAAAAAGCATGATGTATCCTGTTGCTAACAGGAGGTGCTATGATTACTATGATGTGCTATGATAACTGAATGTTGGCCTTTAGATGTCTTCAGGACATGACTCTTATCGAACGTGCAAAGTTTGAAACAGATCGGACATTGTTTGGCAGAGCTACAACACCTTCTATTTTAAATAGCGAAACATTGAACTTTGTCAGGCCACCATTGACACACCCTTTAACGAAAACTCAAGATCTTTGCAATTTAACATCGCAAAGGCCTTTAAAGTAGATTGACCAAATATAATGCATAAAACATAAAACATGCCACTTCCTGTTCCCAGCAGGTAGCACTATGACTATAACTGAATATGGGCATGGGCATGTGTTCAGGACAGGACTCTTATCAAACATGTGAATTTTGGGGCAGAGCGGACATTGTATGTATAAATTATAACAACCTCCTTTTTCATAGTGAAACATTGAAGTTTGTCAGGCTGCCACGAACCTTTAACGAAAACTCAACATCTTCGCAATTTAATGTCACAAAGGGCTTTAGATTACACTGACCAAATTTGTTAATCTGTTTAAAATGCTAAAACGAGTTAGTTTTAAGTAAAACACCTGAAAATGGCAAAAATGGCACAAAACTCCTACATGGAAATAACCTATATAAACATATATGTTTTAATATAGGTTTTGATATAGGTTTTTAATATATGTGACATATATAAAATTGGCCGTTTTCCTATATTATATGTACATATATGTGCATATAATATAGGAAAACGGCCAATGTACATATATGTGCATATAATATAGGAAAACGGCCAATTTTATATATGTCACATATATTAAAAACCTATATCAAAACCTATATTAAAACATATATGTTTATATAGGTTATTTCCGTGTGGGTAAATTCCATAACATGCCAATTACATGTGATACCAATTTCACGTGTTCGCACATACGTTTTTTGCATTTTTTTTTTTTTAGTTAGTTCTTAGTTATTGCCTTGATAATTGTTACAGAGGAGGCTTCCGTACCGCCTCCTCCGCACCACCAGAGGGAACCCTCGCCAGAATACTGATTCGGTCTCATTCGGACTCCAACTCCCATAACCCCTCATAACTGGGACTGACACGTCACACACACACCTGCACCTCATTACACACACAGTATAAAACACACACGCACACATCACCTCCCCGCGAAGTCTTGATTTGCCCCGGCTGTCATTTCTGAGCGTTGTTTGTGTATTACTGGACTGCTTTCTCGTTGCTCACCTGGACTGTTACTCGATTGTGATTCTTCTCTGTGTACCTCGACCCTTGGATTGTTTATTGGATTTGTATCTCTGCCGCCTGCCCCGACACCCCGCCTGGTTTTCGTTTCTGAGTCTGTCTATTCCCTGTGGACCCTGTTTGCTGTTGATTTGACCCTGCCTGTACCCGACTTCGTTAATAAAAGCTGCAAATGGATCCAAACGTTTCCGCTGATCTGTCACAGAAGACTTCGCCAAACGGTGATCCAGCAGCTGTGGCTCAATTGTCGTCGGAGCTCTCCGCCCAAGCCACCCAGCTCGCGATGCACCACCACCAGCTAGCTCGCCTGACAACGCTCACTGAGGAGCTGGTGAGAACCTTGCAGGGTCTGCAAATTACCCCTGCAGCAGTAACTCCTGAGCCTAGCATGCCGCCTCCAACTCCCGCTACTCCAGCCGTCGCGAGCCCTCCAGCGCCCACCAGTCCTCGTCTCGCCTTCCCAGAAAAGTTTAATGGCGACCCAACCAAATGTAAGGGCTTTTTACTACAATGTACATTGTTTGTAAACCAACAACCAGCTCTATATCCCACAGACTCGAGCCGTATAGCTTTCGTTTGTGCTCTGCTAACCGGAAGAGCTTTGGATTGGGCGACGGCGGTATGGAGGACCAACACTCCAGTTCATACCACCTTCGGCGATTTCTTGGCACACTTTCGCGAGGTTTTCGAACATCCCGCCGGAGGAAGAAGCGCGGGTGAGGAGTTGTTAAACTTGTCGCGGGGAAGGAGAACGGCAGCGGATTACACCCTATCCTTTCGCACTCTGGCCGCTCAAACAACGTGGGTAGAGGACACCTTAAAGCTGCTTTTTCGTCGCGGACTCAACCAAGAGCTCCAGTCGGAATTGGCGTGCCGCGATGAGGGTCGTTCGCTCAACAACTTTATTGAACTCACCATTCAAGTGGATAATCTCATTCGTACTCGACGCTCCCCACGAAGCATGACTCCGTCTTTCACCGAAACCCACAATTCTCCAGAACCCATGCAGATCGGCAACACCCACCTTACTCCGGAGGAAAGAGAGAGGCGTATGCAGGATCATCTCTGCCTCTACTGCGGTCAGGCGGGCCACACCAAATCCACCTGTCCCATCCGTGCCAATCGTGCGGTGAGTGTAAACACTTCTTCAACCATCCAGCTACCGGTAGTCTTGCATGTCGCTAAACAGATGACATCAACCACTGCATTAATCGATTCTGGCGCCACAGGAAATTTCATTTCTGCCGAGTTCGCTCGGAAACATAATATTGCTCTCACTCCGTTTTCCTCCTTTCTGGCAGTGGAGGCGCTAGACGGCCGACCCCTTGGTGAGGGGAGTGTGCAGAGCATCACTGAAACCATCCGCATGCACATCGGGGCCTTTCACAAGGAATCTATCCAATTCTACACCATTCAATCTGCTCACCACAAGCTGATCCTAGGACTCCCCTGACCCACATATCGAATGGAGAGAGGGGAGATTACTCTAATGGGGCGACTTCTGTCAGAAGAACTGTGTCTCCACCATCCAACCCATTGTCCACCGCGCACCAGCGCCTCCAGAGGCCGACGTCGAAACGGCCAAACTACCCGCTATGTATCATGATCTGAGATTGGCCTTCAGCAAGACAAAGGCGACACAATTACCACCACACCGCCCGATTGACTGTGCCATCGAGTTACTGCCAGGGCAGTCGCCCCCTAAAGGTCGTATTTTCCCTCTCTCCCAACCTGAATCGCTAGCCATGAATGAATACATCAGGGAGGAACTAGCCAAGGGATTCATTCGTCCATCCACGTCACCGGCTTCTGCAGGATTTTTCTTCGTAAAGAAGAAGGACGGAGGCCTACGACCCTGCATTGACTACCGCGGCCTTAATGAGGTAACAGTCAAGTTCCGATACCCACTACCACTAGTCCCCTCAGCTCTAGAACAACTTCGTCAAGCTAAATATTATACTAAACTGGACTTACGCAATGCCTACAACTTAATCCGCATCAGAGAAGGGGACGAGTGGAAAACGGCCTTTTCAACCACTAGTGGGCACTATGAATACCGGGTGATGCCCTTCGGGTTGTCCAACAGTCCGTCGGTCTTTCAGGCCTTCATGAATGACGTCTTCCGGGACATGCTGGACAAATGGGTCATCGTGTACATTGACGACATCCTGATTTTTTCCAACTCCATGTCTGAACACATCCAGCACGTCAGGTCTGTTCTCAAGCGTCTTATCCAATACCAGCTCTATGCCAAACTGGAAAAATGCGAGTTCCACCAAACATCCACCACCTTCCTCGGATACATCATCAGCCAGGAGGGAGTCGCTATGGACGATGGAAAGGTGGAGGCGGTTCTACGCTGGCCGCAGCCCCAGACCCTCAAGGAGTTACAGAGGTTTTTGGGGTTTGCAAACTTCTACAGACGGTTCATTAGGGGATTCAGCACGGTGGCAGCCCCCCAGACAGCCATGACTAAGCGTCAGACCGCCCAGCTAAACTGGACTCCCGAAGCATTAAGGGCCTTTGATGAGTTACGAGCACGATTCACCTCAGCACCCATACTACGTCACCCAGACCCCAATCAACCCTTCATTGTGGAGGTGGATGCCTCCAATACTGGAGTTGGAGCAGTGCTTTCTCAGCGACAAGGTAACCCAGCCAAGATGCACCCTTGTGCCTTCTTTTCTCGCAAACTGACACCAGCGGAACGTAACTACGACGTCGGCAACCACGAGCTGTTGGCTATGAAATTAGCTCTGGAGGAATGGCGACACTGGTTAGAGGGGGCTAAGCATCCTTTCACTATACTCACTGATCACAAAAATCTCGAGTACCTCAGAACAGCCAAAAGACTCAATCCCCGGCAAGCCAGGTGGGCTCTATTTTTCACCAGATTCCAGTTCACTGTGACCTACCGTCCAGGGTCGAAAAACATCAAGGCGGACTCTCTCTCTCGTCAGTCCGAAATGCCCACTCGTCCCGAACGCCAGGAGACTATACTCCCATCTGCTCTACTGCTAGCACCAGTCCAGTGGGACATTATTACCGAGATTGAGAATGCCAATCAGCAATCATCCGCCCCACCAGAATGTCCTGCCGGAAAGCTGTTTGTCCCGGAGGCCCTCAGAGAACGAGTACTCACTCAGGTTCACAGTGTTCCCAGCTCTGGCCACCCGGGCATCGATGCCACGATCCATCTCCTAAGGAATCGTTTCTGGTGGCCAACCCTCGCTACGGAAACCATTCAATTCGTTAACCGATGCTCTGTCTGCCAGACCTCCAAGCCCTCCAAGCACCTGCCAGCTGGTTTGTTGCAACCCTTGCCTCTGCCACAACGACTATGGTCCCACATCGCCATAGATTTCATCACCGATCTACCGAGTTCACAGGGTAACACCGCAATCTTCACTATCGTCGACGGATTCTCCAAGGCTTGCCGCCTCATTCCTATCCCGAAGCTCCCGTCCGCTTTGGAGGCCGCCGAACTTCTTTGTAACCAAGTCTTCCGGTTCTACGGTCTCCCCGAAGACATCGTGTCAGACCGCGGACCCCAATTCACCTCCAGACTCTGGTCGGCCTTCTTCAAACTACTCAACGTCAATGTCAGCTTGACCTCCGGCTACCATCCACAGTCAAACGGCCAGACAGAACGCCTAAATCAGGAAGTAATAAGATTCCTTAGAAGCTACTGCTATAGTCACCAATCCGACTGGAGCCGTTACCTCATGTGGGCCGAATATGCGCAGAACTCCCTGACTAAGCCCTCCACGGGCATGACCCCTTTTCAATGTATCCTCGGTTTCCAACCGCCTATGTTCCCCTGGACAGATGAACCAGCCGATCTCCCTTCTGTCAACGACTGGTTTCAGCGTAGTGAGGACACATGGAACCAGGCTCACGTACACCTCTCGCACGCTGTCAGAAGACAGACCCAGTCGGCTAACCTGCATCGCTGCCCTGGCCCTCGCTATACCCCTGGTCAATGGGTATGGCTGTCCACCCGTGACCTACGCCTCAAACTTCCATGCAGAAAACTCAGTCCCAGGTATGTTGGTCCATTCCAAATTATTAGACAAATCACTCCAGTATCCTTCCGTCTCGATTTACCTGCTAACTATCGCATTTCTCCCACTTTTCACATGTCGTTGCTGAAACCCGCTGGGGGTCCGGAGGAGGCGTCAGAGGAGGAAGCCGGTCCACAGACCTCCCCCCATCTTGATCGACGGCGAGGAGGCCTATCGGGTGCACGAACTTCTGGATTCTAGGCGCCGGGGAGGCAGACTGCAATACCTGGTCGATTGGGAGGGGTTCGGTCCGGAGGAACGCTCCTGGGTCAACTCGGATGATATCCTCGACCCCTCTCTCACTGATGAGTTTCATCGGAGGTTCCCGGAAAAACCGGCCCCTCGACCCCGAGGTAGACCCCGGCGCCATGCACCTCCTCGCGTCAGGAGCCGCTCGCAGGGGGGGGGGGGCTCTGTTACAGAGGAGGCTTCCGTACCGCCTCCTCCGCACCACCAGAGGGAACCCTCGCCAGAATACTGATTCGGTCTCATTCGGACTCCAACTCCCATAACCCCTCATACCTGGGACTGACACGTCACACACACACCTGCACCTCATTACACACACAGTATAAAACACACACGCACACATCACCTCCCCGCGAAGTCTTGATTTGCCCCGGCTGTCATTTCTGAGCGTTGTTTGTGTATTACTGGACTGCTTTCTCGTTGCTCACCTGGACTGTTACTCGATTGTGATTCTTCTCTGTGTACCTCGACCCTTGGATTGTTTATTGGATTTGTATCTCTGCCGCCTGCCCCGACACCCCGCCTGGTTTTCATTTCTGAGTCTGTCTATTCCCTGTGGACCCTGTTTGCTGTTGATTTGACCCTGCCTGTACCCGACTTCGTTAATAAAAGCTGCAAATTGATCCAAACGCTTCCGCTGATCTGTCACAATAATAGAAAATATGAGCTAGGCATCATGTATGACAGTTGCCAAAGTGAGATATGAGCTAAAATGACCAGATCCTGCCATGAGCTATATAGGAGACATATCTTGTATGTACATATAGGGCTTTTTTGTGGATATAAAGAAGCAATACAGGAGACCTATATGGCCTGTATATGCACATATATGCACCTCAATTTTGCCTATATGTGGCATATATACGCATATATGCAGCATATATATTATCATATATGTGCATATGTACTGCATATAGGTTTCATATATGCGCATATATCCTCATATAGGTTCTTTCCATGTGGGCTTGTAGAGAAAATTCAAAATAACAGACTTTCTGTTAGGTTTTGAACTTCTGCTGATGGACTTTTTTATAGGTATTGATATGTTACATGTGTCTACCGAATTTTGTACATGTATGTGAAGTGTAGCTCAAGGGGCACTTAGTTTACATTTTTTTAGGTGGCGCTACCGAGCCATTTCGCCACACCCACTTCCGAAACCCATATCAGATGTACATTTTCACCACTTTTGACATGTGTTTAAAGTTTCATGAGTTTTTGAGCATGTTTAGGCCCTCAAAAATGTGATTCATTTTGGAGAAGAAGAAGAAGAAACTGAGCAATTCCAATGGGGGTCCTCACACCACTGGTGCTTGAGCCCTAAACATAATTCAAAATATTAACAAAAACTATACTAATATATCAATTATACTATATTAGGGATATATAGAGAATATATAGGGATGCTATTTTTTTACATATATTATTTTGTAAAATAAATAAATAAATAAATAAATAATTTTTGATAGACCCAAGACTGACAGTAAAACTTGAGGCTTTGTTTTGCTTATATACAACTGGCTTTCTGCACAATTAATTTGTCAACTGTGTTATCAACCATGGTAGAATTCACAGCCTTGTAAATCACTGAGAAGAGTCACAAGAGTTTTGAGAATCTTACTTCATACTGTTGGCTAATCAGTTCGTCCAGACTGTTTTACCATGACAGCTAATTCATCTGTAAAGCGAGGGAGGGTTAATATTGTAATAAAATGTAATGCTATTGAAACGTCAGCCAAGTGCATACAGTTTGGAAGATGTTACTCTGCCTTTATGCTTTCCTCCGGTGTGCATTATTCATTTGAGGTGAAGGAAGAATTTTACGGTACATGGAACAAAATAACACAGAAATCCATTTTGAAGATATGTTGAAGATATGCACACCTGTTTTTAAGCACTAAATCTCCTGTGGATTCAAGACGGAATGCTGGTTTCAGAACTTTTGTGGATCACTTCTTCTGCTACCCTCTCAATCAGTAGTAGTCTTACAAGAGAGTCAAAATCCCTTTTAATGTTTGCTGCCAAATATCTACATTCTGTTAGGGGCCACATAAGGGGGAAGGAGGGGTCAAAGGTCTCATTTCCCTCCATTTATTAATAAGCTGATTATGTGCTAAGGTGGATGCATAAATGTATGTGCATGCATTTACATTAATTGACCTGGCTTTGTTTCACAGAGCCATAAAGAGATTCCTGTCTGCTATATTATTTTACAGCTTATTGCTGTAACATAAGACCCATTGTAATTGTGCAGAAAATAAAACACTAAAACATTTTTTCAAATTATCTTCAGTGTTGTGTTCAGAAGAAAGACATACTGTTTTGAAACAACAAAAGGGAGAATAAATGATGACAGAATTGACATTTTTGCATGAACTAACCCTTTAAATTAAAGAAATGAGTCTATGTAGGTCATTGTTTCAAAATAATAGTGCCAAAAGTTTCTTTGTGAAACTTGCATCAATCTTCTTTCAGGGCTTTGGCTAGAAAACAGTTTGGGTAAACAAATAAATAAAGATTTGTTCCACTCCATATCTGGCCCTATTCGTGACCTTCTAAAAATATTCTTAAATCCTACTATTGTGTAAACCTAATGTAATCAAAAAGAAACAAATTTTCAGCTTTTGTATTTGGGATACATTATGATTATGATCAGGGAAACTTAATTAGAGCATCTTCTGTGGAAAGCCAGTGCTGTAGTGCAGATGGCCTTGATTCCCCTTTGTTTAGAATACCACAGACAGATAATAGCAAACAAGTCCAGGCCTCTCTATAAAACACAGTCATAATGAAGGTTTAGAACTCCTGCCTTTCAGACTAATGTGAGGGAGATAAACTAGGTGAAAAATTGTGCGCTTTCACTCTGTGGCGTCGTGCACTGGAAACCTGAGGAAGGGACATGGAGGCATAAATACTTTCCTGTTCTTCTCCCCCACTGACCAGACGACCGTTGCCACATCTTTGAGCAGATAAGAATCAGCAAACATATGGGCTCAGACTCAATCAGCGAGATCATAAAGCACTTCCTCACTATTATATCTAGAGTCTGCTTGCGTCCTCCCCCGACATAGTTCAAAGACGCTTGGATGAAGAAAAGACACTTCACAAATAAGCACGTCTTGAGGAGCGTTTGCTCGTGGTGCATACCGACAATACACCCTTGAACTATGGCTTCGGTCCACCGTCTGTGTGCTGACCTTTAGAAAATGGTTTAATTGCAGCACTGTTGACCCTGCACTGACCCACTTCCTTCTCAGATACAAAACATCCCAATTAGAAGAGCTACAACCTTGGAATTATCAGGGGAGGCTTTTGGTGAATAATTACATCTCAAGCACTGTGGAATGGTTCAGATGTTTTCGATGAGAAGATGAATAAGACTGGCATACCATTAATTATATTTTAGTTGAAAGCTTGATTCATTTATGTCATGAATATCCCCAAAGAGTTCCCGGCATAGTAACGAAGCAGTGTAAGAATAATTTCAAGTTTATGCAGTGTTTTTTTAAACCCGTTGTTAACCCATAAGGCACTTTCCAGTTCAGTTACAAGACACCATTAATAAATACAAGGAGACAAGCTGAGGAAATGCTGAAGTTATATTTAGTTATTCTGTGTACTGGGAAAGGGAAATATGGCCCAACGCCCTCTTATTGATCTTGTGACTTAACAAATGAAAGGGATTTGTGATAGGGACTCTGTAAACAAAGAATAAATTTGACCACCTGAAAGAGGTTATCTGTGGTATGGACTTTTCTTAAAACAACATCTCAACGACACTCCATCTGAGATGGGAGCACTTGGATAAGAAGCGGCTTAAGACAAAAGAAAAGCAAATACATGTGAAGCATAGATATCCCATACCTGTTTTGACCCATATTGTGGCTAGCTGGACCTGCTCCAGATTCAATTAGAGACTAGCTGTGTCCCAAAGCTTCTGCCTGGGGTCCCTGAATCCATCTAAGGGAGCTGACCAGGGTAAAGCAACATAGAGGTCAAACTACACTCTGGGTAATTTTATGGCTATTTGGGGAAAATCAAACTCTACAGCTGTCGCTCAGAGCAGAGCTTATGTTCTTTTGGACAGCCATGGGAAAAGCACAATGGTGGATATTCTGAACCACATTTTGACAAATCACATGTTTGGTAGAAAAAAAATCTGTTTTCCTGTCGTGAGAGTTCCTTGAGTGAATTAATTTTCAGGCAGTATCAAAATCAAAACAGACACTTATCTTAAAGAATTTGCTGTAGAAGAAGCAGAGAAAAAACACTATTTATGCAACAGTTTCAGTTCTTGATTCTGGCATTCCAAGAGTGATTATATATATACAGTCCAACAGCACTGGGACTTCACTGTTTGTATCACTCTATTCGTCTTTGTCCGTTCTTTATAAGTGAGTCAATGAATAATTCACACAACCATTTCATTCAGAAACACATTCAAGAATTCAACACACATTCAACAAGTATGTGTGAGTCATTAAAGGGATAGTTCACATTAAAATGAAAATTCTGTCAATAATTACTCACCCTCAAGTCCATCCAAACCCGTAAGACCTTTGTTCATCTTTGGAACACAGATTAAGATATTCTTGATGAAATCAAGAGCTTTCTGTCCCTGCATAGACAGCAACGTGACAACCCTATCAAGGCCCAGAAATGTAGTAAGGATTTTGTGCCCCTAATATGGGTTTTTGAAAATTACCTTTTATGCAGTGAATAAAAACATCTGGCAAAGTTTTAAATCTGAAAGTGAACTGTATATAAAGTTATTGTCTCTCAACAGAAAGAGTCGATTTGGAGTCATTTAAATGAGTTGGTTTTAAAACGAATCCCAAGCTGTTTCATGTTAGGGTGGCTACCTGTCCCGCTTTGCGTTGTACCATTTTCACCCCTTGTCCTGCACGTCGCATATTGAGAAAATGCATTCTCTTGCCTTTTTAAGAATGTTATGTATTCTTTTTGTGGCATAGTTTCTGCGCAAAGGATTTGCGGACCTCATCAAGTGATCTAGAAGCACTGACGGAAATGGTTCAGTGCACATGGAAAAACACAATATTCTCCATTCATTTTAACCAATAAAAAAAATGATGCAGCTTTCAGACACGTATTTCTTCTTATTTTAATAGTTAGTTTGAGGCGTTATTGTAATGACAAATATTTAGAGCGCATTATTGTAAAAATGCATTAATTGTCAAAATCTGCAAACACAAATCTCTTCTCTCGCAGGTGGATTCTCTTTACTCTCATAAAAAAAGACGTGCTTTCTTCTTGCTTGCATGTGCACGCTCAGAAACAGAAATCAGTGCATATGAACGGATGTAATCAGTCTTTACATAGCATAACAGTAGAAAATATATGTCTGCCTCACATCTACGTCCCGCAACAGTTCTATTGCCAGGTGGTTACCCTATGTTGATGTCAGCATGAAACATTAGCATATTGCCCGCCCACTTGTTTGGATGTGCAGACCCGGGAAAACTTGACCCCCGTCCAACCCCACCCAGCCCCGCCACCGTTTCTCATGTAGAGAAGATGCTGTAAGGGTAAATCCATTAGGCTTCAGTTGGAAAAACTCTAATTAAAATGACCGAACGTTTCGCTACATAAGACCCTTGTTCCTTGGCTGGGAGCCCTGTGAAGCTGCATTGAAACTGCATTTTTAACCTTTAACCGATTGGCTCCCACTGAAGTCCACAATATGGAGAAAAATCCTGGAATGTTTACATTTTTGCTCTCATGTACTCTGTAGCATGCAAAATACGTATTTAGTTCTGTACGTTGTTTTATTGCCCTCCGCAGCTTGTAGGTCCCTGGCTAACCGGCTAAAAGCAATATCTGTTTGCTTGCAATTGTCTAGAAATGTGTTAATGAATAGTATATGTTTGTCGTTGTTATTACTTGGAGTTCTGCACTGCAGTGCTTTATCAATCTGTTTCTGCTTTGGGCTAACACATATATCATGGCTGTTTGGGTGTTTACCACCGAGCTGTGGGTTAGAGTAACGGTGATGGGGGTTCCTTATCCGACATGTGCTGCACGCAGTAGACCAATCACACCAGACTGGATCATCAGACCAATCACCGCAAATTATCATCACGCAAAGTGGGGATGAATCAGTGAGTGAAACGTTTGGGAGTGGCGGAGCAAATAAGTTAAAAATAAATGCATATTGTAATTAAAGTGTTTTTTGACCTTGAATACATTAAACTATTTGCATTGTGGGAGCACAAATAGACATCATAACTGGCAATGCTGGGTTCAAAATGAAATGTTCTAATTATTAATTTCTTGTTTTTTCTTTAAAATGTTGTATGAAAGCAATATTACACTCGCAATAGCCTTAATGGTATTAATGTCACCCATGTTAACCCAATTATCAACAACAGCTCATAACAACAGCTCTCGTGCTCATGTAATATTGTTTAAATATTATTTACACTGAGTTGTAAATAGGCTATCTTTTCATTTCAAAACAGGCTAAATTAGACTGTGCAATCTTGTAAATGAATGTTAATGAGTTTTAATGTGTCTGGTAGGGTGTGAAAAGAAATGTGCTGTGCAAAAACATGGCTGAGCTCCAAATGTTCTTGTGATGGAGAAGACCACAGATCTCACAAGCCTGTGTGACACATCTATAACTCTGGTTAGACATCATAACCCAACAATGTCTGTCACACTACAACCCCTCTATGCATCAGTAAAAGCACAAAACCTGTTAAAAGTAAAGTCTCAGCACCACAATAAATGTCAAAGAGAACTTATTAAAGCTGCAAATGAAACTGAGAAAAAAAAGAAGCCCACTAGGACCCCTTAATCCATCTAGCAAATACTTCTTTGGACAATAGCAAAGCTCATAGTTAAGCAGATACTGTTAGAGTGTACTATCACAGCGTTGTGTACACTATTACGTCAATGTATACCTCCATCCTGGACCTTAAATGTGTTAAAAGACCCTGAGAATTTGCATTAGGTCCAACAGATAGGTACACAGCACTTTGATTTAAAATCTAATTGTGTTTGGTGAATGATGCCTTTAACCCATGATACTGCATGCTAGGCTAATCTTTTGTTTACACTGGTGTGTCTTTCTCTCTTTTGCTGAGGGGGTGCGGAGACTTCAGTAATCTCTGTTTAATCTGACCACCTCTTCCTGTTTAGAATGACAGTATTCCACTCTTCCACTCTGTGGTGAATGATGCTGATGGATATGATCTCCTTCTCTCTTTCTTACTCATTTCCTTTTCCACATATACAAATTCCTTTAATTCTATTGGCTAATTTTCTGCTGCTATCTTATAATCATATTAAAAAGTTAAGCACCAGTTCTGGTCTGTGGGAACAAATCTATTCTCACACTAAAATATCACAACCTGGCCTGTTATGGTGGCAGTGCTGCTTTACTGGTGCCAGACTAAAATACAGCAGCCTATATGTGTAATATTTTCACAATTTGAATGAAGTAACACAGCCAAATTTATTCTCATTGTGTCTTTTTGTTTTTACAGCAGATGTAAATCTTCTGGAGGCTATTTTGGAATTTAAAAGTCATGATTGAAGAAACTGGCACTTCATTGAAACCACTATACACTCCACCCATAACCTCAAAAAAGTCTCTATTTTAGGTGTATATGTGGAAACTGGCCACATCTGTATAGACGCCAGCATCTGGACAAAGCCATGAGCTCATGGTTACTCCTAATGGTGGTGTTAGAATGGGCAGAGGGCTTCTAAAACAGAGGTGAGGGACCAAACAGAGAAATTATTGCAACGAACAATACCACCCAGCTCTTTTATTTTCTCACGCACACCCACTGGGTGCAATGCAGCCAAACAGAGACATGGCTCAAGTGGGAATTCCTGCCTCATTGTCCTTGGCAATCTTTTCAGTTCAGAAACCCTTCAGTTGAACAAATAAACATGAAAAAAGTCTCAGAGATCAAAGTTCCTGATATGATGACTTGACCATTAGGTACTGTGTAATTCGATGGTTTGATTCCTGGGACTCCCATATATGAAGAACCTTTCTTTGCAAGGAATCTCTTTCTTAAAATATAAAATCTCCTATAGCATATAGCTATGCATGAAGACCTATTTACAGTTAAGGTCAAAAGTTTACACCCCCCCTTTCAGAATCATTAAAAATGTTAATTATTTTAGCAAAATAAGAGTGATCATACAAAATGCACGTTATTGTTATTTAGTCCTGACCTGAATAAGATATTTCACATAAAAGATGTTTATATATAGTCTACAAGAGAAAATAATAGTTGAATTTATAAAAATGACCCAGTTCAAAAGTTTACATCCTGTTAATTCTTAATACTGTTTTGTTACCTTAAAAAGATCCACAGCTGTGTTTTTTTAGTGATAGTTGTGCATGAGTCCTCCGTTTGTCCTGAACAGTTAAACTGCCTGCTGTTCTTCTTCAGGAGTAACACATTCTTTGGTTTTCCAGCATTTTTGTGTATTTGAACCCTTTCCAACAATGACTATGATTTGAGATCCATCTTTTCACACTGAGGACAACTGAGGGACTCATATGCTACTATTACAGAAGGTTCAAATGCTCACTGATGCTTCAGAAGGAACACAATGCATTAAGAGCCAGGGGTGAAAACTTTTGAACAGAATGGAGATGTGTACATTTTGTCTTATTTTGCCTAAATATCATATTGTTTTCATTTAGTACTGCCTTCAGAGGCTACAGAAGATAGTTACATGTTTGCCAGAAGACAAAATAAGTTACATTTACCCTGATCTTCAAATTCAAAAAGTTTTCACCCCCCCAGCTCTTAATGTATTGTGTTTTCTTGCATCACTGAGCGTTTAAATCTTTTGTAATAGTTGCATATGAGTTCCTCAGTCGTCCTCAGTGTGAAAAGATGAATCTCAAAATCATACAGTCTTTGTTGGAAAGGGTTCAAATACACAAAAATGCTGGAAAACCAATTTGTGGGACCTGAAGAAAAACAGGAAGTGTGATTAAATTAAAATTATTTGCAAAATGCAACATTAAATATGTCACTTTTATATTGTCATTGTACTTAAGCCAAAAGAAATTATTACAATTATATCTGGAAAATATTTACTCTAGTATGTTAATGGCATATAATTCTCTGCCAATTATGGTATAATATTGATAGACGTATAAACCAAAAGAAAAACATTTTAATTTCAGTTCAATTTATTTATATAATGCTTTTCACAATAAATATTGTTACAAAACAGCTTTAGAGAGAATAGAAAGTTAAAGTTGACAGTGGCAAGGTGAAACACCCTAGAAAGATACAAAACAAGGGCGAACTATTCTTGTATGTACACTGCAAGAAAGTGTAGCTATATGGAGATTTGCTTTTATTTTTTTACTGTTAAAAACTATGCCTGTAAATAGAACAACAGTGATTTAGTTGACAAAAGTAACTTTTTATTGAATGTAACTCCAAATAAACCAGATTTCTTTCAAACCCAGTTTGATTCACTGAAAGACAAGTATAGACCCATGCACCTGTAGATTTTTATGTGGCCCACATGGGGTCTTTTGCTTTTAACTTTATCTGGATGAAACCTAACAGTTCTAATAGTCCCAGAAGGTTCCCATTAGTCTATATTCCAGCAGGATGATTTAAGTATATAGGTGATGAGAGAAGCCTGCATGGGTTCCGTCTGGCTGTGGAAACCACAAGAACAATGATTAATCCAGACAGAGATTTATAGAGGGTAAAACCACGGTCCTCGTCTGGACGTCTTTCCTCACACATTCCTCCATCCTGTGACTCCCGACACATGTGTCTTTTCTCAGAAGCACAAAAAAGTACTGCTTTAATTATTTTTTTACATCTGAAAATTTGTGGGCTTTCAGAGTGGAGGCAGATAGAGACATAGTTGCATGGCACCACAGCAGTGTAATGCTTACTCAGATCAATCATGAGGATTTTGATGTTATAAAATTTGATATACAATGCTAAAATGTGCCACAACTGTTTTTTTTTTTTTTTTGACATTTATAAGATGAAATTGTAACTGACATTTTGGCTAAATGTTCACCGATCAACAGCTGTCAGGAGGTGACAGAAAATCTTAGCAGCTATAGGAAGCTGACCTTTGCTGACCTGGTCTGAACTTAGTAAGATAACACTTAACCCTTTCCTTGCCAAAAAGAGTGGATTAGCAGTATTAAGAACCTGTGGGAATAACATAATCTTTTTCTGGTGCAAGAAAAGAAAAGAAAGCTGTGAAATTTTTCATTTCATTAATGCTGTGAAAAGACGACATTAGAATACAGTCTTCTTTTGGAAACTTTTATGGCTTGCCAGCTATGTGAAGGACCATTACACAATAGGTTTTATAAGTGCACTGCTAATTAATACAGTTTTTGCTGGAATTTCAATTTCTTGAAGCGTGGGAAAAGATATCACTACATCAACGTTGTTGCTGACCGTACCATTGTACCAAACACATTGCTGTATTTATGGCCATTTGACGTCCTCTGAGTGGCGGAAGTTAAATACACTTTCAAGAACAGGAATCTCGTCTGCACGCCATGTCGTAGCTGGCACCTTTGACAAGGCATGGAATTGTGCACAACAGGGGTCACATCAGCATTGGTTTGCTGTAAGTCATTCAAATCATTGTGTCTCTTGTACACACAACCACAATGGTCTCGTACTGTAGACCTATGGGACACAAAGATGGTTCTGTTGATAGGGGCCAAACTGGCTCCAGTCAGGAAATGTACATTCATCAGTTATCTTTGATTGCTGCCCCAAAACAAATAATGGGTCTCCAGTGATCACATACATTGTAGGAAACACATTTGTTCGATAGACAACACATTTTCACAGACATAAGAAATGTTTTGTATACATTATGGTATCTACTTTTAGCCTGCCCTATTAAAATAGTCTGAACACAGGAGGATAGTAGAAAATTCATAGATTTTTGCAATGAATGTTATTCATTTTTGGAATCTCCCATTCAGTCAGCTAACAAATGACTAAAAATACTATTATCTACAACAAAACTATAGAGGGAGCTTGAGGCTGTTTGTAAATGAGGTGTTAAAAAAATTGGCATATTATGCCACCTAGTGGATACTTTTCGGTTATACAGCGCACTTATGTCACTGCAGACTCACTTGACACATTACAGTTTTTTTTTTTCAATTGCTAACATCCCTTTGTCCAATCTGTAGTCACATTTTCAAAACTCTAAACACAATTAGCAGAACATCTCTCTGTTGTGGCCATACCATTAACACAATTCATGTTGTTTTCACACAATATTCAGTCAATTTATAAGTTTCTAAAATGCTTAAATTTTCTTTTCACACAAGCTTACTTCATACCAAAATCATAGATCTTTCTTATCTTTTTTACAAATGCTTAAACACAGCATGTCAGAAATGAAGATCTAATGTTCCAAACCTTAAATACAGTGTAAAGCTTCTACTTCTGCAACAACAGCAGCTCAAAAGTATTGAAAAATATTTCTATATAAAATATTTTAACAACTAATACGCATTTTTAAGTAACAGATCAATGAAATATTTAGAAATAGATGATTCCATTCTCATTTGGAGGAATAAACAGGTGTTGAAGCTCTTTCCATTACATCAACATAAAAAGACCTCTTTGAATTGGTTTTGTGGATGCAGAACAACACAAAGAATCAAGGAGAGAAAAAATAATGTCTGGGAGAGGGAGAGAAATAGTTGTAGGAGGTAGAGGAGTAGTTGGATCAAAAAAGGGGTGAAGAAAAGGTAGGGGAGAGGAGTAAGAATGTGTGCTGGACTGTGCATTTTTATGTTTGTTTTTTTCCCCTTACACAAGCGGAACCTACGAAAGCTTATGCCATGGAATATAAAGGGTACAGGGGAATTGTGACTTTTTTATCTCACAATTCTGATAAAGTCTAAATTGCAAGATGTAAACTTGGAATTCCAAGAATATACGTCCGAATTGTGAGATAAAAATGGTCACAATTATCGTATTTTCTTTTTTTCTGTGACGGAACAAGCTTGCATAGTAACCAAAGACCACATATGTTGGAATTTCTGCTGATCACTGGCATCAGCTATCATAGGGCACCATCCACATCCAACCCGACCCACTGGAAAGCAATTGCAATCAATGTTCCAATTGAATTTCTGCATAGAGGACCCTATCTTTTTCTATTGTACATTCTATAAAGTAATGACTCATTCCGTTTTAGATAGTATATTTCCAAGAAAGAACACATTCAACAACTATAAATGTAAAATGGGTTTCTGTTTAGGGTAAAAATCAAATTACAAAAAACAAAACAAAACAAAAACAAAAAACAAAACAAACAAACAATAACAACAACAACAAAACAAAACAAACAAACAAAAAAAAAAACAATAGATTTACAGTTTTTTACAATCGCTATGACAGTTTTTTCAATACATTTAACAAGTTTCCTAAACTCTTAACACGGTTAGCACAACATCCGTCTTTGTAGGCTATACGATTAACACATTTCTTGTTGCTTTGATACAAAATGCATACAGTTAACACCAATTTAAAATGCTTGAACTTCTTTTACACACAAGCTCAACCAAGACCAAAACAATGTAATTTTACAGTCAAATTTACAAATGCTTTCACACTGTATGTCAGAACAGATAACATCATGTTCTAAACATAACTTATATAGGCTAAAGTCAAAGTGAACAGCTGTTCATATTGTGAATTGAAACACAAATATATTCCCTGTATTTTATTCCATTGCCAATAGCTTATTGCAGTTATGCAAATATATAAATCACAGCTGAATACCGAAGACCGGGCAGAATAGAAGATTACTTTTTTTTTTTTTTTTTTTATTATAATTCTGGTGCTTTTTCTGTTTGTATATCTTGCAGTAATGTCCTTTTACAAATAAAGTCTGTACTGCAGCAATTCTGTGTCTGTATTTTTTTACATTTTACATTTTATAAAACTACTTTGAGATGGTCATTCATTTTTTGTATTGAATTTCTGCAGCAAAAGAAACAAAATGCATGCATTTACTAAACCCAACAACAACAACAACAACAACAACAAGAAAAAAAAATGTAGAGAGGCTTCAAATATAAGGGCAGACCTGACACATAAAATAATGCAGTTTCTGTAATTTCAGCTGATGATAGTGTTTTTTTGTCAATGTCTTATGATTGACTAAATGTTCCTGTTGGAAGAGAACATGTGTTAGTGTTTTGAATAATTATTTGATTTTAAAACATGTTTGCAGTGTTTTGTTAGACATAGTGTATTGTGTTAGTTTATTATTGTATTTTGAAAATTAGTTTTGGGGTTTAGTTTACAATGTGTGATTTTGAGCATGAAATTAACCGTTTGGCCAATTGTGTGTTTTAGGTGTGTTGGTGCGTTAAGAGTTTAAGAAACTTGTTAAATGTATTGAAAAAACTGTCATAGCGATTGTAAAAAACTGTAAATACAGTTATTAAATAATATTTTTTGTAGAATTTGACAATTACAGCTTGTGGAATGTGGAACAACCACACTTTTTATTGCAGATTTAAACAATTTTCACACAATAAATGCTGAAATGGATTAAATCATAAACTGTTTTAAATCGATGGTTTAAATCATTAAAATAAATAAATATATACACTAATTTAGATAATGGATTTCCAAATTTTAAGACTATAATGGGTATGCAACAAGGGCAAAATGGGTCTGCGATAAATGGGATAAAACCAAAAGAAGAGTTAAAATCTGTTAAACACCTGGGACACAAAAGTGCTTGGATTAGAACAAACACTCTTTTTCTACTTATATGGTCAGAAAGCTTTTAATATAACAGACTGAGAAAGCGTTCATAATTTTTAATTAGAGAGGAAAAGCTTGTGGATATTTTATTACTTACATCACACTCATGCTAACTGGATGGACTAACACAGATGTCATTCTGAAGATTTCTTAGAATTACCCGTGACAAGAAAATGAATGGTTAATTATTCTAGTCTCTGAAATTTAAGCCTCACGCTGAACCAAGACACTGCATTCCAGGAACATGCTTGACTGCCAAAACACGCATAACAGCATTACATCTAGTAAGCCACTTGAACACTAGCAGTATAAGCACATCTTACAAAACACACTTTTATGAGTTGTGTCTATGAGTTGCATAAGCATCTGTGCAGGTGTCAGTTTGCAGCTGGCTCATACGCTTATTTATATTTACATGGATGATGCACATGGTGGCAGGGCCAACAAACTGTCCTCTGTGACTTTTCATAAAGGTTACATGAAGCTCTAGAACTGGGGTGTCAATAGGTTAGCTCCAAATTTAAACAGATCTGAACCAGCTAATCAAGATGTCCAAAATTTTCCTAAAAAATATTCAGGTGTATTAAGCGGCGTCATATCTGCATTCTGCGGGATGGTGGACCTCCAGGACCGCTGACACCCCTTTTAAAAATGTGAAAATTATAATATAGTGTTAGACGTCTAAATGTTTAAGCATTTGCTGCATCAATGCCGTTCAAATGTTTGGGATTTGGAATTTTTTTTTTTTATATATCTCAAAGACGTCTCTTGTGCTCACCAAAGTTACATTTATTTGATCAAAAATACAAAAAAAACAGCAATATTATGAAATATTATTGCAATTTAAAATGACAGTCTTCTAGTTCAATATACTCTAAAATAGAATTTATTTCTGTGACGAATTTTCACCAGCCATTACTTAAATCTTCAGTGTCACATGACCCTTCAGAAATCATTCTAATATGCTGATTTATTATCAATGTTGGAATTTTTTTTTTTTTTTTTTTTTTGGAAACTGTGATACTTTTCCTAGGATTTTCCAGGATTTTCAAGGTAGTGTTTATTGCAAGGGAAGTTTTTTTTATTATTTATTTATTTATTTAGTGTTAAATAAATGCTGTACTTTTTAACATTTTATTCATTAAAGAATCCTGAAAAAGTATCCCAGGTTCCAAATAAATAAATATAGCAGCACAACTGTTTCCAACACCGATATTAAATCAGTAAAAATATCATGTAGTATAACCATATCATGAAGAATTATTTATTGAAATATCAATTATGTCATATTTTAAAAGACTATCTGACCTTGACACAGTCATGCAGGGGTTCTAGTCTTTTTCTTTTTCTTTTTCTTTCTTTCTTGCTTTCTTTCTTTCTTTCTTTCTTTCTTTCTTTCTTTCTTTCTTTCTTTCTTTCTTTTTAGGATTATTTATTTACTATTATAGTATATATTATTATTTAGAATTAGTTTTATTTTTATATTTTAGTATATTTTCAGAATTTTAAATAAATTATACATTTTAGTTTAGGCTTCCATAATTTTATGCACTTTTGTCAGTTAGCTTTTTTTATTTTTTATTTTTTTATTATTAATTTTTTTTTTTTTTTTTTTATTAGCTTTTTATCTATTTTTCTTTCAGGTTTAGTTTTAGTAAATGTAGTACTTGAACTCTCATTTCAGTAAGCTGACAAGTTGCCAAAGTTTAAAAATTTCATCTGATATTTGTTAAACTTTTTTCAATTAATTAAAACCATTTTAAACAGTTAGTTTTAGTAAACAATAACATTTTCCTGATGTTGGTTTTACCACAAGAATTTTGCTGGTCATACCACATGATGTTTATTTGGTGCACAAAAGTATTTTTGATAATTATAAGCAGAGAATCAGCACATACTATACAGTTGAAAATATACACTGACCAATTATAATATTTAATAATAGTTATATAATAATTAATATTATATAATAATGTTTGTGTTACTTTTAATCAAAAGAATTGTCAAAAAAAGCTTTGTGTGTAAACAAAGAAATAAATGCACTACATTCGCTTGAAAAGCTCTCAAGAAAATTCCTCTCAGGTGTTTTTCATTGATGATAAATTTTGTTTCAACCTTCGATGGGCACATACTGGTCTGGACATGTTGTTTCAGCACTCATGTGAGTGAGATGATGCAACAAACACAACATAAATATGTTCTGCTATATTTTGCAGTGACCATGTGCTATTTTGAAGCACATCTCCAGGAGGAGACAATGACACTTTCAGCATAATATTGCTTAAGCTGCTGTCGAGGGGTGGCATGGCTCGACCATATGACTGTTTGTTTACAAATTCACTGTGCTAAAATTGTGAAACACCCAGTCATGGGGTTATGAGGGGCTTTCATGAGGCAGAAAGTCTGACGTCTGTCTTCACCGCTCAACTGTCTGATCTCTCTTCCAGAACCATACAGATGGATGTTGATGGCGAGCAGCCATCAGGACAAACAGGTGAGGGACAATAGAAGCTAAAACAGATTATGTGTTACACAACTCATCCCTTGCTCAATTGTCCTAAAAATCCTTCTGAATTTCTGACGTACTATACAACAACTGATTCAAATGCTCTTAGGAAACAATAACAGTGTTGTAATGTAGCAACTGACCTGCCATGTTGTTGTTTAGTCAGGGAAGTTCTAGATGTCTGGATGTCTACATGCCAACAGCTATCACATGGGAGTTGTTTGGCCTGACTATGTGATTTGCCTACACATTTCTCCCACAGATGGAGAGCTTGGAAAGGGAGGGGGTCAGTGTTGCTAAGTTTGGCATGTGACTTGTTCTTTAGTGGGTTGTGTTGGAGGGCTGCATGCTTCTCCGAATCAAGCCGCACAAACAAGTGGTGGGAGCAGTCCTGTCCCAGCCACCTCACAGATCAAGTGTCACAGGCAGCCGGCCAGTATATAAACCCCGAGTGCATCCTGCCCCGACAGATCAAATTAACCTCAGTAAAGGCAGAAGCAACCAGAAAAGCTCAAGCTCAACCAAGAGGCAAAGCAGTGAAGGTTATAAAGGACTCTACCTCAAACGACAGCAATGGACATCCAAACGGGTCAAATAGTCCGGGCTCCGAGTCCCATGGAGAGCCTGGAGAAGCAGCTGAGCTGCCCCATCTGCCTGGACATGTTCACAAAGCCAGTTGTCATTCTGCCATGCCAGCACAATCTGTGCCGCAGCTGCGCCAGTGACCTCTACGACTCCAAAAATCCATACCACTTCTCTGGAGGCATCTTCCGATGCCCTACCTGCCGATTTGAGGTGGTGCTGGACCGCCACGGTGTCTACGGTCTGCAGAGGAACCTTCTGGTGGAGAACATCATCGACATCTATAAGCAGCAGTTGGAGAAAGGAGGTAATGCCCTTGAACCCCCTTTGAAATCCAAAGAAACCAAAGAGCCTATGTGCGAGGTACACGAAGATGAAAAAATTAACATCTACTGCGTAACCTGCCAGACACCCACGTGCTCCATGTGCAAAGTATTCGGTCAGCACAAGGACTGTGAAGTTTCCACTCTAAAAGGTGTTTATGAAGCCCAGAAGTCTGAACTTAAAAATTCAATCGACCTGCTAGGTGCCAGCAACAGCTGCTTGCAGGTGATGGTAACGCAGATGGAGGAAACCTGTAAAACGGTTGAACAAAACAGCCAAGTGCAGAAACAGAAGCTGGGAGAAAAGTTTGACCTACTCTATGCCATCCTAGAAGACCGCAAGACCCAACTCCTAGAGCAGATCACTCAAGAACAGGATGAGAAGGTAGCTCTGGTGCGATCGCTAATCCAGCAGTACAATGAACAGTTGCAGGCAAGCATCAATCTGATGGAAAAAGCCTCCCAGACCATGGACAACAGCAATACGGCCGAGTTCCTCATCGCTGCCAAGAAGCTGATCACAGAAGCCAAAGATGCATCCAAGAACTCTCATCTACAGAGGCCAGAGCCCGGCTTTGAGAGTATGGACCACTTCACGCTCTTCACGGAAGATGCAGAAGCCATGCTTGCAAAAATGGACTTTGGAGTCGGTGGAGATGATGATGATGATGATGATGAAGAAGAAGAAGAGGAGGAGGAAGAAGAGGAATAAGCAATGATAGACTCTAGAAAAAGGACTTTGTGGGGAAAAAGAGACAACAGTAGATAAAAACCTTCATGGTTCATGATAAGGACAATAATCTAGCTGCTTTTGATAACTGTGAGACAAGGGAAGTGCAATCTTAAAGCAGTTTTAGTACAATTTGTACGAATTGCACCATTTGTAATGTCTTTTCCACTTGACTTTTTTACTTTTTTATTAATGTGGATGGTTATATTGAAATATGTTTTTTATATTTGTAATAGAACATAGAAGTTAATGTATTGTTTGCTAAATAAAGCTAGATTTATTAGCTGTAGAATACAGCTGTGCTAACTTTAGAGTGTCATGTGAGATACAAATGTTTGAATACTTGAAATATTAAAGAATGCACTTGACTGATGAACTGTAATGTAATGTTCATTTTCATTGGATAATTCAGTGGGAATAAAGAACTTACACACAAAAAAGTGTCATTCTCTGTTCATTTGTTGAAGTGCACACACCTTCAAAGGACCTTAAGATTCTTGACATTTTTTAGCTTTCAACTGGGTTGCTATATCTGCATTCTCTCCAACCTATCCTTGTGGGGCATTGCACTACACAGTTGAAGTAGGTGGCTATTTTAGCATGGTGAGAATGAGTGAAGCCACAGAACTCCAGGAATAGACTCACAGTGAGCTGCAAGGCCTCATGTTTCCAACCCTGACAATTACAGCTGCTTACAGGCATGTTTGATGAAGTTGCAGGACAGAGGTTAACACTGACTCTGCTATCAGCTATAGACACAGTTGCTATGGCCCTAAAACAAACCCTAATGGTGGATTTAAATAACAATGCTATGCATGTCAAGAAACCAAGTAATGGCATTGTACGTCTGTTTATAAAACATAATGTGAACAGTTTGAGCACAAAGACTAAGCAATAACTTATTTTTAAATCAATAATTTCTTTTTAAATCAATAATTTCTTATTTTAAAAAAACTGTAATGATTTTATACCATTATTACTGGTCCTTGAAAATATGTGCAAAATATACATTCTATTTATTACTTTTAATGAAACCACTGAGACAAAGGCTGGACACTGAGACAAAGGCTGGAGAGATAAGGGCTTATGTTTAATGTTTACTGTAATGGCACCTCTAGCTGTGCCAAACCTTGTCAGCACATCTATCAGGCATTTAGATTAAACTTTCAGTGGACTACAAAACAGTCAATAGACTGCTTGGTGTTTTCCCTGCTAACCGTTCCACATAACTTGTTTTTATATCCTTAAATGTATTAATATGTATTAAAATGTTGTTATACTCTGAATTAAATTCAGAATATTTATTAAATTCTTCATTTTTAATAAATGTGTTAAATAAATGTTTTATGAACCCAGTGCCCTGTGGGCAAGATCCAACATGCGATACAAGATGAAAACTGGTCATTCCAATTGCATGGACTATATTACATCTATTAATGAATTCATACACACATTTTTACATTCAGCTGTTGCTGTGTACTTTTTTGTAAAGACATTTAGAAACAGCAAACTTAAATGACAATTCTGTGTCTGTTTAAGAGAAAAAGTATGGTTTTACACAAAAGAATATAACAGCTGTTTGCAGGACTGACCTTTTGATTTAAAACTTTCCAAGTATGTTGGCCTAAGCTGCCGTGAATAGTATTGTGCATGTCTGTCATGTATATTTATCTGTTTAGTTTGAGGCTCAGCTTTCATGTTTCTAACACACTGGAGGCCACACTGGCACGGGATGAAGTGTGTGCATGTGCATGTCAGAACCTTCTTCTCAAATCAGAAACTACTTTGATTTTCCATGGAAAAAAAAAAGATTAGTGTATACAACTTATACATTACTAATCATCATTTTAATTACATTAACATAATACAGATATCAGAAGTGTAACAACACACCCTTTCACAATAATTTAATGCCAAAATAGAGTTTTAAAAAATCAGTCAACAAAAAGTACAGTTCATTAAAATTCAGAAATATGGAAGTTCAAATGTGTGGCATTTTGGGTTTAACATATTTGATGCACCATTACCATATTTGATGCAACATTTTAAATGTAAACTTTTATTTCAGGTGAACTATACACAATACCTATTGTTACATTTTTTGTATTGCAGTATACAGTATTGTGACATGATATTGTATCTTGTTACACTTCTTGTTACACTAATAAAGATATCTTGTTTTCCATAAGAAAATTAACTTCAGACTCCAACAAATATTGTTTAAATACTTACAGCAGATTACAGCATGAAATAATTCTTCCCACACTTGGTGCTTTCATTTGGTGGCTTTCCCCTTAATTTTTCAGCACCATACTTCTCTATTTTTACTCCTCATACTCTTAATAAACACCCATTTTAGCTCAACAGTGAAACACTCAACCAGTGTGTGCGAAGATCCATTTGGTACATTAGAAAAGTCACTGAAAGCTCAGCAATGCTTCCCTAAATAAGAGCAGGACTTCCCCTAGCTAGCACCCAAGGCCAGGGCAGTAGATGTGGGCTAATTTTAGAGTAATGAATCAGCCTACCCACAGTCTAGCCCCAATGCACTAAAGGGCACCCTCTCATTCAACCTCCTAACCTACAAAGTGAATAAAGCAAAGTGATTTTTTTTTTTTTTTTTTTGCCCGAACCACTGCTCTGGAGAGGGGCTTTTCTGATAACCACTAAGGCAGAGACACTGCTGCAGGGTGTGCAAAAAGTTTTGTTCTACTATCTACTAAACACAAGGATAGACACTGCTGTGTCATTTTGCACAGAGCAAAAGGTATGAAACCTTACTGAGGTGCTGCAGACTGCACATCTAAGACTGTGCTATGATGTGTAAAACTATCCCACATTCATTTTTAGCCACTGCAGACATTGCCTGTAGATGGGCGTACAGTAAATAGAAACATTCTCTCTGTCATCTTGCCATGTGCCTCATAGGCACTACTGTAGGGTGCAACAACATTACTTACTAAAGTCACATAAATGTAACACAAAAGTTCCTGAAATATTACCATGTAGGGAAAAAGCTACTATTGATTTTCATTTTGGATTTTAAAAGGTTGAACATGATGGTGTCAAATTCTTTGACATTTTTCTAAATTTAAGCATGAGGAAGAGTGCTGTTATACTAAATATCAGCATGTCCACCATTCAGCTTTTATAGAATGATTTGTTATATGTTTAATTATTATCCAGTAACTTATATATTAGAGAAATGTTGGCCATGGGTTTGTATACTTCTGAAAAATCTACTCCAGGCAAGCTCTGCTCCTTGCTCCACTTCCGCTCCATGCTGCTTGCATACTGTAATCTGGAACTCCACAAACACAAGCAGCTGGAGGAATACAACTATAGAATCAGTGCAGTTTTACTAAATATCAGCACTCTTTGCAACACAATTGGCTAATAAGATTTGAGGACTGAAACTAAATTGTTGTAAAGATGTAGTTTAACAACAATTTTAATTATATTGTCATTTACTCACCCTCATGTTGTTCTGAAACCATCTAGTCATTCTTTAAAAACACAAATAAAGATATATCTAAATTGATCAAACATGATATTTTTGTTCATCCAATTAAAAGAAATCCATATGAATCAAGCCGTTTAAAGTCTTCTGAAGAGACATGATCACTTAATGTGATCAGATTTAATTAAATCCCATATATCCGTGGATCAATGCACATAAATAGAGCAAATTAAAAATGTGACCCTAGATTACAAAAGCAGTCTTAAGTAGCACGGGTATATTTGTAGCAATAAACCAACAATACATTGTATGGGTCAAAATGTTTAATTTGTATTTTATGCCAAAAATCATTAGGATATTAAATAAAGATCATGTTCCATGAAGATATTTAGTAAATTTCTTACAAAACTGAATTTAATAAGTAATATGAATGGCTAAGAACTTCATTTGGACAACTTTAAATATTTTGATACATATATATCTATATCAGTGGAAAGCTTATTTATTCCACTTTCAGATGTATACATTTTTACCAAAATTACCCTTATGACTGGTTTTGTGGTTCAGGATCACATATAGTAAACAGAATATCAAAATGTGTTGGCTTGATGTGCAAGAACCAATGAGGTTTACTTACAAAACAACTTACAATACATATTTTAGAACTCAGACTCCTCTAATATGCCTACATACTGCATAACAATGTAACTAGATGGAAATAGTAATGAAGTCCCATTGCTGTTAGACTATCTGTTAAACATAATACAATCATATTTTTAAGGAAATTTTGATATATAAAAATAAATAAATAAAGACTGAATTAACAAAAGTAACATAAAATAACAACTGTTTAATGTACTATAAAATGAATCAATAAGAAAAAAAATCAATATGACAGAAGCAAAAAAATAAAATACAACAACTAATAATCTGTTGTCAAACAGCAGTTGTTATTTTAATGCATTCATTACTCTGTTTATTTCAAGCAAGGAAAGGGTGGAACCTTTCCTCCACCACATTTCATTTGAAAAACTAGACATGTGATTACGATTGCCATACCTCTGACTATCCTCGCATTATCTGCCTCATCCTGAGAGACTTGGCAAGAGCAGCTACTTGTCTCAAGTAAGGTAAACAAAATCTTCATTATCATGAAATTATTTCTCTAAGTATAAAGTCTGCTAATTTTAATAATCAGTAATGCTTTATTCAGAATGGAATTCATCTTCAATTTCATTTGAATTATTGACAGAGGCGTATTTGTATTTGATTATTTGTTCTGACATTTAGACATGTTCAGAGTGTCGAAATGTATCTTTATTTAAAGGAGCTGCCGAGACTGGGACGCAGTTATGAAAACAGTCACACCCAATGAATGAACTTTTGATTATGATTATGACTGCAGTGTTTGATCATGTTGCATGTTCTTAGCGCATACTGTATTTAAAACCTGTTTTCTCTCTAAGATAGAGAGGTAGAATTATAAAAGAGTCACATTATCCTTACACTTATTATATATTTCATGTTTACTGTTAATTTGTTTTAAAAAAAGATCAGCTAAGCTCTGAATATGGACAAGAAGTTGGACCTGTCCAGACTAACAGAAGAGGAGGCCAAACATGTTTGGGAAGTCATTCAAAGAGACTTTGTCCTCAGGAAGAAGGAAGAGGAGAGACTTGGGTAAGGACTTTAATTTACATAAACTTTTTATGAACATGGAGACAAACCTGACATAATTTAACACTGGTTAATTGGTTAACATTAGTAATCTGTCATTGGACTACCTCCAAAAGACATTGCTGGTTTAGTGTACTGTGAGGTCTGCAATTCACAATTGCATAATTTCTTTGATATTCATCGATATATCATACTCTATCTATAGTAAATGCTAGCTGAACAAGGTTATGAGAAAGGGCACAAAATGTGAAAGGCCGCTGTTGTAAAGACATCATGATGATCATGGTACAGTCACAAGGCATAATCACACCATTCCACTGGCTGGGAAAACATGATGGCCTAGAGCTCTATTCTTTTTGTACAAGGAGGTCTCTGTGTGGCTACTGAATTGATATTTGAAAGATGATGTTCTTTTCTATTTGTTGGCAAGGACAGTTAATTATGGCTCAAGTTCTAGTTAATTCTTGGTCAGACCATTTTACAACTCCCATTTTGTCTTCTACTGCTGATTTTATGTATTATGGTGAATTTACTGGAAAATTCAGTGAAACTTCGTGTGACTTACTGAGGTTTTGAAAGCAATGTATTCACAATGTTCAGAGACATTAAAGGAGAAGTCCACTTCCAGAACAACAATTCACAAATAATTTACTCACCCCCTTGTGATCCAAGATGTTCATGTCTTTCTGTCTTCAGTCGTGAAGAAATTATGGTTTTTGAGGAAAGCATTTCAGGATTTTTCTTCATATAATGGACTTCAATCGTGCCCCCGATTTTGAACTTACAAAACGTAGTTTAAATGGAGCTTCAAAGGGCTCTAAACGATCCCAGCCGAGGAGGAAGGGTCTTATCTAGCGAAACGATTGGTCATTTATTTCGGAAAATAAAAATTTGTATACTTTTAAAGCACAAAAGCTTGTGTAGCACAGGCTCTGCAATGCATGTTCATGTACTATTGAATTTTTGAATTTATTGATTTTAACGAATCTTTTTTTGAATCATTTTGTTCATTTTAGCACAACCAGCATCGCATGACAGCCCCATAAGATAAACAAAAGACTCGAAAAACCCGAAGACTCGAAACAGGTGAACTAATTCCAATACAGAACCTAATAGGATGTTGTGCATGCGCGACTGAACGAATCACTCCCCGAGATGACTTGTTCTTCCAGAGTCAGAATGAAGATTTGTTCAAAATGAACGAATCATTCAAGAACGACCTGTGGACGTGCATTCCAGACCCTGTGCTACACAAGCTTTTGTGCTTAAAAAGTATACACGTCTTTATTTCACTAGAGAAATTGTTTCGCTAGATAAGACCCTTCTTCCTTGGCTGGGATTGTTTAGAGCCTTTTGAAGCTGCATTTAAACTACATTTTGAAAGTTCAAAATTAGGGGCACAATTCCATTATATGAAGAAAAATCCTGAAATGCTTTCCTCAAAAACCATAATGTCTTTACGATTGAAGACAGAAAGACATGAACATCTTGGATGACAAGGGGGTGAGTACATTATTTGTAAATTGTTGTTCTGGCAGTGGACTTCTCCTTTAAAGGATTCTTGATATAAAATTTTGGTATGCACTGATATTAAAATTCTGGTAATTCAAGTTGATAATCCTTTAATTATTTTAATGTTATAGATGGTAGTAAATAATTCTGCAATGTTTTGTTCAAATAAATCAGACATGGAAAACAAAACTAAATATTTTAAATATTACAAGTTAATTCATGCATCATAACATTATTATGTACAAGATGAAAAAATCCCAGTCACATGGTGATTATCTGAAGATTATATTTAACATGTTTTGTAAATTATTATTACCATTTAACCTTAACCTAAGTAGAAATTAATGTTTGGCGATATAGTTCAAATGATAAACCGGTTGGAATTATACACATGGTATGAATAAAAAAAGAAATGAATGTATCTCTGAGGGGAACTGACTGTCTCCAGAAAAGTTTAGACGGCATTTTCGTTTCATCATATGTCCAAATAATGCATATTAAAGTAGTATTTAAAAGCATGCACTGCTTTGTTTACAACAGTAACCAAGGAAACCCTGTATCCCTGCTGTTCCATAAGCGCCACCTGCTGTCAGAATAAATTTGCATTCTCATTCAGCCCATCTGCTGTTTTTGTTTTGTGCAGATATGTTTTGTTTAACAATTTCACAAAGCTAATGTCAGACCATTCTATTTTTTTTTTTAAATTATGAAATTATAAAGTCTAATTTATAATATAATAAATATAAATATAATTTACATATAAAATCTGCTCATGCTACATGCATGTTTGTTTGGATCATGATTAAAATGCTGCTCTGCAAGTGTTTCATGCATTCTGATTCTTATATAGGCATAGTCAGGAAAAAAACAAAACAATCAAAACAAAAACAAAACAGACAAACAAACAAACAAACAAACAGTAATACAGATTTTTAGTGAAAACATGTAAAGTAAAACAAATAATTAAATAACAAATGCAATTTAAATGTTAAAATAGAAGCAATATCCACTGTAAATAATATATCCTTTGATACAGATAAATTCAAAAATCTCTAATATTGGCTGACATTAGAACAGGCATATTGTGCATATATTGTGCATCCCTAATAGGGAATAGGATGAGCAGTTATGCAGCTTTAATAAAATTATTAATATTAAATTATGTTATAAATTGGCTCCAGAAAGCAACCTAATTCTCAACCATTACAACCACAAAGCTTATTTCAGTGACATAATCATGTACACTATATAATTTGCTTGTCTGTTTTTTTGTTTATTTACACCACAGGGAGCTTAAATCCAAGATCGAGAAGGAAGAAACAAAGAGGGAACTCCTGGGGTCTCAGTCAAACCTGGCTGACTCTCACTGTATCCGCTGCCTGCAGCCTTTTAAGTTTCTGGTGAACAGCAAACGGCAGTGTATAGACTGTAAACTCTACACCTGCAAGACCTGTAGCCGCTACAACAAGAAGGATCGTGGCTGGGTATGCGACCCTTGCCGCATGTCCAGGTTAGAAAAAGTTACAACACAGAATTACATTTGAAAAAAAATGTACAGTTTATACACTTAAACTAAACTATAAACTATAATGTCAGGTGTATAATTAATCACTGATATGAAATCTTTACATAACACCTGTTTGTATATACAGGGTCCTGAAAATTGGAACCTTGGGTTGGTACCATGACAATGTACGCTCTCGCTTCAAACGTTTTGGCAGCGCAAAAGTGATGAGGTCACTGTACAAACGATTAAATGAAGAGGGTGAGTGCTATTAAAAGCCTTCTGATAACCTTTATTGTGTCCACATGAGCTGTCACATCATCATCCTGTTTCAGTATCACCAGTCATTTTAAGTGGTTATGCAAGCAAGTGAGTGTTAGGATGAGATAATGTACAGTCAGCCGGTCATTAACGCTAAATAAACCTTGATGATTAGGCCTTGGAATGGAGGGGTGTTATATCATCCTGAAGGAGTTTATTTTGCAATAATGACTGGCTAATTGTACACTTATTACACTTATAACCAACTTATTAGATAGCTACTCACTAGGAAATGTTCATTTCAGTTGAAATTATTTTATAATATTAGCTGTATAGTCACTTTGGACATACTCCTGCTAAATGAATGAATGTAAATATACAGTTGAGGTCAAAAGTTTACATACAGCTTGCAGAATCTGCAAAATGTTAATTATTTTTACCACAATAAGAGGTATCATACAAAATGCATGTTATTTTTTATTTAGTACTGACCTGAATAATATATTTCACATAAAAGACGGTCCACAAGAGAAAATAATAGTTGAATTTATAAAAATGACCCCATTTAAAAGTTTACATACACTTGATTCTTAATACTGTGTTGTTACCTGAATGATCCACAGCTGTGCTTTTTTTAGTGATAGTTGTTCATGAGTCCCTTGTTTGTCCTGAACAGTTAAACTGCCTGCTGTTTTTCAGAAAAATCCTTCAGGTCCCACAAATTCTTTTGTTTTCAGCATTTTTGCCTTTCCAACAATGACTGTATGATTTTGAGATCCATCTTTTCACACTGAGGACAACTGAGGGACTTCAGAAGGAAACACAATGCATTAAGAGCCAGGTTGTGAAAACATTTGGAATTTGAAGATCAGGGTAAATTTAACTTATTTTGTCTTCTGGGAAATCTTATGTAGTTTCTGAAGGTACTAACAAAAAAAAGATATTTAGGCAAAATAAGAAAAATATACACATCTTCATTCTATTCAAAAGTTTACACCCTTGGCACTTAATGCATCGTTTTTCCTACTGGAGCATCAGTGAGCATTCAAACCTTCTGTATTAGTTGCATATGAGTCCCTCAGTTGTCCTCAGTGCCAAAAGATAGATCACAAAATCATACAGTCATTGTTGGAAAGGGTTCAAATGCACATAACTGCTAAAAAATAATTTGTTGGACCTGAAGGATTTTCAAGGGACTCATGAACAACTATCACTAAACAAACAAACAAAAAAAGAAGAAGAAGAAGCAGAAAAACAAAAAACAGCTGTGGATCATTCAGGCAACAATACAGTATCAAGAATCAAGCTTACAGTATGTAAACTTTTGAACAGGGTCATTTTTATAAATTCAATGATTATTTTCTCTTGTGGACTATATGTAAATGTTTTTACTAAAAAAAGTCTGTTAATACTAAAAAACAGCACACATTTTGTATGATCCCTCTTATTTTGGTAAAATAATTAACATTTTCAGATTTTGCAAGGTGTATGTAAACTTTTGACATCAACCGTATATATTATCTTCACACTTTCACATGTAATAAATAACTAAGGCAGTAATTTCAATGTAACACTTAACATATGTGTTTTAATTTGACTATAATTTCACTTTTAACACATTTCAGCAAACGTTACTCTCATCAGCTTAACAAGAGTGATCATCAATGATCAGTTTAACTTATAGTAAACATAGTAAAGCCTGTATTCACTGCCTTTTAGATGAAGAACAGCAAGATACAGCAATGGTTAAACCCATGTGTTATCGTTAGATGTCTATGTGTATTTAGCTGCCAAGTGGATTTGTTTATCAGTCAGTTGAATTCAAAGAACTCTGTCTAGAGGCTGTGTCCCAAGTGCTGAGGCCATAACTGGGTCACATGCTGTGTCTGGGGCACTGCAGAACTTGCTGATGTTGTTTATAGACTTGCACGACAGGACATGTTAAACAGAAAAATGAGAAACCTTGGATGAATGCACAAATGGAGGTGTAGATTATGTACCCCAAGGATAAAGCTGACTGAAGTGACAACTGTTTACAGCTGTAAAACTGTTAATGTTCTGTGTTCACCATTATATATGTATATTTTTCTTATTATTTTGTTGTGGTATTATGTACAAGAACTTTAACCAGAAGTAATTACTCAGATATTTAATTTAGTTAAAAATGCCTGATAAATGAGTTAAATACTCAGGAATGTAAAAGTTTCCCCTTGCACAAGACAAGCACTCATGTTATTGTCCTTTATTTCTTTAGGGCACCGTGATGATGACACACAGAGCATGCCTGATGTGCGCAGTGAGTACACAAATACATTCATGGTGTTGCGAAGGAAACAACAGGAAAATATAGCTGGTGCTATCACAGAGCAAAACTGTGGGCAGTTGGCCAAGCTTTGTTAACATTTATCAGTATTGAAACTATGGAAACCCTTTATATAATATGCTTTATTTTTAGATGTGTATAATGGTCACGATGAGGAACATTTGGATGCATCTGAAGCTCAACGCTATAAGCAGGTAGACTAAATTTTGTAATGCTTTTGAATTTACATTTCATTTATGTATTTCAAAGGCTTTTTTGAGGCTTTCCCCTTGGTGAATGAATTTAGTGGCTCATTATTTTAATTCTGAGTCTGTTAGTCTAGTGGTACAGTTTTAGTGTAATTGGTAAAACATTAATCATAACATATTATGTTTATCATAACAAAAAATATGTTAATCATAACATAATTATGAAATAAAAAGTCAACTCTATAAGACATTAAGTCATAAATATAAGATAAAAATTCTAAACTATGACATGTCAAGTATTAGTTATGAAATAAAAGTTGAAATTATGACAAGTTAAGATATAATTATGAGATAAAAGTCAAAATAATATATTTTGAATTTATGAGATAAGTTTATAAGTATGACATAAAAAGCTAAAATTATGAAATAGACTATACTAATTCATAATTATGAGATAAGTCAAAATTATAAATAAATTAAACATATTAGGTCATAACGACATAAAAATTTAAAATACAAGTTGAAGCCATAACTATGACATAATAATTATGATTTACCAAAGCACATTTTTTTCTTATGTGGAAGAAATGGGATATACTATATTGACAACATACAGATTTTTTTCTTCCTAAAGCTTAAATCACCGAACCGTGCCACATCATTTAGACCAACACTTTTTCTTAATCTGCAGCTTAATTGAGTTTCATTTAAAATCCTCTACCCAACTGTACTCAAGTAAATGCACAAGTACTTATAGAAATAATTACTCACGTAAAAGTAACAATCCTAATAGTTGAGTAAAAATAATAATAAAAAGTAAAATCTAATCAAGTACTAGTTACTAGTTCTCTGCTGTGACAAATCAAACCACCTCTGATTGGATATTGCATTCATAAGCTTAGCAGAAACATGTGTGATTGGTTTTAATGCTCAACACTGCAGACCGTGCTCAAAAAGAAATCTGATGCAATGTAATAAATCAAATCTACTATAAATGAAATGCTGCTTTTCATTCATTTCACTTCACACATTTCACATGACAGTCGATTCAGCTTACTGTTACTTCAAAGTATTAAATGAAATCAAATGCATATCTGTGGAATCGTTCACAGTCACAGACAGCACACAGTGTTAAACTAATAAGATCCTCATCGCAGGCCAACAGTTAGCAGGTTTAACTTCAACTGACTGTAGGTCTTCATGTTCTCAGTGATCTTAAATTTCCTGGTTCAGTGCATGCAGGGAACTAAACAAGCCATATAAATTAATTTGAGAACCAATTCAGACCATTTCTTGAACAGAACTGACTCAAAAGAGTGATTCATTCGCGAATGGGCATCGTTCATGCCCTACATAAAAGAGATGGTGCGCTTGGAATAAATTACATGTTTCTTAAAGGAGAACTCCACTTCCTGAACAAAGATTTACAGATAATGTACACACCCGCTTGTCATTCCAAATGTGGTTGTGAACGATCCCAGCTGAGGAAGAAGGGTCTTATCTAGCAAAACGATCGGTTATTTTCGTAAAAAATATTATAATTTAAATACTTTTTAATCTCAAACGCTCGTCTTGCCTTTCTCTCCCTCAAGACAGTTAAGGTATGTCGAAAAACTCGTATTTTCTCCGTCCACTTCAAAAATCATTTAAAAAAATCAAAATCCTACACCGCTGCAGAAGTACCGACCCAGTCTATGCAAAGTGAACATGCAGAGAAGATCAAACACCCTTAAAAAAAAGGTAAAACAGTGATATAGGGCAATTTTAAAATTGACGGAGAGCATGAGATGGGAGTTTTTCGATATACCCTAACTGTCATGAACCGGAAAAAAAAAACAGTTCAGGCAGAGCAAGACGAGTGTTTGACATTAAAATGTATATAAATTCTATTATTTTTATGAAAATAACCAATCGTTTCACTAGATAACTTCTATAGTTCTACCTCGGCTGGGATCATTTACAACTGCATTTGGGATCGTTTGAAGCCACATTTAAACTGCATTTTGGAAGGTCCAACTAGGGGCACCATAGCAGTCCATTATATGGAGAAAAATGCTGTAATGTTTTCCTCAAAACCCTATTTCTTCACAACTGAAGAAAGAAAGGCATGAACATCTTGGATGACAAGTGGGTGAGTACATGTATTGAATAAAACTTAAATAATGAGAGGAACGTCAGCCAGTGTAGTGAAGTAAAAGTACAGTTTTTTTTTTTTCAGAAGAAATGTAGTACTCAAGTTAAAGTAAAATTACCCATCTTTAAATCTACTCTTAAAAGTATAAATTTTTCAAAACTTCACTCAAGTAAATGTAACAGAGTAAATGTACTTTGTTACTACCCACCTCTGTCAAACAACACTTTATATGTCCTTGTCACTTATATCTTATATGAGCTTAAATCATCTTCTCAGATGCGAAAGACCAAGCGTCTTCTCTCTGTCCACCCCATGGATCTTGACATGGATGACTATAGCACTCACTCTCGCAGACAGTCTGTCCAGGTATTGGATTGGCTCATATTGTTATAAACATACACTCTTTAAAAGGGCACTCAGGTATTTTAGACACATTTTCTCTTCTCCAGTACATCCATGAAGACAGAGGTCAACGGAATGATGTAGAATACAACGCTGACATGTACCATCACCATAATCATCGCATGAACCGTAGGAAAAGTCTTGACAGGTTCTCGCGTCCAGGTGAAGGAAACACATTCTGTTTATTCATTTTGGTTTTCATTTCTTTTGTTCTTTCTTTCTTGCTTTCCCTTCTTTTCACAAATGCACATTTTCCCACAAACTTATGCTGAATAGCGGTAAAAAAAGATCAATAATTGGGGTGTTATCTGTAACTGGAGTTTTAGATTTCAGTCTAATGGATTTGCATATGCAGAAAATTGTTAAGATTACACCGAAAAAGTTTACACAGTTTTAGTTTTAGTGTTTTTTAAAATTGTTTTCAGAGAATGTATTGCAAATATTTTAATGTTTTCAATGAATTTTACTTAAAAAATATTTTTGCTTATTTTAAAAAAAATATATTTAAAAATTTTGATGTATTTTAAATATATGAATATTATTCTCACTCCAACATACATTATTTTTAATTGTTTTAATATAAACAGAAACTACAATTATGTAATTTTGCACCATTTCATGAATGTTTTTACTGAAAAACATACTAAATGGGAAATTAGTTTTTGTGATGCGACATCAACAGATCACTGACCTTACATTTTGAAAAAAAAAAAAAAAAAAAAAAAATCATAATATACTAGGGTTATAATGTGGGTGAGCCGAGGTTAGTTGCATAATATAGGATACACTATTCTGGACAGTCACCAGGGGACCTTTGATAGATTTGCATTTTTAAACAGCATTAAACAGATTAACTAATTTGTCCCCTTTGTTTTTGTTTTAGATGATGGCATATACTCTGAACACAGAATGGTACGCACTCGCTCTCTGTCTAAAATCAACTCCTCTGTAGCCCCGCGTCAGATCTATCTGGATACTTCAGAGGAGGAGGATATGTTCCGTTACCCTGTCTACCAGCTGCCCCCACGACGCCGCAGTCGGGCATCATCTCAGGAAAACATTCATCAAGGTGCACCACCGGTATGATTAGAGATGAAGGGACTTTCTACACATTTGAAATATAATTATACAATATAAATATATAAGTACACAATCATTTTTTTTGTTGAGCTGCAATCGTAGCAATGTGCCATTCACAGTTAGAGTAAGTATTTAATGAGAGGAAGTTACTGAGGCAATATGAAGAGTTTTCAGCTTGTCATGAGATTTCAACAAGCAAACCCCTTGACTGATACTGATATTTTTATTGACTGATGATTTTTTTAATTAATATTTTTATTCAGCAAGGACACTAACTGATCAAAAGTAACTGTAAGAACTGATGCTGTTTGTTTGAACGTTCTATTCATTGAATAATCCTGAAATAAAAATGCATCTGATATTAATAAGAAAAGTTGGTAACACTTTATTTTAAGGTGTCCTTGTTACATGTTACATGTATTATAATAACAAATAATTAACCATAATTACTTGTAAGTAAAAAAATCAATCCCTAATCCTAACCATATAGTAAGTACATGTAGCTAACTAATATTACTCAGTACTTAAATGTATAATTACATTGTAACAAGTGCACCTTAAAATAAAGTGTTACCGAAAACCTACTGGAACACCATATCAGCTCATTACAATGATTTTTGGAGGATCTGCATGTAATTACATCTGAAATTAATTTCAGTTATTACATTTGTAATTACACTGTTGATCCATCCCTTCCACCTTAACCCACCCTAAAACATACTCATACAATCAAAACTGTCCCTAACCTTACCCATATCCCACCTCAGTAGTGCCAAAGGGTTTTTTTTTTTCCAATACAATACGAACAAAATAAGTACATTGTACTTTATTGTTATTATTATTATTTTATCTAAGTACATAGTAGATAAGGCCACCTAATATAAAGTGGGACCAAAAAATCTTACCAACCCCAGATTTTTGAACAGTGATGTTTTTTTTAAAAGCACTGTTTTCGTTGTACCTTTTAATAATTGTAGGTTAGAATATTTTGTGTTACCTTAAGTTTTGTCTGTTATTGTAGTATGAATTATGATGAATGATTCACATCTGAATGGTTTCTTTCTAAGTTGACATAAAGTAAAAAAAAAGTCAAGGTAGTCACAAGGTAGTCATAAAAGTCTGACTACCTTGTGTTCAGTTCAGTTTGATCAATCTGTAACTTTGTGTTTTTCCCCCCTTATCTTTTACCTGTTGCTGTGAGGTAGATAAATGAACTGACCAAGAGAATGTCTGCCATTGAGAGTCTCTTAAATCGACTGGAAGAGAAAATGACTTTGCCTCCCGATCAGGTATGAATAAAGTCTCAAAACAGGAACACTTTTATTTATTCCAGAATGCAATTATTAGGCTACAGCAGAACTGCCCTTCATATTACAAAGTTTGGGCTAAAGATTTTATAGGTCTGTCTCTTGATTATAATATTAAATGGATTAAACTGTAAGACCTGTAAGTTCCATTCATCTTCGGAACACAAATTAAGATATTTTTGATGAAATCTGAGAGCTTTCTGACCCTGCATAGACAGCAACACAACTACCACGTTCAAGGCCAAGAAAGGTAGTAAGGACATTTGTTAAAATAGTCCATGTGACATATTTACAAAATATAGACATGCGTTCAGGGCCACAATGCATGCCAGTGCTCTGATGTAGAACCTGGATGTGCTGCGTCTTATTAAAGGGGTCATTGGATGCCCATTTTCCACAAGTTGATGTGATTCTTTAGGGTCTTAATGAAAAGTCAATAATATACTTTGGTTAAAAATTCTCAATGGTAATGTAAAACAACACCCTTTTTTTACGAAAAAGCTCTCAAAAATGATCCCATTTTGATCGAGGCTGCTTTAAATGCAAATGAGCTCTGCTCGCCCCGCCCCTCTCTTCTCTCTGTGGAGTGACAAGCCTGTTTACTTTAGCTGCATTTAGCCGCTAAACTTGCTAACTAGCACATTATTAGGAAAGGCGATCGCAGAGATTCATAAAAAAACCCTTATACTCATTTCTGCTGTAAGTTAAGCTTGATCACGAATGATTTGCACGAACATAGACGGATATATGTAGATCGGGAGGCGCATTCCCTTCACAAACAAACATAGTCCACTGCATCTTCAGCAGCTCAGATGTCGGGAGTAAATGACGACCACTACGTTCATTATTACATCCAGCAACACAACATCACAATCGCTCAATTCTTGTCTAACTTACATCCCTGCTCCGGCATCAAAACATGGAGGTTGGACTGTTACAAATGAACTTAGGTAAGACGCTCATGTTAATCAACTATCTTGGGACCCCACAATGACAGGCATCTGAGAATGACTCGATTTGAAATAGGGAATATTATTTTTACAGATTAATTAAAAACCACTGCATGGATTTTTATCATTATAGGGTAGATTTGTACATACACTGCCAACACACATTAATGTTCAAACAACATGTAAAAGTGAACTTAGCATCCCATGACCCCTTTAAGAAGCAGAGAAATGCACACATGTGTGAAGACGGAAGAGAAGAAACTGTTAAATAAAGGTGTTACTTGTGTTTTCTTTGCACTCAAAAAGTATTCTCATATAGCGTTATAAAATTGTGGTTGAACCACTGATGACACATGGACTATTTTAACAATGTCCTTACTACCTTTTTGGGCCTTGAACATAGCAGTTCAGTTGCTGTCTATGCAGGGTCAGAAAGGTCTCAGATTTAATAATAATAATAAAAAAATCATAATTTATATTTTGAAGAAGAACGAAGGTCTTACGGGTTTGGAACGACATGACGGTGAGTAATAAATGACAGAATTTTCATTTTTAGGTGAACTATGCTTTTAAGTTTTAATTTTGTATGTCTGTAGCCTGTCCAGTCCACAGCAGGGCAGATGGAGGAGGAAAAGCTGAGGAGAAAACTAGATGAGCTGATGAGTGACAAGGCGCTTTCCTCTGACGAGGATGAGCCAAAGAGGCCCCCTCAGTCCAAAGGGTCTGCTATGAGGGGGGACCAGGCACCAATAGCCCCTGCAACCCAAGAACCCTTGAGCTCCTCCAGTGATGAGATGCCCACTGAAGCACAAAAGGTGAGAACTCAGACAACACACACATCCACATAGAGGTCAAAAAATACTATATTTGTCCAAGGTAAGGTTTTCCTTCTTTGTAGAACAATTAGTGCAAATTCAGGTATCTATTATCAGACTACTAAAAGTCAAGCATATTAACACAAGCTTCCCATATTATCCGTATAACATTTCATAGAATGCCAGAGCACAAATCAATAAAATCTTTATTAGCAAAGCCAAATAAACAGCTGAAAGAAGTTCGTAGTTCCCCTGGGTTATTTATATAACTAATCAATGTCTTATCTAAAGACCATGAAGCATTAGCAACACATGCCTCATTTAGCTATAACCTTAGCAGTGTTAATACCTGACTGCAGTCATTTTTAGGGTTTTATTGCTGATGAGGCTTTTCTCGGTTAATTGCTTTCAGAGATCCACCGCGGCGGCCCTATGCGACATCACAACTGAGATTCTAAGAACAATTAATGCCACTGAAAGCGCTATGAACGAGTTGGCCCCCTCAAATCCTAATGACAGACTTCAGTTAGAGGGCACAGATCTTAAGCAGGCTGATGATGCATACAGGGAACTTGAGGAAAATGTAAGGTTTTCCCTCTAATAGATGCTGTTATGTTTGTTTGAAGGAAAGAGATTAGACACTTGGAATATCGATGGCATGACCAAGTGGTTTTATTTCACTAAAGTTTACAAGCTATTTGTTCAGAACTCTGTATTTTCTTTCTTTCCTTTTTACTGCAGGTCTACATGACAGCAGGGAAGTCTTTCGATATGGCGAAAAAGTTGCAAATGATGGAGCAGAACGCCAAGAATCACTATGGCGGCCCGTTAACTGATTCAGAGCTCTCTGAACTGGAGGACCAGGTTGCTTTGGCAGCTGCCAAAGTTCAGAGCACAGAAAGTGAGGTAAGCTACTGTCTATTTGTCCATTTGTCTATCTATCTATCTATCTATCTATCTATCTATCTGTATATATTTTTATGTATTTATCTTATCAGGTCTCAGACATTGAGGGCAAGATAGCTGCTCTAAGTGCTAAAGGATTATCATTTGATAAAGCCAAGAAAAAGGTGATCTGAACTGAACAAAGTTTGTAAAATGTTATTTATTTTCTCAGTTTTCCTACAGATTTGAACTAATTGGATGTTTTTGTTAATATTTTCTTTCAGGCCCTGAGTATACAACAAAAAAGGAAGTTTTCTCAAGACAGAGTACACTTTTAAGTGTAAACAGGACATCATGTTAACTTCTTTAACATCTTACATATTCCCTATGGCAAAATATCTGTGCCTATATTTGACTATACTTGACAGTGTGCTTCATAATACGTGAAAGATTTTTGACACTGATCTTGAGTTAGAATCACTAAACTCTTTGTGTGTTGTGTAAATTGTATTAGGCAACTTCATCAAATCCCAATCTAACTAAAAAATTAATAGTTTACAGACAATAGATGTCAATCAAGTATTCATGCCAAGAAAAATAAGATTAACTTCTGTTAATGTATTACTTTTCCTCGCATGTTTTGTTCTTCAAATTGCCTTTCTAACTTTGAGATTTTAATAATAAAGTATATGACAAATAATGTTATCAATTTAATATTAATTAAATGAATAAAATAAAATTTATATTAACAATTATTAATAATTAATAATATTGTTATTTTTTTATTTTCCTTTAGTGCATTGTTTGTCTTTTTGGAGATACGCTAAATATGTCATTTTTTAAAGCTATAAATGTTAAATTATTAAAAAATCTGACACATCTACCCTTAGAAAATGCATTGTACAACAGAACATATTTGAGATACTTTCCCTACTTGAAGAAAAGAAAAGAAAAGAAAAGAAAAGAAAAGAAAAGAAAAGAAAAGAAAAGAAAAGAAAAAAGAAAACAAAAGATATTAAACTGCTCCAAACAGGTTTGCTGGTCTTAGCTGGTCTCCCAGTCTGGTCATCCGTTGGCTAGTTTTGAACATCAGTTTGGTGAGGCTGAGAGACCATCACATTTTCAGCAGAGTTTTAGTCTTTTAGTGAACATTAGCAGATGCTTTATTATAGATAATGCTACCCAAGAACGTCTATTATGCATGAAGAAAGTGATCCATTAGCATTGTCATAGAATCTCGCATTCAAGGCGGTGAAGTGGTACAGAGAAAGGCAGCAGAAAAGGAAAAGTTCATTTCAGGCTCCATTACAAGAAGGGGATAATTGTTGGATGCTAACGAGCCAAAACTAACCTTAACCCCCATAACGTCATATTTATCCTGTGAAATACGAATTTACCAGGGGAATCCAGACAAAAACGGGACCCCCTCGAAACGCCAGTGGCTAGTTTTGTCAGTTTTGTCATTTGGGTTTTGTTGTAAAAACCTGGCAACCCTGCTTGCTGTGTTCACGTTCCCCTTGGGATCAATTGTCGAGGAGTGTACTGCCCTCTAGTGGATATATAAAAAGGCTAACGAGTTTAATCAAATACTCCATGAACCTTGCCATTGTAGTTGGGAATATTTAATTCTTCCTAAAACTAGACTTAAAATGGCTATATTATAGTCAGAATTATGAGACTACATTATTAGACTGAATAAAGTGTTGAAACACAGCGATTGAGACAATAACTAATAATATATTTTTGAGGTTCAAAAAATAAACACATATAGTCAGATGTAAAAACGGTGTATACAATATTTTTACAACATTTTTACAATATTTTTTTACAACAACCGTTAAAGTTATGACATGAAACGCTGCACCAGCAGCAACATAAATTGTAGTTGTCTAATAAAGCCTCTTGATGGAGCTAATGCACTAGCCCAGACCACACTGTGATAAGTCGTTCCATCTAATAATTAAAATAGGAACAATGTGCAGTAGACAGACAGACAGAATGATAGACAGACAGACAGACAGACAGACAGACAGCTAGATAGATAGATAGATAGATAGATCCTTTTCACAATTATATTCTGAAGAAAAGTCCTAAAATGAAAGAAGACGGAAATAATTAAAATACAAAGGTCAGGTCCCGCCCACAGGCCCCGCCCACTTTTCGCGCAGCGTCCAGCACAGACTGAAATCAGACCGTGTGGCATTGGGCTGCTGTATACTCTCATCCCAGGGCCGCTTATCATCCGGGTTCGATTTGCCCTAGAAACAAATGTAGCTCTGGACCGATGACTTTATTCTTCATTTGCCTGGTTTGACGTACCGAACTAACGCAGGGAGGAATATTAAGGGATGACCGGCTATATTCTCAGGAGTGCCTATGGTCTTTCGAGCTCATGGCTAATCAGCAAACTGTCATCTAACATCCTATCCGTGATGTTTTGACATATCGATGTGTCGTTTGAATGTGCAACAGGCTCGCGCCATATATTCATGCGGTTTATGGAGACGATGGGGGATCAAAGGGATGATGTGTCCTAGTGCTCTACATATTTTTGCTTGTCGTTGCAATATAACCATTTATTAATATTGTTCACTTACGACCATGACACTTTGAATGGTGCTCTTTGATCTGTACACAACTGGACAGCACTTCAGTTTGGCGAGGTCATTTTTGTAGAGGTTTGTGCCAGAGTATAAGGGAATTTAAAATGGCAACGCAAGTAACAGGGAGGAAAAGAATTCCCAACCGGGAGAAACTATCGGCGGAGGATGATGCTCTCAGTCAAATAGCTCGAGAGGTAAGACAGATGACCAACATTTCACGTGCTCCCATAGACGTAGCTCTATCATGCTGCGCCAAATGTCGTCCTTCTGCTTAAAGTACTGGAGTTCTTAAAATGTAAGTCTTAATGGGAATCCCCAATGATTTTGCTGAATAATAAAAAGGGGTTTTGTCGGTTGTGCGGTCCTTACTCCCCATTTCCCGCATGCAGAAAAATGTACACGGATATGATGACGCTCGTGTCCTTTAATAATGTGAATGGGAAGCATTGTACCCCTTCCCCTCCCAATTATTAAGCGCTTGTGAATGACAAAACCACATTATTCGTCGCAGTCTGAATCAAGGCATTGTTGCTAGCATGACCTACATGTTTGAAAGACTTAAGTTGTAGGTTAATCAATCCACATACAAATAGCGTTAGTGCAGTTGAGCAACAGCATCTTCATGTTTGGATACCTGCACAGCGGCGTGACGTCACGAAGCAAAGATCAAACGAAAAAGCTGAGAGAAGTCGTCCCAGACTGCTGACGTCAGAAGCTGCTCTGATGCGGCACATCACACCCAGTAAATGGCCTGAATGGCCTCGGGGATGTATTTTAAAACACACAGAGCTCAAATTTTGCTGATCGCTTAAATACTCTGCCATATGTGATCCAGCATTGTCCTGCAATCGTTCGGTTTTCAGTTCTTAATGAAAAGCAGACAGGGACAGCTAGGTTTCTTATTGAAAGGAGAATGTGTGTCATAAATGCATAAAACAAATGGTGCATGGTTGTATTTGTACTCATCTATTATTATTAAACAGTTAATTGATATTGTTTTATTGGTAAGTGAAGTAATCTTATACCTTATGTTTCAAAAGGTTTGTGTTTAGTGGTACTAGTTCTTTACAACAATATTCAGGTTTTCTGGTTCACTTAAATTCCTCTGTGACCTTTTAGATTAACTGACCACAAGCATTTCCTCACTGAAGAATCCACACTTTTTACTAACACACTTCTTTCTTCTGCTTGACCTTGACATTATCTTGATGCTTAGCTGGTGCCCTTAATAGGGAAAGTCTTTGGGTGTGGTGTGGAAATGCATCATAGATATTTAGTCTCCAGCTCCAGCAAATGATGGAAAAATTAATGATACTTTGCATCATTTGCCCTCTGGTGCTTGTGTTCTTGTAAAACTCTGTACCCACCCACTATTAAACTCACCACCCCTCTTACAGGATGAATCAGTCCCTGAAGAGTAGAATAAACTCAACTTCCTCAAATGTTTTTCCTTTCTTCTTGTTCTGCTTCCTCATAGAAACTGCACAATCAGTCATGATGCTAAAGCTAGGGAGTAATAAGTCAAAGTTAAAGGAATAGGTTAACCAAAAATTAAAATTTAGTTATTATTTTCCCATCTTCGTGCCATTCCAAACTTACGTACGTTTTTTCTCTTCTGTTTAACACCAGAGGTGAGTTTTTGAAATATATACTGGCCACTATTTTCAAAATAATGAAAGCTCAACAGGCTCCATGTTGATTTGTGAACTTTTTTCCAATTACAGGCAGATATTTAAGCTGTCATTTATTGAAAAACATTACATACACATTGCCTATCCGATTTATGAACAACTGAAGCAATAATGCACGTCGGTTAAAGTTTTTATTGGCACTGAAATGATTTAAGAATGCATTGAAGTCTCATCTTTTCAGTGACTGACTTGATCCAGTTCACAAAACCTAAAGGGTGTCCTATTTGTTCACTAGACTGATCTGTGCTCCATTTCTCAAAAGCATTGTAAGCCTAAGTAGATCGTAGAAACCAATGGTGCAAATGGTTTCTATGATCTGCTTAGGCTTATGATGCTTTCGGGACATGCAGACTCAATGATCCAGTTGCAACAGCACACTTGAGACTATCAAAGATTTGCAATTGAAGCTTCCTCTCCACAGTCATTATAATTGATGGAAAAAAGTATGTTATTAAACATTTTTTTTTTGTGTTCCCTGGAGAAAAGTTCGGGTTTGGAAATAATGCTTGGGTGAACTAATCTTTTAAACATATACCTAAACACTTTGTATTTGACAGGAGAGACACGGTCACATAGCAACCTATTAGACAGCTGTGTTTAGGCATGAAGTAGGTGTGCAGTGTGATATGGAGTCATTAAGATGCTGGGCCAGTCAGATAGCTATGTAGCACTTACAAGGTTCGTCTGTAATGAGTATAATCAACATCTCTGCCAGCAGAGCTTTTTTTATACACCAGGCATTAGGGAACAACTATGCCAAGGAAAAAGCATTACAGAACAGCCAATCTCTGTAGAAACTTGACCACCTTTCTTTCCTCTGTTTGTTTGCAGCAGAAGCGGGGTTCTTTAGTACTTTATTTCAGTGTGATCGGAATGGAGCTTTCGTTTTTGCCTTGGCAATCATGTGAAAGTCTTTCCATAGTCTTTCCCACACATATTATAGTTAATTCAATGGTTTTATTTCCTTGGTATAATGTGTCAGTAGACTTTTTGGCTTCTTTGTAGCATGTGTCTCAGCTGCTCACTCTCTCTTTTAATGTACAGTGATGGTTTGGTCTGTTCATCACATTGCAGTCATAAAAATGGTACAAACTAGCGTGGGGAAGACGGCTGGCTCTAAAGTCATTTACTGGGCCCAGGGGAGACGGGCCCACCCATAAGAATTTGGGCTATGTGAATTTTAGCAACATTTGTGCCTATTGCTAATGTCTCAGTTGAACAAATCAGCAGTCCAGAAACAAAACTTTTTTTTTTCTTCTGGATAATTGCTGTACAATTACTAAATGTCAGTAAAGCTTTTATTGACGTTCCACAAATATCATTGACTTTTTTATTAAGTTTTGAGCCCCAACAAGTGAAATAAAACTGATGTTTCTTTCTAGTAATGAAAGATGGCAAATATGAGCAGTATCACACTTGTAGCAGTGCGATATGGCTGTATATTGGTGCAGCTGTGATTATGCTGTAATTATGTAGTAATCACAGCCTGCAAGTGTGATATTGCATTTATACAACAGTTCAAAGGCATGAGTATGTAAATACATAGGAAACAACAGCAGAGTGTTTTTAAAAAACCCTCTTTTGGGCAGAACTACTTCTGCCACAAATTCAAATCTAAGTTTGACAAGTTAACAGCTGAGCCCAATCCTCCATTACTAATTTTAAAACAAAAGAATGTTGAGTTGCTTTATTGAAAACTTATTGTATTACTGCATTAAAAGCTTACTGTATTATGTAGAGTATTAGCAGATGTACATGGACTGAGTGAGTGTCATTACCTGCATTTGATTCAGCATTCAACTTCAGATCAATCTCATATTCACAATAAAACATTAGTTAGAATGTCCACTGAAGAAAGCGATATCTTTGTTGTACTATCCTTTCATCTGTTAAGGGTGATTTCTGATGACAGCGCTGCTTAGTGCATTTTTTGGCTGCGTCGTACAAGCTGTTGTTGAAAGTAAAAATAACTTCCTTGTTTACAACCCTGTTTTAGTCTCTTTCAATATAAAAGTCTTTACTGCTGAGTCACACATAAAAACAGTCTCTTGTCGCCATCTAATGGTGGAATAATATAACTAAAATCAGCATAATAAAAGTTGCTAGGCAATTCAATCAAATTACAAAGGCAGCACTCTGATATACAGCATTAATGTTACATCAAATATAACGTGATGAGATTTTGCCCTCAGCCAAATCTATTTGCTCTGGAACAAATAATCGATTAATGAGACCTAAGACTGCTTGTTAGATTTACCCAAAACAAATTACATCTCATGTTTAATCACTATAGAGCAGAACATTTGCTCCGTTACACTTACTTGAGTAAATTTTTGGAAAATGTGTACTTTTAAGAGTAGATTTAAAGATAGGTACTTTTACTTTAACTCAAGTACATTTCTAATGAAAAACTATTACTTTTACTTTGCTACACTGGGTGGTGTTTTCTTTTTATTGCTTAATTTTTATGCAATACATCTAGAAATGCATAGTTTATTCCAAGCACGCTGTCTCTTTTATCTCGGGAATGAACGATGCTCCATTCATGAATGAATCACTCTTTTGAGTCGATTCTTTTCAAAGCCTTGAACAGACAAGCTTGCAAAACAGTCTGAATTGGTTCGCAAATCACTTTGAATGATGTGTTCAGTTCCCTGCATGTAATGAATCATCTGAAGTGGTTTCTCATTCGTTCCAGGTAATTTAAGAACACAGAGAACATAAAGATCTACAGTTCAATGAAGTAAAATCTGCAAATTATACTGTTGGCCTGCAATGAGGATCTTTATTAGTTGAACACCGCGTGTGCTGTCTATGAATGATTTCACAGGTATACATTTGATTTCATTTAAGTAATATTGTAGTAGTGGTAAGCTAGATAGACTGTCACCTGAAATGTATGAAGTGAAATAAATGAAAAGTGTCGATCCAAACGGATATCATGTATAATAGATTTGCTGTATTACATTGCAATCCTTTTTTGCAGCGTTGAGCATTATAACCAATCACACATGTTTCTGATGGGCTTATAAATGCAATATCCAATCAGAGACGTTTTGATTCGTCACTGCGGAGAACTCCGGAGTTTTTCAGTGTTCAGAGTTATGCGCATTCATTGACTGAGTTCTGATGAATATGTATTCACTAATTTTCTCATCAGCATAAACAACAAACTGCCATTGCATGACATTGCAGCTTCAACCTTTAATGAGTTACATGAGTTAAGGTAGTTATAAAATTGCCCTCAAGTAAGAAATGAAGAAATGCGCCTGTGGAAATCAGTTAATTTCTATATCCAAAGTAACTAGTAACTGGAGCTCACATCACTTAAAACTCTGAAGCAGATGTTCAAATAGACATTATCTTTATTAAAAAGCTGCATATATAAAGTCCAAACAAGTACGTTTTCACCTAAAAAAAAACTCATAAAACCACATTCCATGACACAAAAACAGTATTATTTTTAAAATTATAGTGGATTTGGGCATTTGCCAAAAAATAATAACACTAGTTACAAAATGCCACTTGAGGCCTTCTTTGCCAATATTGGTGTGGCTACTTACCCTGTCTTACCCCTCCAGAAGAATGGAGCAAAATGCATTTTGATTGCTGATAATCAAGTGGATGTTATTTGAACTCTATGACCAACCTCTTTCTAAGTGGAAGATCTTCCAAGTGGAAGACTGTGTCTTAGTTGCACAGAAGCAGAAATCACATCTCATGATCCAAATTTAACGTCTACCTCAGTCACAGCATGTGGAGTCCATTGGAACCTTGGACTCCATTCACATTCGTCTCTTTTTCCACTTACTGCCGTTGTATTTTCCGACTCCCGAGACAGGAAGCAGAAAGCCTTTAGGGCTGTACGTCTTAGGCTTTGTTCCAAATGGCGCTCTTGATATGTACTTATGGTCTTGCGGACCTGCCATGGCTCGTGTGCCTGTGAGACCGTGGAACGTCCAATTGGATATTTTAGGGATCTCACGACCGCCCACTTTGCAGAAGCACGATGCACACTCCAGCAAACTTTTACTGGACAGTTAATGCAGCGTTATATCAGCAATGTGTGGATTTGGAGGTAGACCACAAAGGTTTAGGATAGTATTTTTGACAGTTATTGTTGCAGAAAGGTGCGGTTTTTCGCTCACCAGGGGAGGGAATTTAGCTGACCTAGTAGCAGAGGAGTACTTAGCCCCTGCCCCACTGCAGCAACAGATTGGCCAGCCACCACCCACTGACCTGCATCCTTTAAGCCTTTCCACAACATCCTGTGTTAATCGCCCCTCGAGGAGCCTCACTACTGTGTATCATTTTGGCTGCTTTCATTGAAACTCCACAGTCATCCGAAATGTATTCCCTTTCAGGGCTACTGATGACAGTTTAACAGAGAGAGACCTCCAGTGTGAAGTGCCAGGAATGCACAGGCAGTTTTTTTGTTAGTCATGCAAGGTCATATATCAGCCTATTCTGCTCTCTGTGGTGCAGCGGGAGGCGAAGCTGATGTTGTAGGCCATTGCGAGTGAGCGTGTGAGGGGGGTTGCAGTAAGCCTGCGATTAAGTTGCTGGGTAGACTGAGGTGAGGAGCAGACAGGAAGTGATGTGTTATGAGCCTGCATTGCGCTCTAAAAGCAGATTAGTCTGGAGCTACTCTCCATGACCATCTAGTGTCCTGCACTGTCACCTGGAAAACAAAAACAACTCGTTACCTATAATTGTTTATTACATTTGCTCAGAATCTCTGTCAAACCAGTTTATGTGACCACATAGTTTAATGGTTGTTTATTTGCTAACTCTATTGTTTTAGAAGTTGATTTACCAACAGAATTATGCAAATCAGGTACTGCCACAGATAATCAGATGACTTTAGAGCTGTACGCAATTTACGCAGTGTAATTTCCCATTTTGCAGGCCAATTCTGAGTGCTTAGTTGCAGAGGACTACTGCTGTCCAGGCACCTTAGTAGGAATTTGTAGATATATTTTCTCATCAGTATTATTTGATGAACAGAGCTGGGCAGTAACTGATTAACCGCAATCTGGATTACATAATCATATTACAAAAAAAATAAAATAAAATAATCGTAATCAGACTACAGTTACTTTTTTATTACATGATTACATATTATTCACACATTAGTAGTCAATTATTCATAATTTATTGATTCTGTCTAATTCCTCTTTTTTATGTTTTAAATGTTCCTTTCTAAATAATCTTCCACTTATATACACTCAGAAAGTCATGTGTGTTGACATTCACACAGACTAGTCATTAGTCAGGTGGCTTTTGATCAGTGGATTTATAAAAATCATTTCCGGTTTAAGAAGTGTTTCAACATTGCATCAACTGCTGATGAAAACATTTATTTGTATTTGAATTATCATTCAGTAGATTATTTAACCATGTATTATTATGTATTATTGAAAGGCTTTTGTCTTTCAAACTCATTAAAATGCACAAATTCTCGTTATTTCTTATTTGCAGACATTCTTAAACTTTTTGTCATCTGAACCTCTTTCACCTAATATATTTACTTTAAAGGGGTGGTCAGTTAGCAATTCTGTAAAAGACAATATCTCCCTTTGCATTGAACTTTGAGCGTTGTAACTTTGCAGATGTTGTTTACGCTCCAACAGCAACATTACACACTAACTAAAGTTAAAAAAGTAAAATCATAATCAGTGACTCCTTTAAGGAACCCCTGAGATTTTAAAATACATATTTTAATAATTATGTATCACATTTGCATGTTCATGGTTCTCTGACCTTGGTTAATGGTCATATGGCTTGCAGATAAACATAAACTATATCTTTTTTATTAAGTGTATTATTCTGATTGTTATTTTAAAATGATTTATTTTAGTTTGACGTTTTTATGTTTTAATTGCTTGTTAGTCTTTCATTAAACTCACAAACCCCCTGCAGTTCCTTTACAAACCCCAGTTTATTTTTACATCATTATGGTACAAGATTATCCTGTTTAAATCAATGTGATAAACAAGTAAGGTCAAAAGTAGTCTCAGCCTCAGACATCACGCCCATGGACTGTTGGCTGAACGTCTGATGCATACGGCACACAAAAGTGGTAACACTTCAGGAGTTTCTGAATCGTCATCGGATTTGTTAGATTGTACAGGATTTCTGGAGACGTGTGTGTTGCGTTCTTTAGCGTTCCACCTGGAAACCAAAATGCTGTGGTGCCAAACTCCCTCATGAAGGAAGAAAGCTGTCGTGTTTACTACTGTGACAACAAGCACTTATCAGGATCCAACTAACGCTGGATTTTCAAAAGTATGTGAAAAATGTAAAGTTTGCGGCATAGAATCTTTCAAATATGTCCGAGAGTTTTACACACCAGTCTGTAATTTCCACGCCCCTAAACATGACGCGACTCAAAACAAACTGCGATTGGTTGTTTTACCTGGCCTCTTGGGCGGGCCTTGGCCATTCAAAGTGGCCAAAGTTCCCAGACCTTCTACCGTAAATCTGAAGGTCTGGCTACACGAGACTAGGTCAAATGTAATCTAAGAGTAATCTAAGAGTAGTCTGATTACATTACCTAGAATGTGTAATATAATGCATTACGTTAATGACTACAATTTTTGTCATGTAATTTGTAATCTGTAACGGATTACAATTTGTAAGTAATCTATCCAACTCTGTTGATAAATAACTGATTAAATAATCAGCTGAAAACAAGAACAAATGTTTGTCTTATAAATTTGAAAATATTTATATATATATGGATTTAGAGGCTTTTGCATCTGAAAATCTTCATATATACTTTTTGTATAAATGTATATATTTATACTTTTTTTACTGTTTAACACACACACACACACACACACACACACACACACACACACACATATATATATATATATATATATATATATATATGTATGTATATATATATATATATATATATATACATATATACACATTGTGACTTATGTCATTAATCTGTTATGTCAGTGTCTTCTAAAATAGGTGATATCTTAACTTTCTATGACATCACAGGGCTAGTTCATGTTGTAAAAATCATGAAACTTGTAAAAATGTCTTAGGAAAAGATTTGTTTTCAAAAAAAATATTTAAGATGTGTACGCTTACACCTACTCATGGTGTAAAGATGATGAAAAATGAAAAGGTGATGATAAAAAAATACTATTATAATATTAATATTATAAATATTTTTAATAATATATTTTTTTAATATTAATGGTTCAGCCATATGACAAGTTTAGAGTCATTAAATATTTTTGTCCTGAAATATGGCACACAAAATTCTTTATTATTTCCCCAGTCGTTTTTTTTTCTTCTTAATCTGCTTACATTTTCCTAGCAAATTACACACAGTATTATATCACACACACACACACGCACACATTTGTGATCTGGGTGAAGCATGAGTCAGCATGCTTGATATTCAAATTAACCCCTCCGCAAGACTGTGGAGGAGGAGGAACGCTCTTGTTGTTTGTTCCATCAGTCCCTATGCAAAGTTCATTTTGCAGTCTTGCACCGAGCCACATATGTTAAATATGGCTGTGACATGCAGGCTTGTTTGCTTTGGAGCCTAACGCTATGTGTGCTCATGGTCTCCAAAGACACCCGGAGTGTAAGTTAAAATGCTTGGGGCCTGAACCACAACTGCCTACTTCATTCTGCCATGTGGATTGTATATCAAACTGACTCAATGTTGCCATGCTAGGAGTTCTCTAGAAATAGATCAAGACTGTATCAGGGCTATGCGATTTTGTTATTGGATTGTCTAATTGAAAGAGAGTCTATTCTGAGCTGGTCTGCCCATGAGCGGATTGTGAGGTAAAGTTAATTCACATGCGGTTGCCAAAGCGTGAGTTTGATCTCAGATATTCAGGAGTTTCACTGTGGCAGTTTGAATCAATTTTACCTTTCTCCCTTCTTGGAGCTCTGTGAATGGTTGGAAGAGATTTGCACATGCAAATATACACACAGTCCCAAAAGTACATCTTGCAATTTAATGCCAAGTACAGGCTAAGTGCAAGTTGTCGAATGATTATTCCTTAATCTATGAAGATTAAACTCTTCCTATTTATGTGGTATGTTGGATTATGACAGACATCTTGCTTCACACAGCAAAACATGACAAGCAACTGAGTCAATTGTAATGTGTTTATTTAAACCACCCATTTACTAGTGAATGTTTTATTAAAAAAGACACAGCGCCCTATGTTTGCTCACTTTAAACATTATATTAAACTGATATATAAATACATAAATGAATATTTACTGAAACCGAGTGTGGATGCACACATTTCCCAACTAGATTTTAAACTCTTTTTATCTAGAAACTAGATTTCTTTTCTTTTTTTCCTGGCAAGAAATACATCATATTTATATTTTTTATTTTATTTAAATGTTCAAAAGTTTTATTAATGTTTTTAAAAGAAGTCTCTTATGCTTATCAAGTCTGCATTTATTTGATCAAAAATACAGTAAGGATTAATTTTGTGAAATACACTATATTACCAAAAAAAATTTGCTCACCTGCCTTGACTTAGGAGTGTGTTTATGGGAATTTTTGACCATTCTTCCAGAAGCGCATTTGTGAGGTCACACGCTGATGTTGGACGAGAAGGCCTGGCTCTCAGTCTCCGCTCTAATTTATACCAAAGGTGTTCTATCGGGTTAAGTTCAGGACTCTGTGCAGGCCAGTCAAGTTCATCCACACCAGACTCTGTCATCCATGTCTTTATGGACCTTGCTTTGTGCACTGGTGCACAGTCATGTTGGAAGAGGAAAGGGCCAGCTCCAAACTGTTCCCACAAAGTTGGGAGCATGGAATTGTCCAAAATGTCTTGGTATGCTGAAGCAATCAGGGTTTCTTTCACTGGAACTAAGGGGCCAAGCCCAGCTCCTGAAAAACAATCCCACACCCCACACCCCACACCCCAACCCCCCTCCACCAAACTTTACACTTGGCACAATGCAGTCAGACAAGTACCGTTCTCCTGGCAGCTGCCAAATCCAGACTCGTCCATCAGATTGCCAGATGGAGAAGCGCGATTCATCACTCCAGAGAACTCTAGAGTCCAGTGGCGGCATGCTTTACACCACTGCATCCGACGCTTTGCGTTGCACTTGGTGATGTATGGCTTGGATGCAGCTGCTTGGCCATGGAAACCCATTCCATGAAGCTCTCTGCGCACTGTTCTTGAGCTAATGTGAAGGCCACATGAAGTTTGGAGGTCTGTAGTGATTGACAGAAAGTTGGCGACCTCTTGGCACTATGCGCCTCAGCATCCGCTGACCCCGCTCCATCAGTTTACGTGGCCTACGACTTCGTGGCTGAGTTGCTGTCGTTCACAAACGCTTCCACGTTCTTATAATACAGCTGACAGTTGACTGTGGAATATTTAGGAGCGAGGAAATTTCACGACTGGACTTGTTGCATAGGTGGCATCCTATCACAGTTCCACGCTGGAATTCACTGAGCTCCTAAGAGCGACCCATTCTTTCACAAATGTTTGTAAAAACAGTCTGCATGCCTAGGTGCTTGATTTTATACACCTGTGGCCATGGAAGTGATTGGAACACCTGATTCTGATTATTTGGATGGGTGAGCGAATACTTTTGGCAATATAGTGTATAATTATAATAACTGTTTTCTATGGAAGCCCATTTCCGCAACTAAATAAACATTTTAAAAAGGTAATTGCGACTTTTTATCTCACAATTCACCCCCCCACCCCACCCCGAAATCGCAAGATATAAACTTGCAACTGTGAGTTATAAAGTCAGAATTGCGAGATATAAACTCAAAATTCTGAATTTGTTTCTCAAAATTGCTTGATATAAACTTGCAATTGCGAGAAATAAAATCAGAATTGTGAGATAAAGACAATTCTGACTTTATAACTTGCAACTGCGAGTTTATTTCATGCAGTTCTGACTTTATAACTTGCAATCGCTAGTTTATATCTTACAATTCTGAGAAAAAAGTCAGAATTACGAGTTTGTATCAAGCAGTTCTGAGCAAAAAATTCCATTCTAATATATTCTAAAGTTTTATTTATTCCTGTGATGGATGGCAAAACTGATATTTCAGTGAACATTACTCCAGTCTTTATCTAGTTTGCTGATTTTAATTATTTCTTATTATTATCAATGTTGATTTTTGTGGAAACCTTCATACATGAAGAGCAGCATTTATTTGAAATATATATATCACTGTCTTTACTACCACTTTCAGTTAATGTGAATCATCCTTTTTTAATAAAAGTTTTGATTTCTTTAAAACTGCTTTCAGTTTCTTCAACAACCCAAACTTTTAAATGGTACTGTAGCACTGAATTGTCCTTTTGCTCTTATGTGAGTTCGCAGAGTTGATCTCTTTCCTGGCGCAGAAAGAATCTAGTTCCTTATGGTTCCATAGGGAGGCCTGTGGGGTCCTGACACAGCTGAGGAGGAAAGGAACATCTGTCAGATTCTGCCACGCTCCTTCTTGATCTAGGACAGGCACTCTGTCTTCTCCTCACAGAACCTCAAATCCCTCTAATAGCAGTGACTTGTAGCCTGTTTTTACACAGCGGTGTTTAACGAAACCAGAAACTAAACATTAAAACTCAAAATTTAGCTCTCCCAGTGAGGGAATCCAGCCAGTGAAGAAAACGCAGATTGCACTGACTGCTTTCATTCTTCTTTTTGGTAGAGTATATCGGAGAGAAGATTTAGTGCGTTCAAAATCATTCATGTATGACAGCTGCGACAGTCAGTGAAGCTGGAGCCTTTTATAATTAAAGAAGCTGAATATTGCATTAGGAGTAATAATGTTATTTCTCTACAATTTAGCTCTGCACTAACACACAAAACCAACAAAAAGCACTGGAGAATGTACACAAGTCTGGGATGACTGATAAAGCACCAGTTTATCACATACACATGTGTCCCATGCTGAGTCACTGATGAAAGTGTTTTGACCTGTGCAGTCCTCTGGCATGTGGATGTGTTTAGAAGGTAACTACTCTTTATTGGTGCGGTATTTCAGCAGACAATCTGCCATGGAAACTTTTGGAATTACATTGCTCAGGCTATGGTTGGGATCTTTTGTTTCTTCTTTAATATTGGCTGTTAGATTCTTCAGCCTAAAACTGTCGTTTAACACACACCTGTTGACTAGCTAGGTTATTCATTTTCTGTTAATTTAGTTAATATTGATAATGAACATAATGTCCACATGGATTATTTACATGATTATATGAAAGCCTGTTTCCATCACTGAATATTACGACTTTTTATCTCCCAATTTTGACTAAAGTACAATTCTTTGAGTTTATATCTCACAATTCTGGCCTAACAATTCGCAATTGCATGTTATAAAGTCAAAAATTGACCCATCGGTAAACCCTGCCCCCCTTAGTTACTGTTGGTCACTCGGACAAACAAACAGAGTTGCAAACTGTCTTTCAATGACAGCTATCAGTACGAAAACCTTGTTCCAAGATGTTTTGATACATTTTGGACACAGAAGGTCCACCTCTTGGATTTAAATATGCCATGGAGTGATTTATAAATTGGAAAAAATGTAATTTGGAAACGAGGGTTTAGAGATCGCAATGCAAATGGGAGAAGCCTCATGTTACGGTCGTCACAATCACAGATGACAGCATCCAACATTGTTCATGTACCGCCGTGTAAAATTAAATTAATTTACATTTAACTAGTTTAATATTGAGAAACACTGAAATGTAGACCTTTGTTTATGTGTTTTTGACCTACACATGATGTAAGAACAGTTAGCTATTTAGGTTTCTACTTTAGCATGGACTCACTAACTTTAACATTAGCTAGTTTTAGCCAGAGATACATTAACATCCTGCTTAAGCAGATGAAAGTTGTAATTTAATCAGAGTATGACAACCAGAAAGTGAATATTGTATAATAAAATTAATAATCTGGATATCTGGAATCAGTGTTACAAGTATCCCAGGCACAACGTTTTACCATTTTTGTAGCATTAATGCCATCAAACTGATGAAAGCATTGGATCTTGCAGTGATTCTCTATGGCGCTGAAACCTGAAGATCTCTGAGTTTTGGTCCCCATACAACTAATTATCAGTTGAATTGTGGGATAAAAAGTCACAATTACCTTTATTTTTTATGGTTATACCACATAAATAAATGAAGAAATAACAAAAAAATAAATAATAAAAACTGGCTGATATTGTCAGGGTTTTGTTTAGTTCTTGTCCTTGTGTTCATTGAGTTTTCAGTTGGCTTATTCCCCTGTGACCTAGTTTTCCTTTGTTGATTGTTATTCTGTTCACCTGTGTTTAATTAACTTGTTAGTTCCTTTTATTGCTCCCCTTCTTAAACCTTCAGTTCTCCAGTAGTCTTCATCTGTTCTCAGTCATTATTAGTTGTGTGTACTCCCTGTTTCTCAGTTATTATTAAAATCATATTGTTTAAAGCTTCATTCTCCAATCATCATCTGCCTGCCTGCCTGCTACAACCGTGACAGATATATCATTGATTATTTGCAAATTTTTATTGGCGTCAGCTGATATGTTTTTCAGTTTGGCCAATGTATTGGAATGGGACTTTTATTTTGACAGCGCTGAGAACATCAGAGCCTAAACTTTAGCTCCCATTCTTCATTTTCATTAGTTTAGTGTCTCTCTGTTTTACCTGTTAAACAAGTAAACCTTTTACGAATTCTATTATTAGTCCTAAATGTCTATAAAACTTAATTATCTATTATCAATAAATATGCATTTCTATAATTTAAACAATTTATTTTGAACATCTAATTAACAAATTCACAAACCTTGCAATCTTTCAAACTGTGAGATCTGTGAAGCATGGATTTGTATACGTAAAAATGAGCATAATGGTCAGTTTGTGAGAAGTGGATATAGACGGTACTTCAGCCATCCCTCAACATACATGCTCATCAAACTGTTGCACTATGTACAGTGGGCCGATATTTTGTATTCTTGTCACATTCACTGTGTATTGTATGCAACATTAGTGCTACCTTGACTTTATAGCCATCACTCCTTGGCAATAAATTCACCATTGGCAAGTAATTTTTTGTTTTCACACACACACGTCTGGTCAGCTATCCTTGTAGGGATTCTCCATAAGGGTAAGTAAGGGTTAATCAACGGCTTGTTGTGCATTAAAGGATTTTAAATGCACGATGAGGGGGGAAATTACCACTCAACATGAATTGTATTTAAAATCATTTAATGCATGGCAAGCCATTGATTATCCCACTTATTCCATGGTCATTTGCCAAGTTACAGACAAGTTAAAACTAGTATTGCTCTTTGCAGTGCAATATTTGATCATATGTGTAAAAACGACAGTTTTAACTCTTGCATTCTGCCCGCTTCAAATCAGACACAAGGATTAAATAGTGCGGTAAGATCACATTTATTTGAACAAATTATAGCATTTATTTCAAATAATTATCAAACGATTGAGAGCGAGAGAGGGAGAGATGACAGTTGTGTGTGCATACCTACCTGCTGTGCATCATGCGCGTCTCTCTGCAAACAAATAATGAATTAAAAAACAGCGATTTTACCACTGCACTGTTGAGCAATATAATGTAGCGATCTAGTATCCCGGCTATTTTATTAATCAGAATCATGGGGAAGCGTTGACAACAAGCTTGCATGTTTGTATGTACGTAAGCAGCGCTATGTGATCTCTGACCTCTCTCTTTTTCGCTCTCTCTCTGTGTGTGCGCTTGTGTGCATCAATTAAAGCAACACATTAATATAGAACAGTGATTAAACTGACTTCGAACTACCTGTGCATTAAACAGTTTTACTGCATACCTGCCAGCCAATCAAAATCCAGTATTCTGACAGACCATGGAATAATGGTTTTTATACTGTACAAACCATATTTTCTATCACCCTACACCAGGGGTGCTCAACCCTGGTCCTGGAGATCGACTTTCCTGCAGAGTTCAGCTCCAACCCTGACCAAATACACCTGAACCAGCTAATTAGGATCTCAAGGAGCACTTGATAATTACAGACAGGTGTGTTTGATTAGGGTTGGAACTAAACTCTGCAGGAAAGTCGATCTCCAGGAACCGGTTTGGGCACCCCTGCCCTACACAAACCCTAAACCTAAACCTACCCATCAGGAAACTTTCTGCATTTTTACTTTCTCAAAAATACTCATTCTGTATGATTTAAAAGCTTTTGTAGCCATAGGGACCTCAATTTAGGTCCCCAACTTGACACAAGTCCCCGTGAGTGTGTGTGTATTTAGGTTTAAGTCCCCACCAAGAGATATAAACCAAACCCACACACACACACATTTTAAATTTAAATTTATTGCACATGTTTATTGAATTTATCAGGCCTTTATTGAAAGCAAAGCTGCTTCTCTCTTATCACACTGTGGACTCCTTCTTTCTAGATTGTGGTTAAAAATGACCTCAGGGGACTTCATTAGTAATATTACTGTAATATTATTGCAGTGTTTGTCTTGTTGCTAGGCAGACTATTTTGTGTATATCAAACTTTTTTCTCAGTGAAAGATAATTTACAAGTAAAATTGCACAGTTTATATTTCAGCAATGTTTTTTCTGTCATTACCATTGTTTTGATAATCTGTGATAGTCAGTAGCTTGTGGGAGTTGCTCTGCAGAGCAGTGTAAACTCTCCAGCTCTCTGCACGTTGTTGACAGGCCGTTGGACGTGGTTGGCAGGATCTAGGGCAGAGGCTTGTCTGAAGCCCCTTATTCAATGAGTTGTGACTTGTTCAGACAAAAGAACCAGAGCAGCTTTCTAACAGTCTGTTTGTTGCGCTTGGCAAGCTTGTTATTCTGACCAATGTGTCAGAGATTTAGCCAGACTTCATACAGTGCATTATACATGTTGTCTATATGGATGTACAGAGAAACTACAGACAACAAAGGTCAAACTCATTTTAGGTCAGATTAGAAAACATTCTCACATTTATTATTACAAATGTAACATACCAATATAATAAATGGACATTTTGACTAGGCTCTCAAACAATGATTATACTGTATATGAGTATTGACAGCAACTATATAGTGTACTAGTTTACCAGTGGTTAAACCAGTGTGAAGGAAATGCTTGAGTAATTTGTTCACTATCTTGTAATAGTGAATTGAAAACACTGCCCCCTAGTGAGTCATAAATTATCACATAGTTTCCATAGCAAAAACAAAGTTAACAACACCACCTCTGGTTGAGTGACTTGCAGAGAAATACTTACACCAGAACTCTACTAAAATCACTGGAAGTGTATTGTGCTTAAAATTGGAATTCCAAACAATTTTAGAATGTCAATAATGCTTTTTGTGCAGACTGAACACATTGAATGCAATTTCTCTTATGTTGCTTTTCTTTAGAAATTTGTTTGTGTTCTGTTTTCTGCACTTTGTTATTAAAAAAACAGCATCTGCTCTGTTTGGATAGGAGTTTGTTTAAAGTAAATATGACATTAAACAAAACTGACATGCATAATAACACTATTTAGGGAGGTTTGTATTTGTTAAAAATATTATGTAATAAAGCTTGCATTTGTTTGTGCCATTTGAGGGAAGAACACAGTTTAGTAAATATTAAGTAATATCTGGTAAACAAAGACCAATTTTAATTTCACATATTCAGACAAAGAACAAAGGGGAAAATCTTATATAATATAACCCAGGCACTCATTAAATATGGGTTCACTTGCAACAGCGATAAATATGGTTTGCGTTTTCTGAAGCAAATTATTGGCTGCCAAGAGCATGCTGACATTGAAATTCGCAACTTCAAGAGACATTTATAAACCATACACCATAGAAACCATGAAGGGAAGCCAATGTTGTGTTTACATTTCATGGTAATATTAGAAAGATTGTAATGTATTATTTTTAAGAACAGTTTTTGTTTTTGCACAAAAAACAAGAACCATAGCTGTAGATAACACATAGTAAGTGTAAGGACCTCTTAAAAGTGCCATTTTTATGATGATAGATAATAAAGCTTAACAACATGGTACGTCATTCGGGTTGCTGAGCAGCCTTTTTTCTGTTATGGTTTGGGTTTCACATGTTGACCGGAAATGGCAGCTTGGAGGCAGTGAGTGAGCTATTCCTTCCTGGCACTGGTACTGTTTTGTGCCTGCTTAACTACTGACATTAGCTCACTATCTGTCTTTGTGTTTACAGCTTACTATATTACAATCTGTTGATGACTCTTTTTATGGTTATATATATGGACTGTCATGTTTTTTTTTTTTTTTTTTTTTTAAAAAAAACATTTTCTTGATAGGGAGAATAATCATTTCTAATGGTTCTCAGTCTTCTAATGTTGCTGTTGATCAGTGCTCATTTCCATGGGCCACCCCCTCAAAACTGCCATTCATTTGCAGTTGAAGTCAATGATGAGATTAAAACCACATAATGGTTTAATCAATGAAAGCCTGTGAGCTTCATTTGATTAGACTCCAAGAACTCTCCTCAACTTCAGTTTTAGCTTTTGCTTTGCATAGAGCTCAAGCAGAATAGATTTCTCTTTCATAGTCTAGCCTTACCCACTCACAAATCGTGTATTGAACATAAAAAATGTAAATGCAAATGCATTTTGTACATTTTGTGCCATTTTATTTATTTATTTATTTATTTATTTATTTATTTTAGGTGCATTTTTCTCTATTTGATGGTTCTGACTCTGAATCTCTCTCTTTCTCTATGTCTTTCTGTCAGGCGGAGGCAAGACTGGCAGCTAAAAGGGCAGCCCGGGCAGAAGCTCGAGAAATCCGTATGAAGGAATTGGAGAGGCAACAGAAAGAGGTCAGGAAATAATCTGTTTGGCAGACTGTTACAGTTCTACTGTTTATTCTTAGAATCTAAGAAATAGCCTGAAAGGTGCTAAATAAGATGATAACTATTTCACACTGGCACAACATTTAGTTCACAAGCAAGAGTGCAATTACTAAATACTTAGTAATTATTCAATAATACTAAATAATTGTTTTACTGAACAGTATTCAGTATCTTGTGACTTGGGCCATGTTGATATTCAGAACAACAGCACTATTGCTTGTGTGATATTGCTTAAATAAACACTTACCTGATAATATTCCAGTATAAAAGTTCAAGAAATAAGAAATTAATATATATTGATTAACTTACTTTTTAAAAAACAATGTTGGAAGGTTTGTCTGTTTTTGCTCTGCCATTGGAAAAAAAAAAAAAGCCAAATGAAGTCTCTTTTGCTCACCAAGGCTGCATATATTTGATAAAAAACACAGTAAAATGATAATATTGTTAAATATTATTGTAACTAACTGCTTTATTTGAGTACATTTTATTCCTGCATTGGAAAAGCTGAATTTTCAGCTGACATTACTCCTCTCTTCAGTGCCACATGACACTTCAGAAATAATTTTAATATGCAAATTTGGTGCTCACGTGTCAGTTCTTCCTGAAATAAAACAGTTGTCCGTCTTAAATTACTTTTATTTTATTATTTATTTATTATTTATTTAATTTATTATTTATTAATTTTTTTTTTTTTTTTTTTTTTTTTTTTTGTGGAAACTGAGATACATTTTATATAGTTTTAGGTTTTATTAAATGTAAAATGTAATTTTTGATCAGTTTAATGCATCGTTGCTGAATAAAATATTTAGATTTTTTTTTCAAATAAATAATGCTAAAAAAATAAATAAATAAAAAATATTACTGACCCCCAGCTTTTTGTTGGTAGTATATGTGTTTATTAAACTCCAAAGACATTTTAAGTCTCTTAACCCAATTTTAACATTAACATATAAAAAAGAAAATAATTTTATGCTGTTACAATTTATATCTCCAATGAAAATGGCATGTAAAATACATCCCCCAAGATACTGAGACCATTAAGGGTTAATTTGTTTGTCATTTTAAATCAGTGTTTCGTTTTAAAGGCTGTTTTTGGTTTTGTAAATGGTGTACAGGCAATAAAAACGACAAAATATTTTCTATGTTAGATTTATTTTCTTTATACCTATCCTGATTTATCCACAAATGACCTTTATATTCTTCTTCAAGCTCTTTATATCTTTCTCTTCCTGTCTCACTTTCTTTCTTTCTTTTCATCCTGATCTCCCCGCTGTTAAATTAGATATATCAAGCGCAAAAGGTAAGATCTGTCCCTCCATACTCTTCATTTCTTTTTACCATTCCTCATATTTGGCCATTAGAAGTACAAGCTGCAGTATTTGTATTTTTTTTGTCTCTGTTCATTTTACAAAAGTGTAACCAAAGACTAAAGAACAAAAAATCAGGACCAGTCCCACATTCAAACCATGTTTTTTTTCACACCTGTTTTTAATATCCTCCTATTCTTTCCTTATACTTTCATAACCCTTCCTCATTTGATCGTCTTGCTCTCCTCCTCTCTGCACCAGAAATACTATGGGCTGGACAGCAAATGGGGCCATATTGAACAGTGGATGGTATGACCTGTCATTATACCACACTGCCGCATGCAGTAGACTACTAAAGATAGAGTTCGCATTAGAAGATGCACACAGCACAGGTCCCGAAAGCAGTTAATCATACCCTAACTATTATAATGTCCTTCAGAGAATGAAATGTGATTGGTTGGTGTTGCATGTCTCTTAGGCAGTCTGTGTCTGATCCTCATTTCACAGGCTTTACTGGAGCAGTGGGGGGCAGGAGGCCCATCTGACATGTTAGAGCTTAGCAGAGGTGGTCATAACATAGAGCAGGATTACAGGGCGGTCGCGTGACCCACATCTTAAAGCACTCAACCCTCCCCTCCCACCCCTCCAGACACCCTGTCTGAGCCCTGTAATAAACCGTGATATGACAGACAGCATAATCTCTAAGTGCATGCTTTGTTCAGTTTTTGCAGTGTTTGATAATCATGTGACCTTTTGACCTAAAACTTCCTGTTTTCTGTCCTCTTTTCCTGCTCTGCTTTTCAGGAGGACAGTGAGCGGTATTCCCGCCACTCTCGGAGACATACCTCGGTCTGTATCTCTCTCTCTGCTTTTCATCCTTCTGTTTTATTCACTTTTTATTTAATATGCTATTGCTCTCCTGTGTGCTCTAAAATTAAATTTGCCCCAGTCATTACTTTTCTAACTCTTTCTTTAGTCTCTGTCCTTTCCATTTTTCCTCATTCTGTCCTCCTCTTCATCCCTTTCTTCATATATTTCAGTTTAGCTGCAGGTCTGTAGTGTGCTGTTTAGACATCAGATGTACATCCTTCAAAAATTAAAGCCAGCTAATTCACCTTCATGATGTTAAAAAAGACTGTAAATTTCATTCTAATTTCTATGCGGTTACAATGAACTAAGGCTGTTCGATTCAGATGTTTTTTTTTTTTGTTTGTTTTTAACTCAGCTCTGTAATCAGTTCCTCACTTTGTTTTCAGCCTCCACCCCCTCTTTTTTTTTTTTTTTTTTTTTTTTACTAATGGTGATGTAACTAGATGATATGAAGGCTCACTTCCTTTTAAACATCTCTAATATTTGATTATCAGCATTTATTATCCCAGCATTTAAACTCTCCATCGTGGACAACAGAATAAGCCAGTTATATGATTTAGCCATGCTTAAAGCTCCAATTATTTAGCCACCATTTAAGCTAAATCACTGGAGTTTATGCGGCTGGTTTATTCTTTTTATATACTTTAAGCACCGAACATGTCCGTGTTTGTGCATCAGTGTCTGTACTGTAACTGTACCAAAACTTGTTCAAGGCATACCCTAGTGAAAAATAAACTAAAATGTGTTTGAAATACATTTATTTCATGCTAAGTTTGATACAAATGCATTTACGTATTTATGTACTTAATAAAAATACCATGCAGTTGTACTTTTAGTATACTAAACTGGTATATTTAAAGTCTGCTAAATTGGAGCAACAAATTTTGTACTTAATGTACTTTAATTGTGTGGAAGTAGTGCTGAAGTCCAACTAAAGGTATACTTAAGTATATTTGATTGTGCTAAAGTGGAACTATTACAAGTATACTTTAGGTACACTTTAAATATCTTGCATTCAAAGATCAATATTATTCAAAGATCATACAACCCTCATCAATACTGACATTAAAACACATTTTAGACTTAATATTAAGAAATGTGCATTGTGCACAAGTAGTACTCCAAATAAAAGTTAATTATTTTTAAGTTAATTTATTTTTTATTAAGTCTCAAGTGATATGTCAGTAAATATGCTAATAGATATGAACTATACTTAGTATCTAATAAATATATTTATTATCAGTATTCGTCAATTGTATTGCTGTTTGGGATGCAGGATCACAAAATGAAATGACAACATAAAAGAACATTTGCAATCATTTTTTTAACAATTTTTTTAAACAAACCATTTGAAAGAACCAGTTCACAGAAATGCATCAGACCTCCCATCACGACAAGGCTACTGAACTGAAACAGGCTATTAAGAAGGAGTCAAAACCCTTTGATGGAATTATTTCCAATCGATTTTTCATTCCCAGTGCCTTCTTTTTGAAATCATTTCCCAGCCCTACAATGAACAAAGGCCAAGTATTTCAGGCACCATAAAAGTCATATAAAAAATACTGCCTAAGGCATTTATATAATAATATGTACTAACTTTTTGTGAAAAACAGACAATATAGGAAAACACTGAAACATGCACATTAACTTAAAGGAGGCCTATTATGCCACTTTTTAGAATATGTAATTCAAGTCTCAGGCGTCTTGAGAATGTGTCTGTGAAGCTTCAGCTCAAAATACCCCACAGATCATTTATCTCATTTTGAAAAAATATTTTGAGTGGAAGCAGAAGATGCTGTTTTCGTGCATGTCTCTTTAAATGCAAATGAGCTGCTGCTCCCCGCCCTCTTTGCCAGAACAGGGCTGTGCCTTTACAGTCTAGTATCTAGTAACTCAGATACTCAGCCAAAAAGACATCTCTTTGGTTTTGATTATTATGTCTATCACGCTGAAATCATGTTTTTTTTTTAAACCGTATTAGTTTAAACTTCTGATATAGGGTTTTCTGAGTGCACAAATTCAAAGCATGCACACAGAAAGTGGCTGTGACACAGCATGTGAGTACTAAACTCTTTCATGTCTTATTGCTCTTAAACTGTCAAAAACACAAAAAGTTTATGTTAAAAATACAGGAGTTACAAAAAAAATCTCTCTTGTCTCCTCTGGTGCTGGGATGCTGTGCAGCCAATGACAGAACAGTTAGCATGCTTTGCTCCAACTTTTGCCATGGCATTTGAAGTGGTACACTGCTGTCGCTTCCGAAAAAAAATTGTGGCACCGTGGGTGGAAACGTGCAGATTAAGGGGTGAAATATTATAATAAGATCCCCTTACTATGTCACAAGGGGAGCAAAATCTGAGTGGTTCATTTTTTTTTTACATGCTTGCAGAAGAAGGCTTAACAAAACAAAGTTACTGGGTTTTTCATGTTTCCTGGATTGGTAGATGCACTGGGTACCCGATTATAGCACTTAAACATGGAGAAAGGCTTAAAGATACGTCACTTTTAACTATCCAAATTGGAACATAGATTTCTACTATTTTTATACACAGCAATTTATAAATGCCATAACCTAAACCTAAGCATACCCTAACAGAAAACTTTCTGCATTCTTACAAAAAAAAAGTGAATTTACTTTAATTTATACCATTTTCGCAAATGAAGGAGGTTTTGTCTCACTAAATTTGTTTAAAAATTTGTCCACAAAATGTAATAGGCACATTTGCTTTTAGCATGCTAAAAAAGCATTTTTACTCAAATCATAAACTCAACTCCCTGTTTTCTTTGTCTTCCTGTCTCAGATATCAGATGATGAAGAGCGGATGTCTGTTGGCAGTCGGGGCAGTTTGAGGGTTAGTATACTTGTGATGCCATTTTAAACAAAAACAATAAAACATTGGATATTTTATGCCAATTTCTAGTATTTACCACTCAGAAAGAAGGGTGGTAGTTTAGTGGTTATTAATCTGAAGGTTCCAGGTTCAAATAACGTGAAGGAAAATGACTGATTTCGTAGGCTTACTTTTTATAACATCATTTTATTTTTAACTATGTAACATGTCAAATGTGATCGAAGTGTGTCTTTGCTCAAAACACTGAAGTTATGTACAATTTTTAAATTCCAATTTGATTTTTAAAAATAAATGTATTAAATCAATAACTATTAATGATGGAATTGAATACTGATTAATGAATCACGATTGCATTTTGCACAAAGAACACTGTCACTGCTTCCTCCCTCTTTCATTCATTCAAAATCTGTCTTGCTGAATCACACTTGTGCGACAATCTGTCACTTCAGCTCTTTTTTTTTTCCATTTCTCATTCTCACATTGTCCTTTTGTCCTCCTCTGCTTACCGTAGGGCAACCACACAGATCTCTGCAGCAGCACCAGCAGTCTGCCTTCAGCCAGACTACAAAATGGACGGGTCTGTCCCTCTCACAATCCCTAACAATCCTTCTTTATTCCTTTCTTTAGAATTAGTTCTCTTCTTCATTGTTTTATCCTATAACCTTTTCTTCATTTTGACTGCTCATCTTTCCTCAGTCATCTCACAGGAGCGTTTATTTTCAAACAACTGTCATTACCCTGTTATAAAAACCAGCATATGCTGGTTAGGTAGGTTTTGAAACATGGCTGCTGGTCCTAAGCTGGTCCTAAGCAACTAGCCTGGTAACTAACCTGCTCAGGACCAGCTTAGGACCAATTACATGACCAGTATAAACCAGCACATGAGCAGCTTAAACCAGCTCATGACCAGCTAAGAACCACCTTAAACCAGCTCAAACCAACAGCCATGGTTCAAAACATACCTAACTAGCATATGCTGTTTTAGCATAGCCAAATTGAAAATAGCACTGCATTTTAAGGTGCAGCCACATTAGCTAAATTTCTGTGCATTTTCGCAGACAAAAGACGCAAATTCTCAATTTCAGCGATGAAAATCTGCGTAACAATGGTAAATGTGACCTTATAAATAGAATTAATAAATAGAATTCATAATTAGAATTAGTGAAACTCAAATCATACCATGTTGAACATCGTCAAATGTGGTAAATGCTAATAGTTACATACAAATGCAAATATTACAGTAACAAATATTTTAATATGCAGAATGATTTGATTATAACATTCTCAGTGTTTTATTGGATGGTATGAGGAGTGATTAGTACACAGTTTAAAATTTTCAGTCAAAATATTGTATAAAAATTTTGATTCATGTGGGAGCTGATTTATTTGGTTTAAGGATTGAAATTCTGTAGTGTAGATTTTTTTTTATTATTATTATTTTTTTTAATGGCTATTGAAAATGTAAATGGAAAATTGAATGAATGGAAAAAATAATCCCATAACCAAGTCCGCAAAAGTGAGCTGTTATTCTTATGGTCAAACTTGTTTTAAAATGTTATGCTTTATCTGGTGGGATTCAGTGTTGTCATTTAAAAAACAAATCTGATATTTATTTATTTAGAAGAGAGATTATTTATTTAGCTTGAAGAACATGTAGTATTGAAATGCAGTTGTTATGAGCATATATATTTCTTCCTCCTTTCTCTGTTTGTTTTTAGCCCTCTGCGCTTTTTAGTGAAACCCCCCGTTCAAGAAGTCACAGGGTTTGTTTCCAGTTGTCATCTGCATGCAACCTTACATGCAGATTATTTGTTCACTCCGTTTCATTTTGGTGAATATGTGACAAATACAGTGGCATGCGAAAGTTTGGGAACCCCTTGCAGAATGTGTGAAAATGTGAATAATTTTAACAAAATAGAGATCATACAAATTGCATGTTATTTTTTTATTTAGTACTGTCCTGGGTAAGATATTTTACATAAAAGATGTTTACATGTAGTCCAAAAAATAGCTGTAAACCCTGTTCAAATGTTTGGGAACACTTGGTTCTTAATGCTGTGTGTGGTTACCTGGATGATCTACGACTGTTTTTTTGTTTTTGTTTTGTGATGGTTGTTGAGTCACTTGTTTGTTCTGAACAGTTAAATTGAGCACTGTTCTCAGAAAAATCCTCCAGGCCCTGCAGATTCTTTAGTTTTCCAGCATTTTTTGCATATTTAAACCCTTTCCAGCAGTGTCTGTATGGTTTTGGGACTCATCTTTTCACACTGAGGACAACTGAGGGATTTAACTATTATATGCTTTAGATGGAAACACAATGCATTAAGCGCTGGGGTGAAAACTTTTGAACAGGATAAAGATGTCCAAATTTTTTTTTATTTTGTTGAAATATAATATTTTCCCATTTAGTACTGCCCTTTGGAAACAACAGAAGATACTTGCATGTTTCCCGGAAGTAAATTAAGTAAAATTTACCTTGATCTTCAGTTTCAAAAAGTTTTCCTTCTGGAGCATCAGTGAATGTTTGAACCTTTTTTAATAGTTGTGTTTGAGTCCCTCTATTGTCCTCAGTATAAAAAGATAGATCTCAGAATTATACAGTCACTGCTGGAAAGGGTTCAAATATGCAAAAGATGCTGGAAAACTGAAGAATCTGAAGGATTTTTTTTCTGAAGAACAGCGCTCAGTTTAACTGTTCAGAACAAACAAGGGACTCATGAGCAACAATCACAAAACAAACAAACAAACAAACAAAAAAACAGTTGTAGATCATCCAGGTAACCACACACAGTAATAAGAACCAAGGGTTCCCAAACTTTTGAAAGGGGTTATTTTTAATAATTTCAGATATATTTTTTTTCTTGTGGACTATATGTAAACATCTTTTATGTAAAATCTTTTACTAAGGACAATACTAAATAAAAAAAAAATAACATGCATTTTGTATGATCTCTCTTATTTTGTTAAAACTATTCACATTTTTGTAGATTCTGCAAGGGGTTCCCAAACTTTCGCATGCCACTGTATATGAATGAACATAAAGATACAGTTTATCCAAAAAAAGAAATTCTGTTGTCATTGAAACTCAAATGGCCTTCTTTTTTGTATGGAACACAAATGGAAAGATCTAGCAAAATGTTCAAGCTGTTCTTTTCTGTACAGTGAAAGTAAATGAAGAAAAATAAGTGTATTTTAAGTGTAAAATATTTTTCAAAAATAAGTGTTAACTACTTAACTGTATTAGATGTGTTCTTTTAGTATACTTTAAATCTTAATAGTATAATAAAAAAAAAATGTAATTGCAGATAATATTAATGAAATAAAAGGCCACTTTCATGACAGTTTCTCAAGTACACTTTAAAAGGTGTACTTTGTAACATAAAAATTGACATTATTACAATTTTTACTTTACCTTAAAGTACAATCATCATGTTTTATTAACCTTTTTCCTGCTTTAACGTACACTTATTTAACTGTAGTATGATATTCAATGTTAAATTGAAAGTTAACATTTTTAACTAAAAAAAAAATACAGCTTATTTATTAAAATGCAGTTAACAAGAAAACGTTTTTCACTATGACTTCCATTGTAGAAAAGAACTGCTTGGACATTCTACTAGATATCTCTGTCCGGAAGACTTTTGGAGCAAAATAATAACAGAATTTTCATTTTTGGTTAAACCAATTTAGGGATATTTGTTGTCTGTGTTCAATCCCTCATGTGACCTGCATGCAGTTTAGTAGCCTGATACACAGACTACTTTGGTTACACATGTGTTGACAAGTCTTTGGCTTCCAAAGCCTCTTACTCAAACATCTAACGCAGCACTCAATTCTTTATTTAGTCATTCCATAAGTGCTCAGAGTACATCAGAGTGCATTAAGGCTGATGGCTAATGTGTTAATGTTCTGTAAACACGCAAAGAAGCTGTCTTTGTGCCTCTTCTGTATGTAATGAGCATTTCCTGTTCTTGATGTGTTTAAAGTACATCTCCCCTGATTGTTAGCAGCCCTGTTAGATCACATTTCATGGTGGTGAACCATCTTGGATACATAAAAGCAGTCATTTAAGGGTCTTTATTGTCCTGTTTGTTGTATTTTCCATGGTTATGTCTGAGAGATATCAAGTGTGTGAGGTGAATGTAGTATGGTGAGGTGCTCTGTTCTGTCTGCAGGGGTCATTGCATGAAGAGAGTTCGTACTCTGCCACTAGGCGTTTCAGTGGCTCCAGCGCTAGAGGCGTAAGGCCCAATCTTTACCTATTCTTCTGACCGCGGCATGACTTGATACCCAGTGCCAGTCTGGGCTTGTTGAGCGTCTTGCATGGTTCTGTTTTCAGACCACAGGCTTGACTAGGTGTTGTTTGTGTCTTTATGTCATGAGGTTTCTCTGAGGAAAGTTTGGGAGCCTCCACTCTACTGTTTTTCTCCTAGTAATGAGAGTGGGACTGGTGGTGTATGTACTGTATGTAAAGCATGGTTAATCATCTTGGATTGAATTTCTTTCTGTCTGTTGTGTGGTCAAGTATAGTTGTTTACCAGTCAGACCGACTGACTCTCCTTTGCACAGAAACCCACTAATGCTGTGCGTATGTCAGTGTGTTCTGACCTACAGAATGAGCATGGTTTTACACTACTGTTCAAAAGGTTTTTTCAAAGAAACTACTTTTTTTTTAAGCAAGGATCAATTAAAATGATCAAAATAGACAGTAAAGACATTAATAATGCTGGAGTTTTTTTTTTTTAAACCTGTGTATCATCAAAAATATTAAGCAGCACAACTGTTTACAATATATTTAATATGTGACCCTGGGCCATGAACCAGTCTTAAGTAGCACAGGTATACAGTATTTATAGCAATAGCAAAAAATTAATTGTGTGGGTCAAAATTATCAATTTTTTAAAGGCAAAATTCATTAGGATATTAAGTAAAGATCATGTTCAATGATGATATTTTGTAAATTTCCTACCGTAAATATATATAATCTAATTTTTGATTAGTAATATGCATTGCTAAGAACTTCATTTGAACAACTTTAAAGGCGATTTTCTCATATTTAGATTTTTTTGCACCCTCAGATAAAAGATTTTCAAATAGTTGTATCTCGGCCAAATTTTGTGCTATTCTAACAAACCATACATCAACGGAAAGCTTAATTATTAAAAAAAATGTCCCCCTATGACTGGTTTTGTTGTCTAGGCCTACATACATTTTGTAATAATATTTAACGATAATTCTGTGTTTACTATATTTTTTTGTTCAAGCCTTGGAGAGCATAAGAGACTTCATTCAAAAACATTAAAAAATCTTACTAACCCCCAACTTTTGAATGGTAGTGTATATGGCACTGTAATTTTTTTTTAAACGTCTTTATACTTTTCACTTCTAATATATTTCCTTTAATGAATTCCTGCTAACATCTACTCCTCATCCCATTTTTCTCTATACCTGTATTCTGGTCAGCCTTCAGACTACAATGGCTTTCTGGGCTCCAGTTCCAGGGCCTCCTCTAGGGCGAGTTCAGCCCGGGCCAGTCCAGTGGTGAGCTTCCCTTTTCTATCACTGACCAAGCAAGGTCACGTCTGCCATCTTTGTAGCATATAACATGGCAACAGCTGACCTGCACTCTTGCTCCTCTGCATATCCTGTCCTCAAACTATCTTCAGTATCACGGATTTAGCAAGAATCTGTTGTGCCTTGCTCCCTCTAGTGGATAAAGTATGAAACGTATCTCTAAATGGCACAGTATTGTTTTAGATCATACGCATTTCTCATTTAATTTAGATTTATATGAGAGTTTTTCAATGTAGCTTCTACTGAACACATTTAATTTTTCACACAGGTGGAGGAAAGGTCAGATTTCCTGGAAAAGGTCAGTAGGATCATTTTTAGGGTGTTAAATAGATTCACAAAAACATGCATCACAGTAGATAATACCAAAAGTGATCCACCAAACCAAGTAAATATTTAAACTACATCATCAGGGGTCCAGGACAGCCTCCACCCTCTCTGCTGCAACTCTGGCATCTCTGGGAGGAGGTTTATCACGAAGAGGAAGCTGTGATACCTCGATTTCAGCTGACACTGAAGCCTCCATACGGGAAATGAAGGTAATTTTGAAGGTGTATTCATAATACTGTATTATAATGACCGTGATCTGTATGAATTTCCTCATTCTTGTTTGTCTTCTCTCAGGACTCCCTAGTGGAGGTGGAGGAGAAGTACCGTAAGGCAATGGTGTCCAATGCTCAGCTGGACAATGAGAAGACAAACCTGATGTATCAGGTGGACACGCTGAGAGACACTCTGATGGAGCTGGAGGAACTTCTGTGTGAGACACGCAGAGAGTGTGAGGAGAAAACCAGAGTAAGGACTGTCAATTTGACCCCCTTTGTGCATCCTAGGGTTAAGACTAATCATAACTAAACTGTGTGTCAATGTTTTATGTTAAAATATAGTATTTTATGAAGAGTTAGGGAAGGGTTTAATACTAAATTGGTTATCAGAGCACAAATATACAACTGTTAAAATACAAGAAATAAACTGAACACACAGTCATAAAGTCATAAATACGATTATTGTGCAGTCAGAGTATGCAATGGCTCTTTAATGATAAGATATCATAGAACGACTACTGTTTTGTCAAATAACTATGAAAGTGACTACTAATGATAAGGAATTCAAGCTATTATACTTCATCAGTGATGGATGTTTTCTTTTTCTAATGTTTGTTAGGATTTCGAGCGTGAACGTCATGCCCACAGTGTCCTGAAGTTCCAGAGTGAGGAGATGAAGGAAACACTGAAGCAGAGCGAGGAGTTGTTGACGGTAAGCATCATCTGCAAATCACGGAGTACTCAAAGCTCTTCTGACTCTTTGTCTTCCCGACATAGATATGTTATTCTGTTGTCTTCTCTCACATTTTCCTTTTAATATTCTTTGACCTGTCCATCTGTTTTCCTCTGCTCGCCCTCATGGCCGGGGCTTAGGAAGCCCAACAGTCTCGAGGAAAGCAGGCGGACTATATTAGAGAGATTGCTGACCTGCAAGAGACATTGGAATGGAAAGATAAAAAGATCCGGGTACAATTACCTTCCACGGCCATTTTCCATTAATCACATCAAATTAAACAATTCTTTCTTTTATATTTTAACACTTAAAACTCTTTTGATTCCCTAAATGCTCCTTAGCTTGTAACTTATTAACCTATTAACTTGAATGCTTGATACTGTGTCATATGACCCTTGTAGTCTTTCCAAACCTTACTTGTTTCCTTTACTCCTTTGTTCTTCCCTTCCTTGATTGTTCACTTTTGTGGACGGCTGCATTAAGGCCTTAGAGAGGCAGAAGGAATATTCAGACATTGTCCATGATGAACGGGAGGCACTCAGGGATGAGGTTTGCCGGCTTAGGGATGCTCTAAAGGTAGAGTTAGAAGGAATACTGGTAATCACTGCAAAGATATAGAAGTCATTATATTAGCATCATTATTTTGACTTCATGATAAAGTAATGGAATAAATGGGAGATCTGACATCAGATTGTATTCTTTCATAGAAACATGGCATTGTGCTGGGATCTGAGGTGACGCCCAATGGGGAAGTAGTAGACGGGGTGATCGATGGGCATGCTAATGCAGAAACAGCCTCCCGACTGAATCAAGACTCTCATACACCCACCATGATTGGAGACAGCATGTTAGGTAAGATAAAGGGTTGCCAGATTTTTTTTTTTAACTCACAGTCTAAACAAATAGGCTTTTTACAATTTTGCTTTTATGGCATTTTGTTGTTGCATATTTGTTTGCAATTGTAGAAAACATTAAAAATATGCTGCCATAAAAGTAAAATTAAAACATTTGAAATCTAAAACGCAGTAAAACAAATAAAACAAAACTAAGCAAAAATAAAAACATTTGTGTAAAATGAAATAAAGATTAAAAAAGGATAATAAACAAAAAAATAACTGTAAAATACTGAAACTAAATTATAATACATTTTCTTCTAAACTAACGAAAATAAAAATTTCCACAAATTAATTTTAGATTCACAGTATTTTATACATGGTAAACTACAAAATTTGAACCCAGCTGCATTAAACATGAAAATATCACTAGATAGCAATAACACTACACTTAATCTTTAATGCTATTAAACATTTTAATTACACTAGTTAACATCAACTTTGTCTGCATAAAAGTTACAGTAAACGTAATAAAAAAACTAGAAAACAAAACTAACATTGATGGAGTAAAAATGAATCCAAATAAAAAATGCAAAACTAATAACTCTGATTACAAGTTCTAACATCACAGTTTTTCTCAGTCGCTTTGTACATTTCTTAAATGAGAATTGAAATTATCAATACTGCTTGTTCAACCTCCACATCATCTAGTTGTATATAATAAAAGCAATTTCACATTTTTTTGAACAAACTGCATTTTACATCCTAAAGTAAAAATACTTTATACAGACAGACACGCACATAAATGTATACATACAGTATATACATTGTCAGTGTATAAATTGTATTAGTATACACTGATACATCCATATATATGGAGTTTTTTCAGCACAATCACTGCCATATTTGAACAAACATCACAAACAACAGCAGCTAGAGTAGTGCTATATAAATAAATTTATATTTGTACAGTACATTTATCTGTAGAAATGTGTTACATGTAAACTGAAAATTGAAAAAGTGCTGCTTGTGGAAGAGCAATAGAAAGATTTGTAAGAATGTGTGGTGGTTGTGGTGTTCGGGGAAAGTAATAGTGTGTAAAAATGAATAAGCAATGGTGAATTTTCATTTGACGTAACAAAAAAAAAAAAAAAAATCTTTTTGTGAACAGTGTTGATTTTTCCCCAATACATCAATACATTTTTCATCTAAAGGGCTCAGTGTGATACACAGACAAAAATGACATTCTTGTATACTATAGAAAGAGGTCTGACAACAAAAAAGTGGAAAAAATATTTATATGTAACAAATATGAAATGAAATTGCATATAACAAAATTTAATTTGCATATAACACAAAATTAATTTATATGAAATGCATATAGAAATATTTCCATGGTGATAAAAAAACAAAAACAAAAACAAAACAATTTTTGACCAGTTTGTTACATGATGACAAAAACATTTTTTTATTTTGGTGCCACTGGCTAATTCACTGACACAATAACTAGGCTCTGAAGCATAAATTAAAGGCAGCGGCTATTTGTAATAGATGCTATTTACACTAACTGCAAGTAAGGATGGATACTATTTACACTGAGTGCAAATAGCGGTGACCAATAGATGCTATTTACACTGCGTGCAAATAACAATGGATTCTAGGAATGGAACCCAAGTCGAAGACTACAGCACGCACTTTACCATCTACTCCACTGGAGCTGGTGATTCATGGCCGTCATTTGTTATGTTGACTAGCCCTATCACACATTGGTGGGTGGAGTTAGTGTAAATAGCCTCTGCCAACAAGGTGGGCTGTTTGCACTTAGAGTAAATAGACACTCCTTAAATGGCAATGTTTTGAGTGAGTTACTACATTTTGCAGACATGCAATAGAGTTCAGCAAGTAGTTGTGACAATTGCACTTACAGTTTAAAGAAGGTTAAGACTGATTCAAAAAAAGTGATTGAAAAAAAAAATGAAATCATCTCTGTTTCAACTACCTATTGAACAACAGAATCAATCTCTTTGTTTTTCCACATCTAAGGGTATCTCTGTTGGAATTCTCTCTCCACTGATCAGCCTTTAATTCAATCAAGATTTGAAGAACTCTGCCAGTTGCTTAACACACACACACACACACACACACACACACACAAATCTAATTAATCTTAGTGTCTTTCTGTTTTAATGGATTCGCTCTTTGAGTTCAGTCAAGAGGTGTTTTCCATCCAGCATCTCATCTCAATCATCAACATCTCATCTTAAGGTCACTGTTCTTGGAGGAGGATTCCAAGTCTCAAAATTAAAAAAATCACAAGCCCAAGTATGCTAATTGCTGATTTAACACATAACAGTGGCAGTTAATGTGAAGAACATATAACTGCTGTTAAAACCAAACAAAACAGGTCAGAGGATGAAAGATGCATTGATTCAAGTGCAGAAACTTTACCAGATGTGCCACTATAATTATTTAAACCTTAGAGTCAGATAATATCTGAAATTACAGTATATGAACCACAAGCCAGCCAAGCAGAGAAAAATAACTGCATAAAAATCAATGCTGGCATTAAAACCTCTAAAGATCTATGTTTGAACCCACAGAGTCTAATGAAGTGGATATTTTAAATACCACAGGAGACAATGATGCACAATCCAGGAACCAGCACGAGACAGAGACTGAGCCAGAGTTACAGTTGGAGGACACATATAGCATGCCAGTAGAGCACAAGGGCACAGCATTCCTTCTCGATAGTTGTGAGGAAGCTGCTGCGTTGGATGCTGATCTTTTAGTGCTGGATGTTGTAAATATGCATAGCAGTGAACCACTAAAAGAATTAATAGTCACTGTGAGTGGATCGAGTATAGAAAATGAAACACATACATTCTTAAAAACCGAGCTTAAGATGAAGAAGATGTTTAGCTGCTTTGTATCATAATTCTCCACAGACTCATTTTGATTTGCTGACTTTTATGACAATGTTAGTTTGATTTTTTTTTTCTTAAGAAATTGATCTTATGTTGTAATGTTGGATATGTTCTTTAAATCTTCAGTGCAAATGGGACTGATCAAGACATGCAATGATGATAATGTTGATGATAATAATAACAACAGCAACATCCCCATATACACATTTTATACAAAATTATATATTAATAATAAATAAAATATTGCTAATGCTTAAACATTTTTCACTAATAACATGATATGCTGATAATTAAATTAATAAATAATAAACCTTTAAAAAGACATTATAAAAATGGCTTTAGAAATCAATACACTGTTTATTTCCTTATTGTTACTTATTACCACAGGAATCTACTTTGTAATCTAGTCATGCATTAGACAGATATTTATGGTCATGTTAATTGCATGTTAACTGCATTTTTTTTTTTAAATTCATTGTAATAAATTAAAATGTTAAATCAACTGCTTCAATTTGTATACTTTGTGCTGCAAAATAAATTGTTTTTTAGCACCTACAATGTCTCACTGTATATTATATTGCCTGATTTTTTTGAGGTTCATGTCCTGTACAATTTTTTATTTGCAATTTTTTAGAGATCAGACTGAAGAAACTGGTGGAAGAGAGAGAGAGTTTGCTCGACCAAGTGAGTTAGCATTTAATTCTTTTCAAGTGATTCATTGTTCTGCGTATGATTGATGTTGTGGGAGAACATCTGATGAAAAACCTGTAATGCTTGTCATAAGGACTTTGTTAGAATGACAAAACTGCATGTAAATGTGCAGGTGCGCAAGTATAAATCCATTGCAGAGCAGAAACAAAAGAATGGGACAGAAGAAACAGGAAGCACAGATGATGATGACCTACAGAATGGCCTAGACCCTCATATTCTAGACCTGCAGAGTAAGATACACCATTCACCATTTATTCACTATCAGTTATGATTTAGGTTGGTTTGTAATTTAGAGTTTTCGTGTAAACCCTAAGTATCTCTCTAAGTAAACATTTTTTTTTCTACAGGAGATGCTAACAGGCAGATCAGTGACCTGAAATTCAAGTTGGTCAAGTCTGAGCAAGAAGTCACAGCACTTGAACAAAGTGTAAGTCATGGATAAAATTAACACAAGACTTTATATCCAAAGGCATAAATTGTGCTCTTGCATGCAATTTCATCTTCAGTGGTTAAAGGGATAGTTCACTCAAAAATTAAAATTCTGTCAGTAATTAATCACCCTTGTGTCGTTCCAAACCTGTAAGACCTTCGTTCATCTTCTGAACACAAATTGAAATATGTTGGATGAAATCCATGAGCTTTCTGACCCTGCATAGACAGCAATGTAACTACCACATTCATGACCCAGAGAGGTAGTATAGACATTGTTCAAATAGTCCATGTGACATCAGTGATTCAACCTTTTAATGTTTTGAAGATACGAGAATACTTTTTGTGTGCAAAGAAAACAAAAATAATGACTTTATTCAACAATTTCTTCTCTTCTGTATCAGTCTTCAATGCGTGTTCACAAGAGTACCACAATGCATGTGTGAATAATTTTAACAAAATAAGAGAGATCATGCAAAATGCATGTTATTCTTTATTTAGTACTGTCCTAAGTAGGATATTTTACATAAAAGATGTTTGCATATAGTCCACAAGACTAAAAAATATATATAGCTGAAATTATTAAAATAACCCCCTTAAAAAGTTTGGGAAACCTTGGATCCTAATACTGTGTGTGGTTACCTGGATGATCTACGACTGTTTTTTTTTTTTTTTTTTTTTTTTTTTTGTCCCTTGTTTTGTCTGAACAGTTAAACTGAGCGCTGTTCTTCAGAAAAATTCTAGATTCTTCAGTTTTCCAGCATCTTTTGCATATTTGAACCCCTTCTAGCAGTGACTGTATGATTTTGAGATCCATCTTTTCACACTGAGGACAATTGAGAGACTCAAACACAACTGTTAAAAAAGGTTCAAACATTTACTGATGCTCCAGAACAGGGGTGAAAACGTTTTGAATTTGAAAATCAAGGTAAATTTAACTTTATTTGTCTTCCGGGAAACATGCATATATCTTTTGTTGCTTCTGATGGACAGTACTAAATGGAAAAAAAAAAAAAAAAAAAAAAAAAAAAGATATTTCAACAAAATGAGAAAAATTTGGACATCTTTATCCTGTTCAAAAGTTTTCACCCCCCAGCTGTTAATGCATCATGTTTCCTTCTGGAGCATCAGTGAATGTTTGAACCTTTTTTAATAGTTGTGTTTGAGTCCCTCAGTTGTCCTCAGTGTAAAAAGATGGATCTCAAAATTATACAGTCACTGCTGGAAAGGGTTCAAATGTGCAAAAGATGCTGGAAAATGTATGGTCTCGGTTATGTATGGTAACAATCGTTCCCTGATTATTAATATTTTTATAGATTCTGAAAGGGGTTCCCAAACGTTCGTATGCCACTGTATTTGAATGATGTCCTTACTACCTTTCTGGGCCTTGAACGTAGTAATTGCATTGCAGTCTATGCAGGACAGGAGTTGATCCTCAGGGGCCAGTGTCCCTGCAGAGTTTAGCTCCAACCCTAATCAAACACACCTGAACAAGCTAATCAAGGTCTTCAGGATACAGGTTGGTATTTTTTTTCAGTGTTGGTGCTAAGTGTTGGACACCGGCCCTCCAGGATCAAAGTTCCCCACCACAGCTCTAGGATTTCATCAAAAATATCTTAATTTGTGTTCTGAAGATGAACAAAGGTATTCCAGGTTTGGAACGACACGAGGGTGAGTTATTAATGACTGAGTTTTTAGTTGTAAGTAAATTTTCCCTTTAATAATGTCCTCCATTTAAGGTTAATCTCCTGTTATGCACTGTTAATTCCTATTGTGGTACAACCAGTTAAACAGGAAATAATCTAACATTTCATGCGTAATCTGTAATCTTTCTCATGTGACAGATAATGAGGCTGGAGGGTCAGGTGAGCCGCTATAAGATGTCTGCTGAGGCTGCAGAGAAGGTGGAAGATGAACTAAAAGTGGAGAAACGCAAGTTGCAGAGAGAGGTACATTATTTAAAAAACCCACTAAACAACTAAACAAAAACCCCAAACATCTTAGCAGTAATTGCACTCTAATTTTATTGGTGAAACATTCTCACACTTAAAAATACTGAGTACATTTCATATCTGTGGAATTAATGAAATATACCTTATGAATTAAGTAAATGTAAGTAAAAAAAATTATCTGAACAACAACATTTGGCGCCATGACATATAAAACCGAGTAGACCCAAAAAGTTATGTTGAATATTTGCTGAAAATGTACTCACCCTCAGGTTATCCAAGATGTAGTTTTGCTTTTTTTAATTGAAACATATTTTAGGATTACGGTACTTGATCACAAATGGATCCTCTGCAGTGAATGGGTGCCATCAGAATGAGAGTCCAAACATCTGACAAAAGCATCACAATAATCCACAAGTAATATAAATGGTTTCAGTCAATTAAGTCAGTGGGTTTTTTTCTTATAGAAATCCATCGCTTTGTTTATGATGGATGAATGTGCTTTTTAGAGCTTCAAAAACTCAGGCACAATTCACTGCCATTACAAAGCTGGAAAAAGTCCAGATAGTAATTAATAAATCTATAACTGTGTTTATCTAAAATAAGACAGGCATATACACCCAGGCTGGCTTGAGGGCAAGAAAATGATAAGAAAATTGTCACTTTTGAGTGAACTACTCTATGAGCTCTCATTCTAACGACACCCATTCACAGTTTAGGAGTGTGATGTAACAAGTTCTGTGTTTATTTTTTAGCTGAGGTCTGCACTTGACCGTATCGATGAGCTGGAAGCAAGCAACAGCCACCTTACGAAGAGACTAGAGAAGATGAAGGCCAATCGGAGCGCCCTTTTGGCACAGCAGTGACGCCCACCCTGTGCTTACTCTGTAGTCAGGGCATGATTCCCATCACCCACTGGCACCAATGATCTGCCACCCATATTAAACTAAAACTTCTGTCAAAATCATATCAAATTAGCCCAATCATAATCATGCTAATTCAGACTTAAAAAGTAAATATGGCTTACAGGCATGAACGTCAACCTTTGTTTTGCTAGTGGGATTCCAAGCGGAGGACATATCAAAACTTTCTTAATGAGGCTCATTAAAGTGACCTTTGGTTTGGATTAGCAGAATTCAGGCCCTAAATGAGCTCTCAAAACTTTTTGACTGGTTACGGATCTCTGTGTCAGCCAACAAGCTCAGCACAGGCAGAGCAGCAGGTTAATTTAGTAATCCAGTAGTGAGGGACAATGACTTATCTTTGCAGACCATGCACTTTATCCCTGCGTCAGTATTCAAATTTTGTGTTACATGGAAACTGTAACATATGTACATGGAACTGTTTTGCTAAGTGACATAATGGAATTTGTGTAGTGCAGAGATGATATGATTGAATGTATGCTCTTATACAGAGACAGATTTTTCTTGCAATTTTTGTGCAGACGGGGAGTGTTGTTTAAACTTTCAACAAGTTATGGGGGAATTGCTATAATGTCCATTTTGTTTCACGCCAAATCTGTGTGTGAGCGCGCGTGTTTGCGTATTGGTCCAGGCTAAAGGTGGACTAGTACTTTGTAATGTTAATAATTTTTGTTTTTATGCTAATGTTGTGTCAACATCCTGAGGAACCTAGTTAAGACTACAAAAAAAAAAAAAAAATAATGCAATAACAATGTTAATATAACTTTATGGAGTATCGCTGGTGTAAGCCAGGCTTTGAAGGATTTGAATCAATGTCCTGTTGCAATGTTCTCAGTGGCTGCACATAGTTTTCTTTGTTGCTCTATAAAAGCACTCAATATTTTTTTCCTGTCATATACATTCAGCTAAAGTGGGCCAAACAATGATATTTTTAAATATTTTTGTTTTGTTTATTATTCAAGTTTTAGACCACCTACTTTGTGTGTAAAAAAAAAAACAAAAAACTGCAGAATTCTGGTCACTGTAATATGGTTAGTAGAATTAGACAGACAGTAAGCACAGCCGTTCATCAATACTACTTCATGTCCAGTTTAATCTCAGATCATGGTGCAACTATATCATCTGAGGGCTAAATGGACATATGAGATGTCACCAGCCTTTAAAGATACTGTAATCTGAGTCTTGCTTTTGAAAAGTCAACACAATAAATGGGAGTGCAGCTCTTTCTTTTTTAAAGCTGGTCATTGTAGCACTTTCACTAATGGTCTGCCATTTAACCCCATTTAGGTGTAACATTAATCTCAGTGCATTTGGGGTTTATAGAAATGAACATGGCTTTTTTAATAAAAAGAAAAAAGGAATTGTTTTGCAATAATGCTTTTAAGTGTAAATTGACCATTGCATTTACACAAAACGTTCAGATGTACATCATTATGAAAACAGCTATAATATTGATTGTCATGATGCTGTATCTGCTGGGTAAGATGATTCTTTTTTTGCTGATTGTGAGTTTCACTTGTATCCCTCCCCTGGGTTCTGCTACCACTGGAGACAATGCGCCACCTTGTTTACACAGTCAGTGAACATGAACATGCTGTCTCTAAAGAACTGATATGCTGAACTTTCGAAATAACAGACATAGACACATCAATTACATTGTTTACCTGTATCACAGCTCTTCTGTATGGCATACCAAGAAATAAAATCATGCAATAACACTGACGTTTAAGGGTTTTTAATTACGCTATTTGAATTTATTTATTATTTATTTACTTTATTTAGTCATGTCTTAAGAGCAAGCAAACAAGAATTGCAAAATTGACTAATACATTTTTTTTACATTAAAAACATAAATTTAAACAGCAGAGGGCAGCACTAATTTTCAGCTTAAGGTACGCATTCTGGTGATATTATATTTTACAAACACTGTAAATCTCACAGTAATAACTAACTAGCATAACTAACCCTAACCACAATATATATTAATAAGCCGTATTGTTGGCTGTTACCCTCTAGGCAATTTTTAAAATTTGTATTATTTATTTATGTTTTCCTTTATAGCCAAAATGCATTCAGTGTCACTTTTCTTAAAACTAATATAATAATTCCTTTGTGTTTTCTCTCCTAAACAAATCTGTTCAAGCAATGCCATGCAAAAACAAAATGAGGAAGAGAATGATAAAGAAGTACAATAAAGGAAATAAAAGGCCCAGATAGTCTTTTAGATATGCTGGCCTTCAAAAACAGACAGCTGAACACTGGCTGCAGAGATTTCACTTTTCTTTCATATAGCCAGTCTAGCTCTAACTGGCAGCTCTGAGCTCTGAGGAAAATTGCACAGCAGGCCTTTCCAGTGTGATAATAAATAATAATAGTGTGATAGTCAGTACTGTAGAATGTTGAGTGACATGTCATTCATACAACTATGATAACTATGATAAGACTTTGCAGGATGAAAAGTCACACACACAAATCAAACCAATGAAAGTGTAATACATCTTCTATTAGCGATATATATTATATTTACACTAGTCTATGTAAAAATAACATTTTTCTTGCAATAGGTTTTAAGTGTAAACAGTATACCTAGAGCAAAAAGCCCTCTCAGTATCGTAATAAATTATAAAACAATATGCAGTTATAACATATTGAGTGCAATTTATCATATTTCTTAAAATTACTAAATGGATGCTGCCTTTTATTGGGACAATAAAGCCTTCCCTACATCTACCCCTAAAGTTTTTCAAATATTTCCTTGATTTTTATTGATAAATGTCTTTGTCTGATATGTGATAGGAAAAGAGACAACAATTAGTTCGGAAAAAGGGGTCAATCGTGCCAAAAGATACCACCATGCGCTTAACGCCCTAACCCCGTGAGCCTGTTACGTGACCTGTGTTTTTAGTCATATTTTCTATGCCAACCATACATTTGTAAGTGGAGCTAGTGTAAATAACCTCTGCCAACAAAGCGGGCTATTTGCATTAAGTGTAAATATACACTCCATTGCATTTTTTTCCATTGCATAAGTGTTCTCTTATTTATAAAGTACATATACTTTGGCCTTGTTTATTTTTGCTATTTTTCTTTATTTTGTCCTTTTTTGTATATTCTTTATGTTTTTTGTCACTATCAGTAACAGAGAGAGAATGCAGGTGTATGGGTTTATTAGACTCAGGAAAAACAGCCCAAAATGGTCAAAACAATTCAACTTTAGCCAAGCAGCAGTCACAGGTAGGCAGGAAATACCTGGGAGGCAAAACCACAAGGGTTGTTGCTGAGTCAGGACAGGCAAGGGTCAAAACTAGTTGGACAGTCAGTACCAGAGGATAAAAGGTAAGTAGGCCAGGCCACTGGAAGGCCTCACTGTGGCAGAGGAGGCAATCTGAAGTCTCCAGGGAACAACCAGGTGTGCAGACTTGGAGGGCCAGAAGCAGGTGGGAGGGACATCCATTAGGCAAATCCAACAGAAGCAGGGTCCCAGACAGGCCAGAAGCATAGATCAGGTGAACAAAGCTATGCAGGAGGTAGACAGAGAAGAGAAGGATAGGCAGAGAGTCCTGGAGCCAACAAGAAAAATCAAGACTGGACAAACTGCAAACATCAAACAACAATCTGTGAGGCAAATGAACGAACAAAAAAGAAACAAGGGGCTGGAGACATAAAGACATGCCAAACAAAACAGAAGCCATGTGCTAGATGCACATGCCAGCTAAAAACAATTGTCAAAGTCCTGACAATTGTATACTTATTGTCTGTTACTTATTTTCTTATACTAACATATTTTCTTTTCCTCTTCTGCCCAGTGTCTCTTGTGTGGACATAACAAAATAAGAATTTCATTGTACCTAGTACATATGAAAATGAAGATGTTGAATTGACTTGAAATTAATAGTCACTTCACTTGCATTTAAAGGGGTCCTATTATGCTTTTTCACTTAGTAAGTGTGTGGTGTGTATGTTTATGCATAAAAAAGATCTACAAAGTTGCAAATCTCAAAGTCCACTCCAAAGGCTGATATTTAGTTTTAAAAAAATCCCTTTTTACAGAGCATCTTCTGAGACGCTTCAACGAGCCACAGCGCGGCGTGTATAAACACAAGCATTAACTAGAGTGGCCGTGTCGGAGCGCAGTTAGGACTTGTCGCTGCAGACGTGTGTAGTGTGTGGTAAGAGATGTATTCATCATATGTAAATAGCTTTACTTATAGACTATGCCAGGCTAATCAGTGATGATGTTCTTTGATAATATTAAAAATGCTTTTAACCTTATGCTGGAGCTGGTTTCTGGGAATGAAACTAAGTATGTAAATAATTAAATAAATTAGCAGGATAATATCATGTACTGGCGATCACGCAGGCTGACGATAGGACCCAACACTACTGTAGCGAATTATGTACTCACCCTCCATGCATCCAAGGTATATATGACTTCCTTCTTTCAGACGAATGCAACCAGAGTTATATTAAAAATGATCTTGGCACTCACAAGCTTTGGAACGGCATAGATGGGTGTTTCTCTTCATCAGTCCAAAACAAGTCCAATATAGTGCATCCATCCACTATATGTTCGCCAATCGCTACGCAGTGGGAGAGCTAACCAATTACAACACATTTCGTTTTTCGAAAGGTGGGCCCGAAACTAATCCGAACTAATCGAGCTGTAAATTCTGTGAAAAATAATGCGTTTTTCGAACCACCAAGCATGAACGCATGTTTTAGTACACCCCCAAAACAAAATCAAGACTTGATGTTTTCTGTGTATATAAAATCACTTAATATGGTCACTTAATATGATGTGGACAGCAAAATGGGATGTCTCTTCTGACCCATATATCATAGTGGAGTGGAGACAAAGAAAGTAAGGGTGAATATGTACACAAACTACTATAGCACACTACTAAAAAGCTTTTATTTAAAATCGCAACCTCCTTTGTGTGAAATTTAATCCCAGCAATTCTCATTAAATCTAATGAAAGAAATTTTCATTAGGAAATTATTAAAATATAGAGTTGGTCATTTATTTATTGAGAAAAATGGTCTAGTGTTAAACATTTGTGAGTTGCAAAAGTATGTGAATCTCTAGGATTAGCAGTTAATTTTAAGGTGAAATTAGAGTCCATTTGTTCAGATGTGTTTTCAATCAATCAGATGTCTATCAGGTGCCAGCGTATGCCCTGTTTTAATTAAAGAACAGGAATCTATCAAAGTCTGATCATGTTTGTGGAAGTGAATCATGGCATGAACAAAGTAATCTCTGAGAACCTCAGAAAAAGAGTTGTTGTTGCTCATCCCACTAGAAATGGTTACAAAACCATCTCTAAAGAGTCTGGACTCAAATCCACAGTCAGACAGATTGTTTACAAATGAAAGAAATTCAAAACCACTATTACCCTCCCTAGAAGTGGTCGACCAACAAAGATCACTCCAAAAAACAAGGTTGCAAAGGACCTCAGGGTAACTTTTAAGCACATAAAGGCCTTTCTCACATTGGTTAATATGAATGTTTATGAGTCCATTATCAGGGGAACACTGAACAACCATGAATGGCAGAGTTGCCCTGCTGTCGGTCTGCAGTTTGCTAAAGATCATGTGGACAAGTCAAAGGGGTTACTGGAGACCAAATAAAAATTTTGGGGTTTAAATGAGAAGTGTTATGTTTGGAAAAAGAAAAACGCTTTATTCCAGCATAAGTTCCTTATTCCATCTGTAAAACATGGTGGTGGTAGTATCATAGTTTGGGCCTGCTTTGCTGCATCTTGGCCAGAATGGCTTGATGGAACAATGAATTTTGAATTATACCAGCAAATTCTAAAGGAAAATGTCAGGACTGAACCTGTCCGAAAACTGAATCTTAGAAGAAAGTGGGTCATGCAGCAAGACAACATCACACCAGATACTGAAAGCATACTTCACATACTTTTGCAACACTGAATCATGTTTCTCAGTAAATAAATGACAAAGTATATTTTTGGTCTCGTTTGTTTGAAATTGAATAATAGATAACTGTATACCTGTGGTGAAGTAATGTATAGCCTATTTAAAATATAAGATATATAAGTCTATTTAAGTCAAACTAAACAGAATTAAAAGATTTGAATAAGGAACTCCAGCAAGTGATGTGACACAACACCAAAACAACTGAAGTGAAATTTGCTGCTGTATAGTAGGTAGGTGAACGTGATTTCGCCAAGTACACCATGTTCCTGGATCAACATCCTTGTTGATCCTGGAACAACATTTCAATCAGCCAATCAGAATTGAGGGATAACTTTTCAGGAAATATCACTTTTAGACTTAGAATAACAGTTTGATGCTTCTACACCTTTCTTAATTAGCTATCATTTCCTTCTGATTTTAGGAATAAATTGTGGTTATGGTTAGGTTTAGGGGTAGGGATTGGGTTAAGTCTATATTTTTGTACAGTAATGTTGATCCAGGATCAACAAAACATGTTGATCCAGGAACATGTCTTACTTGGCAAAATCATGGCGACCATAGTAGGTAATATGCATGTATAGTAAATGTGTCAAATTATCAAACTTTAAAAAACATGAAAATGTTCATTTTCATATTTAAACTGATGGTTTGATAATTAATTAATTAATTAATTAACGTAATAATTAATAATAATGCTGCCTTTATGCCATGCTGTAATTACCATAATTCCAAAATGACAACACGTGACATTTTCTCATAGCTTTCCATGTTGCCAGACTCAGAGGTAGCACATATGAAGTGCCAAAATGATATGTAAAAGTGAACAGCCTAAGGCATAACATATATATATATATATATATATATATATATATTTCCTTTTCCTAAAGAACAACATACTGAAAATATGTAGCCATACCTACAAGTAAATAATGTTATGCCTTAGGCTGTTCACTTTGTTTACCATTGAAGTTCTGTCTTCAGGGCCTATATATTTTTAGAGTCTACATATAATTTGAATAATGCAAGCAGATGTTTACCAGAACAGAAGGCCATGGAGGAGTATATTGAAGAGGCTTTACAACAAGGCTACATCCACCCTTCTACATCCCCTGCTGCTTCGAGTTTCTTCTTCGTGGCCAAGAAGGATGGGGGCTTGTGGCCTTGTATTGATTACCGGGCACTCAACAATATCACAGTGAGGTTCCGATATCCACTTCCCCTCACTCCAGTGGCACTTGAACATGTCCGTGGAGCCACTGTTTTCATCAAGTTGGACCTCCACAGTGCCTACAACCTCATCCAAATACGTGAGGGGGACGAGTGGAAGACTGCCTTTGTGACCCCTACTGGCCACTATGAATATATACTATTTATACTATTTATTATTCCGTATGGATGCCAGATGGATTGGTCAACGCCCCCTCCGTATTCCAGGATTTCATGCATGAGGTGCTCCGGGAGTATCTCCATCGATACTTCGTGGAGGAGGGGGTACTGTCACAGATTAACCAGGCTTACTCACCACCCAATGACAGCGCACACCCTCACCAGAGTACTGATTGCTCACACCTGCAATGCCAATCAATACACCTTCATAAACACACACTTCACCTCACTCCAGTGTCCAGTCTCGTTTATACGAAGAGGACTCGCTACACTATTCCTACCTGGAAATATTTGCAATATTTTGTGCTTGTCTACACTGATGATATCCTCATTTACACACTTACCTATCTCAGATGGCAACACATGTATCCTGATTGACTGTTTCTTCAAATCCTGTCGACTTCTTCCCTTCAAGGGTCTCCCCACAGTGACACACATGCTGAATTCATGTTCAATATAATCTTCAGATACTATGGAATTCCTGAAGACACTGTCTCAGACCGTGGACCACAGTTCATATCAAGGGTATGGAAAGCCTTCCTCAAACCTCTAGGTGTGACCGTAAGCCTCTCCTCCTGATACCATCCCCAGTCTAACGGGCAGATGGAAAGGAAATTTCCAAGAGATCGGGTGCTTCTTACGAATCTTCTGCCATTGCCACCAGAACTCTTGGACCCAGTTCCTAGGCTGGGCCGAGTTAGCACAGAACTCTCTCCACCAACCTTCCACTGGACTCACTCCCTTCCAGTGCATACTTTGTTACCAGCCACCACTGTGCCCCTGGTTTGGGGAACCATCCGATGTTCTGTCGACTACTGGTTCAAGAGAGCAAGAGGGTCTGGGACACAGCCGCAAGTTGACAGCAGACCTTCGAAGATCAGAAACTCCTACATACAGAAGCAGAAGGCAGAAGGTCTGGCTGTCAACACGGGACATTAGGATGCGTCTGCCCTGCAAGAAGCTCAGTCCCAGATATGTTGGCCCCTTCACCATCATCAAACAGATCAATCCTGTCACCTACCAACTCCCTTCTCACTACAGAATTCACTCATCTTTCTATGTATCTCTACTCAAGCCTTATCATTCTCCCGTTTCTGTCTCTACAGAGCCTGGCCTGACAGAGGAAGCCCCTCCTCCACTAATCCAGGAGGATGGAGCCATCTACAAGGTCAACGAGATCTTGGACCCCCGGCACCGTGGTGATCTCTTAGAATACCCGGTGGACTGGGACCTGTAGAACGGTCTTGGGTTCCTAGGGATGACATCCTCGATCCCATGCTACTGGAAGCCTTCCACTCCACTCATCCCAACCATCCTGCTCTCCGAGGAAGAGGTAGACCACCACAACATCAGGTTCCTCAGCCCTCAGGAGCGGGCCGTGGAGGAGGGGGTACTGTCACAGATCAGCCAGGCTCACTCACCACAGCACACACCCTCACCAGAGTACTGATTGCTCACACCTGCACTGCCAATAAAGAAACCTTCATAAATGCACACCTCACCTCACTCCAGTGTCCAGTCTCATTCATACGAAGAGGACTCTCTATACTACTCCTACCTAGAAAAAAATACCTTCCTCGTGTACTTACCTCTTGTGCTCGTCCCAAGTCTCTACTGTGTCTCTCAAATTATTCAGTGAGGTGTGTCTTTTTTTCTGAATAAATGTTATAATAGTGATCAATAAGTATACTGTCATCTATTTGTGTACACATTTTTATTATAACTGATTAAAATCAGTACACAAAGTCAGATCAAACTATGGTAAATTTTTGTTTTGGCCCTCCTGTAAAGTTGGTGAAATGTCACTTACGCCCTTCTGGTTTTCACCCCTTCATATACATTATAATTTCCTACCAATTTTCATAATACTGTAAATATATAATCATACCTACACAGTAAACCCCCCCCAGTGTTAAACTAACACTCCAGTGTTTATAATTCTCACTCAGTGTGTTAAAAAAAAAGTTAGCTTGTTAACAGGAGGTGTTAACATGCCGGGCCGATTTACCCGCCTCAGAAGGCGCCGTAACGAAAGGTGGATGAAGCCGCTGAAGGAAGCCGCTACCCCTCGTGCCGCGGACCTCGGCGGGGAGCAAGTGCGGCCGCCGGACTCTGCCCCTTACGTGGACCCTTCCCTTCTGAACACTGCTCCTCCTTCACGGAACCCCTGCACGTCGAGGACACCAGATTCCCTATTTATTTTGGACACTTTTATTCCCCCTTTTTGGACACTTTTGTTTATTGTTTAATAAAAGCCTCTCCGAGGCCTCCGATTGCTCCCCGGGCGAGACTCCCTCCCTGCCCAAAAATAATAGAAAATGTAATGGATTTAATGGTTCTAATGGGAATTGTATTGGTTTTAATGGTAAGTATAACAGTGTCTGCTGGTATATGATGGATTCTATTGGTGGGTGGGATGGTAAATCCTATTGGAAAAGTGTCCAAAACACACTACAATAAGGAATTTTGTAATAGTTTCACTGGAAAAAGTTAATGGTTCATAATGCTATTTAATAGAAACCATTAGAATTTCTGTGATGGTTTGTATATTAGGCTTTTATTGTGTTGTTTTAGCAAGGTAAGCATAGCAAGCATCATAGGCAAGAAGGCTAACAAACCTAAGAGTTAACGTTATACCACTAATTAACGTAATGACATGAATACCTTAATCATACAGAGAGAACATTGTTGCATACCTTTATCTTTTGCCCGTTTCTCCTCATCTTCTTTTCTTTTTTTCCTAAATTGGGCACCTGACAGCTTTGGCCTTTTTCTCTCCGTCGCTGTGTTTACTTTGTAATCGACAATCAACAGATTTCCCATCCCCCAACGCTGTCACTCACGACCAGAAGTCAAGACTAAACCAATTCACCTCCACATCATAATCGTTTTTTATTACCTATTTTTATTAGCAATTTCACACAATTAAATAAATTTTTTATTTTTCAAAGTAATATTTTGAATGAAATGTGCGTTATTTGTAATAAAGTCAGGTGTCACTGACATAGTTTAGCCCACCTCCTTGTCCGCTTCATTTGGGAGAGGTGAACTGTACTCTGCGCCATACACACACACATACACCAGTCAGAGGAACATATGCTTTAATGAAACAATAGTCTGTCCATGTTTAGAAACGCTCCCATGTTTGCAAGCAAACACAGTGACAGCTAAACGTATTTACACTGGCATTTCTTTAAGCATTCTTTTGGACTGTGATAATTGTGCGCTATAGAGAAACAGACGTCATAGATTAAAACTCATTAGAACTCATGCTTGTGTAGTAAACAAACAATGTTTCACATAACACAAGTTATGTATTTATGCTAGCATTTTCTCTCACAAACATTTATAGTAATTTCCCACAAATACTTTTTTTCACTCTTTAAAGGAACACTCCACTTTTTTTGAAAATAGGCTCATTTTCCAACTCCCCTAGAGTTAAACAGTTGAGTTTTACAGTTTTTAAATCCATTCAGACGATCGCTGGTCTGGCGGTAGCACTTTTAGCATAGCTTAGCATAGATCGTTAGCATCTCGTTAAAAAATGACCAAAGAGTTTCTTTTGTAGTTACATTGTGTACTAAGGCTGACAGAAAATGAAAAGTTGTGATTTTCTAGATCGATATGGCTAGGAACTATGCACGTCCTGATTTTTCTGAGTTAGATGTGTTCCTGGGTCAACATATTTTGTTGACCCTGGAACAACATTTTAATCCAAAAATTTTTAACTTGACCACATCCCTACACCTAAACCTAACCTTACCCATGAGTAATCCCTAAAATCAGAGGAAATGATAGATGAATGACACTGATGTACAAGCACCAAACACTGATTGTAAGCCTAAATTTCACAAAAACTATAAACTGTTTTTTCAAATCTGATTGGTTAATCACAATGTTGTTCCAGGGTCAACAAAGATATTGATCCACACTGTAAAAAGTTTTCACCAGTTTCAACTTAAAAACCTAAGTTTAGCAGCTGACTTAACATGTTAAGTTAAATCAACTTAAAAGTACAAGTCATTTCAACTCACAGGTTTAATCAACTTAAAAGTATTTTATTGTAATGAGTTAAAATGACTTGTAGTTTTAAGTTGATTTAACTTAAAATTTTAAGGCAGCTGCTGAACTTGTTTTTAAGTTGAAACTGGTGAAAGCTTTTTACAGTGCAGGAACATGTCGTACTTGGTAAAATCAGGTTCTGCTAGAAACTATACTCTCATTCTGGCGTAATAATCAAGGAACTTTGCTGCCGTATCATGGGTACAGCAGGCACAATGATATTACGCTGCGTAATATCAAGTTCCTTGATTATTACGCCAGAATGAGTGTATAGTTCTTAGCCATATCGATCTAGAAAATCACAACTTTTCATTTTCCGTCAGTCTTACACGACGTAACTACAAAAGAGTCAAAATGGGAAAAAAAATCTAAACTGTTTGGTCATTTTTGAGCGAGATGCTAACGGTCTAATCAGATTCAATGATCTATGCTAAGCTATGCTAAAAGTGCTACCGTCAGAACGGGCGATTGGCTGAATGGATTCAAAAACGGTAAAACTCAGCTGTTTAACTCTAGGGGAGTTGGTAATTTAGCCTATTTTCAAAAAGAGTGGAGAATTCCTTTAAACCAGATTGTCCAGTTAAGTCACAACATGTCTTTTAGATTACCGTCAACACATACCAAGGAACTTGTCTGTTTGGCATCCTGTTCTCTGTTTAGAACTACACGCATTCACAGTTAATCTGTTCAATAGTTTAATAAATACCTGAATATTTGAGCAAATATCCTGATACTGAGCAAAGAGTATCACACCTTTTTTTGAATTGAGCTTCTCTGCTTATACATAATGTAAACCTGCTATTGTAAGGTTAATGCTGTAAAAGGTTTGGAGATTTAATATTAGTATTAGAGAGAGTACTGGTATTAGATATGAATAAGATAATATTAATATTAGATTGATGGGATAAGCAAATAAAAATGTCAAACAAACAAAAAAAGTACTTTTAATCCTGCTGCTAAAGTCCTAAATAATCAGGACAGTGGAAGTATGGAATTAAATTTGTGCCAACATTTGGAAAGTAAACAAAATCAAAACAGTACATTCAAAAATTTTTTCCTGAGGACTTTTTCCCCTCCTTTTTTTAGAGTGATTTTCTGATTTCTCATTAAATAAACTTTTCTTACATTTTTCGTACATTTTTTTTTTTGGTACTTTTTGTCTTGTAATTGTGGCCCTACATCTCAATGTGACTTTATTACATTTTAAACATTATTTCACATCATATATATAAGGAATAATGCACGGCTAGCTGTACATTAAACAATTTTAATGCACGACATGCCAAGAACCACCCGCGCTCAGACATGAGATGAAATAGTGCTGTAAAAGCACATTTATTTGAATGAATGAATTATAACATTTATTTGAATTAATTATCGATCTATCGATTTATCAAGAGAGAAAGACAAAGAGAGATGACAGAGAGACAGATGACAGTATATCCAAACTTCTATGTAGTGTCAGGTACAAGTCTTGTTTGAAATAAACTGTCTGTTTTTTTTTTTTTTAGAGAACTTGTTTATTGTACATTGTTTATTACAGCCGGCCTAGACAGGTGGCATGTCTAATAAGAACAGGTCGTGATTGTGATGTATTCACGTAACTTTCATTTACTTTCATCTAATTTGAAACCCCATGTGTTCAAAGTAACAGCGCTTCACTTGAATCTTCATGCTCCATCAGATCCGACAGGAAAATTGCTCTGTGAGCAGACTATGGAAAAGCATGTCTGTGGCCTGATTTTAAAATTGGCAGAAAACAGAGTGTTCCTGACATGCTCTTTCTTTACAGCACTATTCAACTTTTGTTTGGAGAATTTGCATAATGGTTACACTCAAAATCCACCAAGCGGCACGTTGGCTGCAGGCGTGGACATGACCAACCAGATTCTGTAATTGGTCCAGTGAGGATTCAACAGTGCGCAGAGCCTTCAAAGCCATCATGGGGACTGTGGGCACCAGCTGTACTGACCCATTTGGATGACAGTAGGCAGAAAGAAAGCACATTCTGGTAGAGCATTGTTAATGAGCTGTACATGGTGGGTTGCACAGGACAGCTGTGTGCCACTCTCCCCAGAGCTCCCTTAATGCTGCCTGCCGAAACACCCTATTCTAGTTTCCTAATAAGCAGTTGAAAATGGAGAATATAACTTGGTACTTGGTTGAAATAGTTCACCCCAAAATGAAAATTCAAAAGCTTTTCTTCTGTGGCACATAAAAGATTATTATTATTTATTTATTTATTTTATTTAATTTTATTTTATTTTTTTGAGAAATGTCAGTTTTTGGCATTGACCATACAAAGGAAGTCAATAGTAAACCAGACAGGAACAGAAAACAGAACACAGGCTCTACATAAAATTTGACTAAATTTGCCTCTCTGTACTCATATGATCTGCTTTTAAATGTAGATTTTTTCAGTTGCATTGTAAACATGCATGGATGAACTGAGTAACATCTGTGCTTCATATCATTTGAAATAAATATTTTAACAGACAGCATTAACAATGACAGCCATCAAGTACCTGTTGTTCATGTTCAAAATGGCAAGTGCAATAGGCGGAATCTGGTATCTGATGTATTTTCTCAGAATCCACTGCAAGGTAGTGGTAATTACTGTGTATTCAAAGGCAGTGTCTATTTACAGTTGAATAGAGGGGTGTTCCCTTTGTGTTTGTGTGTGTTTCCTTGGCAGGTTTTGTTCTTGGCAGGTCAGTTTTCACTACTTGTTCTTGTTATGTAAATGTTTGCCTGAAGAATGATAAATTCTTCATTCATATTAATATTAATATTTACATTTAATTATTTGGCAGATGCTTTTATCCAAAGCAGCTTACAGCTGCGGGAAAAAAACAAGTCGTTCATCATAAGATGGCAATAAACTACTGACAGCAGTAGGCAGTAGTGTTTTACTTAATTTCTCACTTTTTAGGCTATTCGAAATATTCCCAGTAATTAAACTGTAGGCCTAAGTTAATGCATTTTGCATCTTTATATAGCTATCATGTTAGTTAATCTATATCGGGTGATGGGCAAATTAACCTAAAAAAACGACTTTGTATTTAATGTGAATTTAAAGGAACACACCACTTTTTTTTTTTTTTTTTTTTTTTTAAATAGGCCCATTTTCTAACTCCCCTAGAGTTTAACAGTTGAGTTTTACCATTTTTGAATCCATTCTGCCAATCTCCGGGTCTGACGGTAGCATTTTAGCATAGCTTAGCATAGATCATTGAATCTGATTAGACTGTTAGCATCTCGCTAAAAAATGACCAGAGTTTAGATATTTTTCCTATTTAAAACTTGACTCTTCTGTAGTTACATTGTGTACTAAGACTATATAGGGCGATATGGCTACGGACTATACTCTCATTAATAATCAAGGAACTTTGCTGCCATACCATGGGTGCAGCAGACGCAATGATATTACGCAGCGTTTGAACGTAGTCAGACGCAGACCCGGAGATTGGCTGAATCTAATCGAAAACAATAAAACTCAACTGTTTAACACAAGGGGAGTTGGAAAATGAGCCTAGAGTGTTCCTTTACTTTAATTTACTAATTATACTAGTTTCATTGTACAGAACACAGCAAAGGACATTTAAATGATCAAAGAACATTATCATTTCATTATCAAGACTTCAGTCTCAAAAACTCTTGGATCTCTTACCTCTCTTACCTACATCGTATGCACTTCTGCACTTAGTTGTTTCTAAACGCACTCTGAACAAAACACAGCGTTTCAGCGATGACTCATCTGAATGCCTCTGATTGGCCATTCCATTCATAAACTCAGCAGAATTGTGTGTGATTGGCTATAATGGGCAGCCCTGTAAAAACGCATCTGTCTCTGTCTCAGTGCCAGTCAGCGAACACAGATTTGAATTTAGCAGCTGGATGCACTGAACTGAGCATTCTAATCATGCCGATGTGATTGTATAAAATCTAAACAAAATCAAAATTTTTTTTTGCCTTTTGGAATCGGCATTCAAAAACCGATTGGGTCTAAAATCTGAGGCTACCTCTGAATACACAAATACATACAATACAGAACAAAGAAACTTTAAGAGGAAGTAAAACATTCTGTGTTCATAGGTTTACTGAGTATGCAGGAACTGTGATGGTGGGGGAAAAAGACAATCTAAAGTCAGGTTGATTTAGATCATAGACTGCTATTGCACTGGGCCAGTGCACATACATAAATACATCCATCATTTCAAGTTGTCATGACAACAGCCTAGTTCCAACTTCTATGAGGAATGGCGCACTGGCACTTTCAGTTTTAAACAAAACAAAGCACTCCGGCTTTGACAGACTCTGTATCACATTAAATATGCCAATGCTTCCCTAAGATCCTAGACAGCAGCCCTGAAAATAGCAGGTCACAGACAAAGACGGTAAATGTTTCATTGTAAACTAAAGTGTAAGTGTAAGTGTAAAGTGTAAAAGTGTAAAAAATGTGTGTGTGTGTGTGTGTGTGTGTGTGTGTGTGTTTTATTGTAACAAAAGCACTACTGAATTCTGGGCTCTCTGCCAACATCTGTGGTTGGCAGTTGTAACTGAAGAAGACAGTTAAAAGAACCAATCACATTTTAGAACAGAAGTCACGCTATAACAGTTAAAAGAGCTGAATACCTATTTGCTCGTTTTTAAATGCAGGAAAATGATCTGGGTTTTATTTTAATTAAAAATCACAATTTATCATAACATTGTTTTCAAATTATATTTTTTTATTATAAAACAATTGCGGTCCTGGATTATGATTTGTTGAGCCATGTTCAAAGCCATTATAATTTTCTCTAGAAACATAGACTAAACCTGTTCCTGTGGGCCATTATCCTGCAGAGTTTAGCTCCAATCACAACACACCTGAACCAGCTAATCAAGGTCAAAAGATTCATTAGAAACCTCCAGGCAAACATGTTGGAGCTGGTTGGATCTAAACTCTGCAGGATACTGGCCCTCCAGGAACAGGATTGGACTCCTCTGACCTATTACATGATTACATCAATATTACTACACCACTGCGTCTGTTTGTTGCTTGCCAAACATTCTGCTATCATTATTACTGTGCCAAAGAAAATGTCATATTTTGTTGTGAATTTTGACTTATTGGGTGGGCTAAGCACATGCCAACCAATTTATAAAAGCAATGGGGCATTGTTAGGCACACTGTCACACTTAGGTAGTAGTAATGGCTGCAAACAAGCACAATGATGAAGATGAGCAAGAATACCACAACAAATATAATCTTTATTTACCAAAACTACACCACAAGAGAGTGGATAACCACACAGTAAGCCAAAATAAATGTGAACAAGAAAGAAAAAAACAGGCTGCAAACAAAGGAACCTAGATGAGAAATAGTCAAGGAAACAGGAACTACACACAGATGAAAGCACAGGACATAAAGAAAACACAAACTTAACGTAATGGAGAAATGGAGCAGAACTGTTTTAAATTCATTGTAAACCATGGTATAACATGGCTTATTGCTTTATCTGACATTCCTGAGATTTCAGTTAGATTTAGAAACTGTACTTGCTTGACTGGAAAAACTGCCTGGGGGAGGGGATGGCCATTGGTTGACTGACATTCTGTCAGAGTGTTATGGTGTTGTTCTGCTCTTCGTTTCCCCAGGTTTTGGTTCTTTGTTCTTGTTTTTGATATTAAACTGTCTGCATTTAGATCCACATTCCCTGCCTGTTTCATCCTCCAGCACATAACAGAACAACTGACCTACTGTTATGGACCTAGCAGGTATGTGGCTCGTTGTCCTGTGCCACCTAATGAGCCACTTAAATCCCAACTTTCCTGTGCTGGTCCTCGAGGCACATTTTGTATGTGGTGCAAGCTACCTTTCCTCGCATCTTAGCTCAACCCCCCTTAGGACATGAGGGACGGATGCAAGGAAAGGAAATGAGGACGAGGGAATCAAAGGATAAACATTGGAATATTCTTGACCACTCAAGTGTAACTTAAAAGCATTATCAGCTGCACTAAAGGGATCTGCCCTTCTGTTGTTAAAGTTCGCTATTTAAGGCATTCATAGTAAATATTAATAAAGCAAGATGCCCTTTTTAAATATATGACATGTATGGTTTATGTAAAATGCAATGGTAAAATATAAATGTAAATTATTACGACAGATGAGAAGGGGGAGGAGAATTTATGTGTGTCAGTATTTTCACTAAAAAAGACTTCTGCATAGGATACGCCTATCAGTGTATCCTCTCTCATGACTCCTCAGGAAGCATCCTCGATCCTCACCTCCTTGCAGTGCAATTAGAGAATTGAGATGTCCTACAAGATGGCTGAGCTTGATTGATTATTGGGTCACAGGATGGAGGATGGAGGAGGGAGGCAGGAGGCAACAAGGAGGGATATTGAGAAGCACCCACTGAATCTCTTCACAAGATCGCTGCCAGTCCAGAGTCCCTTCGCAAGATGGCTGCCAACCCAGAGTCTCCTCACAAGATGGCCACCAGTCCTGAGCCTCTTCAAAAGATGGCCACCATGCCACAGTCTCCTGCTGCCATGGATGTCATGCCACAGTCTTCAGCCATCACGGATGCCACTACAGTGTTCCCAGTCATCATGCACGTCGAATTTGAAAACACTCAGGCATTCCAAAGACATTCAGTGCTGATCTCCAGTTTGGCAGATCCTCTGCTGATTTCAGCCAGAGCAGCTACTGTTCCAAGTGCCTCAACACTTGTCGTCACAGAGACCGTTACCCTTTCCTCAGTGCTCCCTGTAATGGCGGTTGCCATCCTGTGTGTTTGGGCTACTCACTGCTCTGATGCTCCTCCTGTGCTTGTTCCAGTCCACAACTCCTCCCAATTTGTTGGTGTTCACTCCAGCTCCACCTGAGGTGGCAGCTTCTGCTGCAGAGGCGGTGACACTACCTTCTGAACTCTTTGACCTCTTCATCTGCCCTGTCCTGGTCAAGGAGGCTGTCTCCGAGCTCTTTGCCTGTTCTGTCACGGCCAAGGAGGCCATTTATGAACTCTCTGCCTGTCCTGTTACAGTCAAGGGGACAGTCTGTGAACTCTTTAACTTTTCTGTCACAACTATGAAGGCCATCTATGAACTCTCTGCCTGCCTTGTTAAGGCTAAAGTGGCCGTTGTTAGCCTCTCTGTAGTCTCTATTCCAGTTCTACCTGATCCGCCTTGGTGGTCACCTGCCTTGTTAGCTCCACGTTGGTGGATTTCTGCTCTGCCGTGGGGATCTTTGCTCCTGTCTTCTCTGCTGTGGTGGTCATCTGCTGCTGTCTGGGAATCTTCGGACCCGTCTGCTCTGCTGTGGTGGTCCTCTGCTCCGCCCTGGTGGTCTTTAGCTCCTCTTGCTCTGCCCTGGTGGTCTCCAGCTCTAGCGTGGATCCCTGTTCCGTCAGCTCCGTCTTGGCTTCTTGCTCCGCCGGCCCTGTCTCAGTCTCCAGGCCCTCCTCCCACCCATTGACCTGATCCACCATCCCTCCCCCTGTTCCACCTCCGCTTCACCACCCTCCTGGACATTTTTGAAATGTTTGAAATCTGCTTCTTAGATGGGGTGCTGTGTGACATTTTCCTAGTGTGTGTTTTGCCCCTGTGAGCTGTGTGCCTTGTTTGTCTCCATAGCTACCTTCATTAGTTGCCATAAACACTCATTGGACCACACCCACTCCTTGTTAGTTTCCATAGTATCCTATTGGTTCCCTTTGTTCTCCTGTGTATAAATAGCCCTCTTGTTTAACTTGTGCTTTGTCAGTTTAATGTTATGGTGTTGTTTCTGTCCTTCTCTGGTATTTTGGCTCTTTGTTTGTTCTTGTTTTTGATATTAAACTGCCTGCAGTTAGATCCACTTTCCCTGTTCAGATGAAGGAACACACTCATCTCAAACATACAATAGTATGTCGGTTGATATTCCACTCATGCTGTCACGCCTTTGGATTATCATGTGTGTTTTGTTTTGAATTCCACATTCATGTCTCATGTGCTCCTTGTCCTTGTTTCCCTCTTTTTCTTTTTTCCTATATTTGGTAGTTCCTGTTTCCTGTTTTATTAAGTTCCATTTGTTTCAGCTGTGTTCTATTAATTATCCTTGTTTAGTCCTTATTACTTAAGCCCTGTGTTTCCTAGTGTCTAGCGACTGATCTCATTCGTCATATCCCTTTATTTCCCCATGGTTCTTTGGTTTCATTATAAAGTTTATTTTGTTGAAGTCATCTCCTCGTCTCAACATACCTGGCCAATGGCTCCGACCACCCACCCCCTCCTGTGCTTCCCAATAGGGCTCTGGCCATAGTGGCCAGACAGAGGGTCACACCTTTGGACTGTTTTGTTTTGAATTCCACGTGTCCTCTTTGTCCTCGTTTTCCCTCGTGTTTCTTTATGCCCATATTTGATAGTTCTATTAATTATCCTCATTTAGTCCTTACTACTTGTACCTTAATAGTACCTTATTACTATCCTGTATTTCCTAGTGTCTAGCATCTGGTCTCATTCGTCATATCCCTTTGTTTCCCCACGGTTGTTTGTATCCCCTTGGTTTCATTATTAAAAGTCTATTTTGTTGAGGTCATGTCGTGTCCTTGTTTCCCTCCTACGCACTTGACAAATGCATTCAAATGCCTACAATTCTTTCTACAATAAGAGGAGTTTCTTGTCATTGTTTTCCGCCTCTTTAAAGACTTTTAAAAAGGTAGGTAATTGTTTGTATATGCAAGTAAACCTATGAATCTAATCTAAGTGCTTTATAAAAAACGAGAAAAACAGTAGTCAAGGATTAATTTTGATGACATAAATATAGATTTGGATTTAAAAGAAGCAGTTGGCTGGGGAAATTAGAAGGGAAAGGACTCCTCTTTGCCAAACCTATTCTGATTAAACTGTTTCCCAACACTGTGTAAAAGGTATAAGCTGTATTTCCTACAATCACAGAAGGATAAGAAAACGTCTCGGGTTACTTGACTGTAACCCTGTTCCCTTAAAAAGCGAGAACAAGATGCTGCGTATCAATACACTAATGAGAACAATCTTTGTTCGACCGGTTGTGAAGCATGTGTGTCAAACACGCCATGAATTGGCCTAAATAACCTCGGCAGGTGACGTCATTTGATTACATGCACCTGAGGGTTATAAATAGGCGTGAGACGTACAAATCTTCAAGTTACAGCTTTGTCTGAAGAGACGTCCAGGCACGCCTACAGTGCGGCATTGAGACGCAGCATCTCGTTCCCGCTTTTTAAGGGAACAGGGTTACAGTCAAGTAACCCGAGACGTTCCCTACCAAAAGCTACACTCGATGCTGCGTATCAATACGCTAATGGGAACGAGAATACCAACGCCGCCGCACTGGAAGTGTCTGGACCCGTCAAGGTTGTGTAGTGTGTGCACTCAAACATCGAAGAGGTCTCAGACATGACTCTTGGATGTTGGCTCAAGGACATGAGAGCCCGGAGCATCATGGACATCCAAATTATAGAGTCTGCGAAATGTGTGCGGAGAGGCCTGCCGCACCACACACTTGCTGCAAGGGGACACTGTCAGAGCCTTAATATAGAATGCAACCCACCTGGTTGAATGGGCCCAACTCCTAGAGGGGAAGCTTGACCGTGCTCCTCGCAGGCTAGGGCAACAACATCCCTCACCCAGTGTGACATTGTTAGTCTAATGGCAGCCATAGCATATGAAAAGCTGCTCTGATTTACACCACTAGCTAGTGCGGTGGATGTAAATCTGAAAAGCATGTACTGGACACAGTAGGTGAAGTCCTTCTTGCTCCGGTGTCGTGAATGGTGGAGGGCAGAAGGCTTCAAGAATGGCTGGATAAAAGGGTGAGGATGCAAAATAGCTTTGACCAGCCCAGGGGCGAAGCCTAAGCAGGATGACAAGACTGACAGAGCCTGCAAATGCCCATTTCTCCTCAGAGAAGTAATAGTCATGAGAAAAACCATTTTCAGAGTCAGAAACCTGACAGGCACTGACTCTAGTGGTTCAAAATAGGGTCTCAACTAGACCCTTAGAGCACCAAGGCTAAAGTCCCATGACAGAACTGCCGCTCTGATGAGCGACCTCAACCGCTGAGCTCCACGATTGAAGTAGGCAACTAGAAGGTGCTTTCCCACAGAAACCCCATCAATCAGAGCTTGGCAGACTGAACCGGCAGCCACATAGACTCTGAAAGTACCAGAACATGTACCTGAGGACAGTTTTTTTCTTGCAGGAACTCCAGCACGGAAACACTCTGGCAGTGAACTGGGTCTGCATGGTGTGCCAAACACCAGTGTTCGAAAAAGCACCATCTGAGGGCATAACTTCTTCTAGTGGAGGGAGTCCTAGCAATCAGAATAGTCTGTAGTGTATCTGCTGGAAACCCAGCATCCCTTGTGGTCCCCCTCAGGGGCCAGAGATGAAGGTTCCAGAGCTCAGGCCGGGGATGATATACTGTCCCCTTTGCCTGAGATAAGACAACTCTCCCGACCGGAATCGCCGCAGCGAGCCGTCAAGGAGGGATATTAAATCTGGGAACCACACTCTTGTTGGCCAACAACGTGCTATAAATAAGTAGCAAAACCTTTGTTGACAACCATGGCCAGGACTCCTGGAAGCAGAATGATCAGGAGAATTTGTAACGACACAGCTTTGACCACATATAGGTCCTTGCGTCCAGGACCAGGGGAGCTGGAGAAGTCAGACAGTGGACATTGTGCTGTTTTCTGTGAAGCAAAGAGACCCATCTCTGCTTCATAAATTCTTCCAATGTGTCACAGCTTATCTGGACAGTGAGTCTGCTCCCACATTCATATGCCCCAGAATGTAAATCACCTTGATGGACAGTAACTTGTCCTGTTTCCCAAGCAGAACCTGCTGTGCTAGCCTGTTCCAGCAGCACAGAAGCAGTCTGCCCTGGTGACTTAAGTGGCTACCACAGTATAGTCCCCCCACACTAAGACATGGTAGCCCCTCCTGGAGGATGTATTTCAGGGCCTGAAATACAGCCATCATTCCGAGGCAATTGATGTGCCAATTGAGAAGATGACCTCTCCAGATCCCTTGGGCTGGACGGTCATCCAAGACCGCGCCCCAGCCCGTGAGGGAAGCGTCTGTCGTTAGCATCTTGCGACGACAACACGTGCCTAGAGTGGGACCCAAAGTCAAAAACCAGGGTCTGAACCACATAGAAAGGGTACGAAGCCCTTAGCGCGTAACCCTTGTATGCCTCTGGGGATTGGCCCTTAGATTAAATCCCCTGGCTCTGAGCCACAACTGCAGCGGTCTCACATGCATGGCATCCAAAAGGTTTACGTGGATGCAGTCACCATGAGACCTAAAACTTTCTGAAAGTATGTAGAGTAGCTTTCTGGCCTAGCCTGAAATTCCTCAGGGTGTTTAGAATGGATTCGACACATGTAGGAGACAGCTGTGCCCACAGTAGGATCGAATCCGTACAACCCCTAAATACATTGTTCCCTGGGCAATAGAGAAACATTTTTCTTGGTGTTGCGTCTCCATCCCAGAAAGTCAAGATGAGCGAGGATGACATCCCAATGTCAAAGCGGACGCTCTTAAGACTGGGCCAAATCAGCCAGTCGTCGATGCAAAAGCTGCATCCATGCATTTTGCATATGTGTGGGGTGATGAGGCTAGGCCGAATGGAAGAACCCGATACTGGTAAGCTTTACCCCCAAAGCGAACCTCAAGAACTTCCTGCATTGTGGCAAAATTTATGAAATGGAAAGTATGAGCCCTTGAGATCATTTGTCAATAACCAATCCCCTGATTGGATCGAAGAAAACAATCACTGATTGTCAGCATTCTGAACTTGTATGTTCTTAGAAAGCGGTTCAGCCCGCAAAGATCTAAAGTGGACGCAACCCCCCGTCATTTCTGAGAACCAGAAATATTAGCAGTGGTAGCTCGACTCTGTGTAGGAGGGGAGATTTTTTACGACCTCCTTGTTCAGCAGAGCTTATAATTGCAGTAACAACAAAAATGCTTGTTCTGGTTTCACGGTAGTGGAGACCACACCATTGAAATGCAGAGAACGATATGCAACTCGTATGCTGTAGCCCCTTTGTACAGCGCTGCTGAATTTTCTAAAAGGGACACTGTTTGTGACACTTTGTTTTGCCGGGGGTAATGTTAAATGTCTGGTGTCCTGAAACACGGCAGGACACAGCCAAACATGTAACATTTTACTGGAGATTGCTGACCCCCGAAACACCAGTGGTGGCGGAAGTTGAACAGTGATCCCCTAAGGATGCCGGGAAGGTGCTCTTACTCCCCGTTGGAGTTTACCACGGACCTCCCCCGAGGGGACACACCCATTGTCTTGGTGTCCATTTCCCCAGTCTTTACGAGGGAGCGTAAGACTCGCACACTGTCTCTTTATGCTTCTCGCCTCAGGGGAGCTGGACCCTGTTGGGACTGGGTGGCCGACAGCCCCGACACTAGAGCACGGTAGGGGAAAAACTTAAAAGCTTCTTCAAGCCTCTTTGCCTCCCTGCGCTCAGATCTTTATGAATGTCAGTCTGACATGCCTGCAAAACCGCTGTGGCGTGCAAGGCAGCACCAGCATGATTTGTTGCATGAAACGCTTCTCCTGTCAGTGTAGATGTAGCTCTACATAGCTTGGTAGGGAGCGTTTACTTTCGACTGATGATACGCTCCCAGAGGAGAGGTAGCCCACTAGCGTCTCCTCCACCTGGGGTATCATCATATAGCTCTGTGCCTTGAATCCACAATAACTGAATAATTCAAAATTGAGGACACAGAAAAACACAGGACAAATATGGCTTACTCCATGAGATCTCTCATCACGAAGGTAACCAAAGAAAGGGAGAGACCATCCCCCTGACCACCTGACAGAAAACTGTCATCTAGTTTGGAGTGTCTGGGGGTCTCTTGTTCCTATGGCCAAACCATCTTAAATCTGGTGCATGAGTCATCACCTCGAGTAACTCCTCATTCGCAAATATAATCGCGGGAGGAGCGCTCGAAGGCGGCGCTCTGAATTCCAATTCAACAAAAGCAAGAGTTGCAGCGTTCGCTGCCCGATCCAAAGAAATGCCGTGGCATGCTTTAGAAGCGGGCGCGAAAATCTCCCGATCTGGCGAGAGAACGAGAGGAAGGGGAGGACCCGCCTCTCGAGCCTCGAACAGATCAAAGTGCGTTCTTAACGAGGGCGCAACGGCTCGTGCTTCGTAAGGAAAACGAGCCGAACGTGAATCGCCCTTGAACGCAGGAGCCGCATGCTCTTACCCATACATAACACTTAAAAAAAATACTCATGCGAGTCATCTGCAGAGATGAGCCGTAACACGGAGGCACGCATCTCTCACAGATTAACTCGCTATGATGAGTAAGCTTTAACTTTTACTTTCACTTTCATGTATACTGCTTTAGCGTGACACACACACACACACACACACACACAGTCTGGTTTATTATCCTTGTGGGGACTCTCCATAGGTGCAACGGTTTTTATACTCTCCACACTGTATTTTCTATCCCCTTACCCTAACCCTACCCCTAAACCTAACCCTTACAGAAAACTTTATGCATTTTTACTTTCTCAAAATTCTCAAAACCTCAATTTAGGTCCCCAAGGTGACACTAATCCCCATGAGTCTGTGTGTATTCAGGTTTAGGTCCCCACAAGGATATAAAAACAAGTCCACACACACACACACAATGCGGTCTCTGAAGACAAAGAAACCTGAAGATTTGTACGTCTCACGCCTATTTATAACCCTCAGGTGCATGTATGGCCTCACCTGCCGAGGTTATTTAGGCCAATTCTAGGCTTGTCTGACACACATGCTTCACAACCGGTCGAACAAAGATTGTTCTTATTAGCGTATTGATACGCAGCATCAAGTGTAGCTTTTGGTAGGGAACTGCATATGTCAATATTATGTCAATAGTTATTTTAAAGTTTATTTTACAAAGCCCTGATGCAGATTTGCTGATAAACCAAGCAGAGAGTGTCAGACAGATCTTTGTCATTTATGATTTTGTTGATACTCATTTCATTTGATTGGCAAAAGTCTTATAGTATCGTATTATTCTAACTTAGTTTATTGATAAAATGTAAGGATTTGACATAAAAGATGATGCATACATTTAATAAATTTAATAAGTTCAGAGTGATTTACTTGATTCACATGTCAAACATGTCAAGGCTTCATTTTTGTCAGAGGTTTCTGTCAGTAGAAATTAACTGCTGTGAATTTATATACACTTATTTCCTTTTTACTTTATTCATCGAAGGCCACATAACCTTAAAATTGGATTTCTAAGAATAACATTTGTTTCTTAAGGAGATTTTTTTTTTTTAAAACATTCATAGTTGCATAGCTTGTTTTATTTAGTTATAAGCTGTTTGAGAAGTTGTGGGCTATGCTGCATTGCTATCAACACCAGATGAAATTCAATAAAACCATTAAACTATCTTCCATTTATCCAGGTAATAGGAGTGTGCAATATAGCTGTTATCTATAGCAATCTTAGAATGATTTGTATTTGTTTTCAGGTAAAATCAAGAAATGGACGGGCTTTTAGCAAAATGCTCCTTTATAGTGTACAGAGTTTATAGATACTGAATGACTTTTTTTTTAAGGTAAATGTAATGTTACTTTACATTCTTTATGAGCTGTTTTATTGATATCTACAGCTGAAACAGATTACACAGTACATTTCAGTAAATTGTATTTTAGTCATGTTTATTTTGTGGTACAACTAGTAGTGAAGAAGAGACAATTGGTTCTTATGTCACTTAAACTGAGCACTACAGCAATCTGTGATACCACATTAAAATCAGAAAGGCATATATTTTTAGTATATGATAATATATAATATAATTTACATTCGGTACATGATTGCATACATTGTAAAAAATGATTTGTCGACACAACTTGACTTAGTCAAGTCATTTTGTTGCACTGACTTAGTTAAATTTAGCAAACATTAGGTGTTAAGTTCACTCAACTTATATGTAGTTGTTGAAATAACTTGAAGTAAATTGAGCCAACGAACTGTATCAATTAAAGAGCATGTTGTAGCCAATTAGAACTCATTCATGGCTCCCATCATGCATTGTGGCAGTTATGAGCTGAATTGTCTTTGTAATTTCTTTTATTCTTACTATTTTCTTTTGTTTTTGTTGTTTTTATGTGACTTTTTAGTAGCTTGTTTTGTGATGTTTTGTGATGATCTGTGTGTGTCAAGAGCCCAACTAAAGCAAATACTGACCACTATAATGGTTGGTTTAAAAATTGTGTGATTCTGCTTGTTAACATCAGGTGTCTTCAATAATGGTCAGTTATCACTTAATTAATCACTAATTATCTGCGTCTGTCTCAACTTTGTTAAAAAAGTATGTCATCATGACATAGAGTATCTGGCACATGTGCATTACACAGCAAGTTGACAGAACCTATGTTTCGTTGTTATATGAACATGTTATTTTAAGTTTTCAATTTCTATTTAAGTTGGGGTTGTTCCAACTCGTCCTATTGTGTAGTGAGACACTGCAAGTTGACAGGACATGATTTAACTTGTCCACCTGACTAAAATTCTGAATCATTTTTTAGTGTACTGTTTTATACTGTACTACAAATTTGATGCAAATAAATGTGACTTGCACTAAGTAGGCCCTAGTATAAATAGCATCTAACCAATATTATTGTAAAGAAAATACTGCTATTTTTACATAGTGTAAATAGAATACAGTATGTCGTTATTTGCACACTGTAAATAGCAGCTATCACTTACACTTCATCTATCACTTTACACTTATAGCACTAAGCTTATTCTATTGAATATTACATTGTTCAGTTTGCAGCAGGAATGACCAAAAATGGCAAGTTTAACAAATCACAACAGAAAATCAAAACACTGCCTCAAACTCACTTAGAAGAAAGGCAGAGTGAAAAAAACAGTTTAGTGTCTAGTATGCAGTGTTTAGTGACAGAGGAACACCGGGAAAAGATGCTGGAGATCTGGCCTCAGGTAAGTGAGCAACATTAGGTATGAGTCATTCCACAAGGAAGACCAGACAGTGGCTGCGTTCAAAACCGCATACTTAATGAGTAGGTACTTAATTTCAATAAGTACTTACTTAACAAGCGCTAAAAGAGTACGTACTTTACAGCCAAATCTCGTCGAGTATGAATGTAATTCAGACGTCATCCGCCATGTTTACGTTATCATGTGATCTACGAGCTCATTAAGCTCAACAATTTAAAAGATACGAGCAGCAGGTTTGATCTATCTGTAAATATTTTGATGTTGATAATTTGCTAATTTTGTGGTCTTGTTAAAGAAACAATTTTACATTTTATTGTGATTGTAGTATAACCATTTTTTTTTTTTTATTTTATAAGAAAACTTTTAAGATGAAATCGTTCTCTTTAATATGTAGTTAATTTCTTCATTTTATGTGAATTTAACTGTCGTTTAATCCACGAGGCTTCTAAAAAAGCACCGTGGTGAATTATTTAGATATTTAACCTTGTTGTTATGTTGTTGTTGTTGTTTTCTGTGTAATCTCATACCATGATGCATTATGTTTGTTTGTTTTTTTTTTGTTTTGTTTTTGTCATTACAGTTGTCCATTGTTAGGTACAACCATATTTTCAGATCTTCTATGTAATTATAAGCAATAATAACAATAATAATGAAAAGAGTGACAGGTGCACTAACACCTCATAGCATCAGTAACTCAACAACCCGACCTACCAAGTACAGTTAAAATACACCTCCACGTTTGCATTGTCTGCACACAGGAGACATCAGGCAGCTGCTGGAACATCTCGCATTTGGAGACTGTTGCTTTTACATTTGAAAAATGTAAGTATTACTACTTAAAATTTAACATAAAAACCATAATGAACTGCATTGCTAGCCCACCCCAACATTTACACATAATAATAAAGATACATGCTAACTAATAATTAATTATATAACCTTTTTTTGACACAGCTATGCATGAATATACACTCGACAAATGCAGCTGATTTGAATCCATCAATTTTCAGTTAAGCAATGAATTAATGCATTAGTTAACAAAATATGTATATTTTATTTATTGAAAACAATAGGAAACATGAATAAATGAGTGAAAGAAGGAATAAAAGCATCATAATAAATACACAAATATACAAGTAAACAACAGATGAAACAGAGCTTTATTCAAACTTATTGCTCTAACAATCATGTATTTACAGTTGGTGAACCCCACATCCTATTGCCATCTCAATGCAGCTGTGCCAATTCTTCTGCTGTGCTGTGCTTCACAGTCTCACTCTTCTCAATATGGATGTTGTTGAGCCAGAGGATGAGAAAGACCATGAAGACACACCACTGAACCCCACAACCTTGAGGCGAGACTGGGAGAACATGTGCGGGACAATCTGGCCATCACCGTGTCTGCTCGACTACCTGTGAAACATTTAAACAGACCAAAACATTTTACAATCCATGTTGTCAGCATTCCATTTCTTGACAAATTTCATTTCATGTTTACACTTACATGAAGAGGCCACAGAAAAATCTGGCCCAGATGAGGCAGTAAGGGCAGGTGGAGTGATGGAGGGTCTCATCCATGGCACCGGACCATTTCCAGGATGCTGCTGTGGATTTCTCCTTTCTCACTGCTCACACCAGTCTGCAGACATTTCAGATCATACAAAGAAGCACAAATATAATACAAAAGCATTCATTTTAACTTTTTTTCCCCTTTATTTTTACAATCATTTTAAAAATTTTGATTTCTGTAAATTTTGATTAAGTAACAAAATGATCTTACTTTATATTTTTGTTTCAGGTCTTCCTTTCTTCCCACAAACGCTGCCAACACCTGTTCCACCACAAAAGGTCTGCAGAAAATGCACAGAATCACAAATCAAAAGTGCTGTAATAACTCTGTTTGATGTTACAATAAATAAAATAAAGTACAACTTAAGATTTAAAAAATGTTTTATTAATTTATTTAATGTATACTCACTGAAAGCCTTTGGCAGCATTCCTTCATCAGTCACTCTTCACCGGATAAACACACGTGTGTCTCATCTGTCCCTGTAACATCCAGACATGATTCAGTTCCCTCTGTGCTTCAATTCTGCATTTACATGTTGAGGTAGTTGCTGATTTGTTAACTGGCTTTTTATCCAACACAAATGCTCCTTAATTTATCAACAGTAATGGACAAATGAAACAGATGAACTCATGTTTAGTTATGTACACGTGTTTATTTACACTATTTACATTCAACTAAAGCAGTGTTGACAGCAGTGAATTCTACATAATAAGCACACATAACGTACACCACTCACACAGATGTCTGTTTCATGCTGTGATGTGCTAATCTGCAATTCTCTTACAAAACTTTACTGTCAGTTGTTAAATAAATATTTAGTAATCAAAGATGTATATGGCTTATGTAAATCCACTTTGTTGACGTACGTGTGCTTACTGGAGCTCTACTGTTTGCTATACACAATTAAACGTGTTTTTACAGCAACATTACAATACACTATAACGTTACTGTCTAGTCTTTGCACCTAAATATACAGTTTAGTAAGTCAGCAAATACGATTTTAACACAAGGAACCGTGTGTTGGTTTGTAATACTCACATTTGTAAACACCTTCGTCGCGGTTCTCAATCACGTTCGATTATGACGTATTGCTCTCCTGTGGATTCCTGGGATTGAAAAGTATCCATCGATGAACACTCCAGAATCTGGTCTGAAGCAGTAGGACATCCGGGGATTCCTCGCCTACTCTGTTAGGATTCGAACGTACTTCTTTCTTCACGTACTCTTTTTTCCTACTATATAGTAGGTAAGTAGGCATATTAGAACGCAAATTAAGTATACGTACGTCCAAATCTCGCGAGAATGAGTGCACTCGCCTACTAATTCTCGCCTACTCTTTTATGAATATGAAAGATTCAAACATACTTATTCGCTCGCCTACTGCTTTTTGCCTACTATATAGTAGGGAAGTATGCGGTTCCGAACGCAGCCAGTGTGACTGTGTGAACTGTTTTCTTATAGTGCTATGTAAATAAAGAGTGAATGACTGTCAGGTGAACTCTGGTAATCACTGATTGGTGGATGAGCCTGGTGTTTCCGTGACAATAATACTCTCTTTCTCTCTCTCTCTCTCTCTCTCTCTCTCTCTCTCTCTCTCTCTCTCTCTCTATTTCAAAAGTTGTGAAAACACTGTCATGGCATTTTTACTTTGTTATTTGAGCAATGGAAAAAAACAAACAAACAAACAAACAAACAACAACAACAAAAAAACTGTTTAGTGTTTTCTGCTAAAGGTTAATTCCTAATTCTGAAAATAGAAACATGATATGACTACATTTTCTTTTCACTGATTTTGTTGTGCTTATTATTGTTTCCATTAAAGAAAAACAAAGCTTTTTGGCCTATTTAAGGCCTATTCACCAAAAAAAAAAAAAAAGATAAATAATCATGCTTGCATGTCTGTCAGGATTCACAGGCTTGAACAAGGATGGAAGTACAGAGTAATGACTTTTTTAGTGAAGTCTATTTACCTATTTATTAACACAGAAAAAACAGACAGTAAATAGACAGAAGCGGTGGTGGAAAAGGAGTAATGAGCAGTCAAATGACAGTGAACAATCACACACATGGGCAGAATGTCATTAAAGACTTATCAATAATATATTCTTCTCTTACAGGAACGAGAAGAAAGATCCACTAGAGCAGGGGTGGCAAGCTCCGGTCCTGGAGAGCCACAGCCCTGCAGAGTTCAGCTCCAACCCTAATTAAAACTCACCTGCCTGTTGCTTTCTGGTAACCCTTCAGACCTTAATTAGCTTGTTCAGGTGCGTTTGATTAGGGTTGAAGCAAAACTATGCAGGGCTGCGGCTCTCCAGGATCAACGTTCGCCACCCTTGCACTAGAGCAAGAACAAGAAAGCATCACACAAAAGTGCATAAAAAACAGGAAGGCAGCATATCCAACACATTTGTTAGTCCTAGTCAAGACAACACTCTTTCTGTCTATGTGTGTGTGTTCTGGTATATATGGTTCATGAGGATACAAATGTGTGTCATGACATGGGTACTACAACGTAAACATGGTTTATGAGGGGACTTCCTGTGTCCCCATGAACCAAAAGGCTTAATTAACATATTAAATGGTGTTTTCTGAAAAACAGAATTACCATAGTTTCCTGTGAAGGACGTTTCAGATGTAGGGTTGGGTTAGGGCAATATAAAACACAGTTATAAAAACCACCTATGTTACGCCTATGGAAAATCTCGTAAACCACATATGCAAGAATGTGCATGTGTGTGTGTGTGTGTGTGTGTGGCTGAGTGACCTTAGGTGAGAACCAGGAGGTATACTGGGAAATGTAGTGCTGGTTGTGGATGAGGGAGTAAAGTCCTGAAGGAGGACTGGTGCACTTATGACAGTAGGTGCTTTTGATGCTGCCTTGTTTCCTCACTCCTTCATCCTCCAACCTATTACCCAGAAACCGATTAACCTCAGCCATCTTGAAGGGCATTTCAGTTCTTTTGAACCACAAGGCGGCAAGGAACTTGGAGTGAGGAAACTTTCTGAGGAGTCATGAGTGAGGATACACAGATGTACCCTTCCCTCGCATCCTAAGGAGGTGGAGCTACAAGGAAAGGAAGCTAGGCAAGGAAAAAATGATGCATGAGAAGCACCCAATGTCATTCCAAATACTATGAATGCATTATGTATTAGGATTCACTTATGTGTCATAATTTTATACCGTGATAAATAAGTTGAATGGTGTCATAAAGAGTTTGATCCCAGTGGGAGAGAAAAACAGGCTTATGGTGTACTACTGTACACCATAATTTAGAGAAAAAAAAAAAAAAGAAAGGAAAAGAAAAGAAAATTAACACATGAATTTACACTATTAGTTAATAAGGTATTAGTGAACTAATACAATATGTCACATTTAACTAATAACAATTTATTAATTACTTAATCTATGAATCATATATAATGTTTATTTGTTGCTGATGAAGTAATTATTAATAAATGGTTTAGTTCTTCATGAACTATATATTAACTCATTATTCTCGGTGCATTAGTTAAGCATGAATTAATGCATATTTGTGCACCTGTACTGTGAAGTGTTACCGAAATAATAATTCTTATTCATTAACTTTGTGCCGTGCCCCCAGTGAATGTGCATAAGAAACGCACGTCAACGATTATAATACTGTCAACAATACTAGTGAGCGTCTGACCGGCATTGCATGTGCTCAGTGAAAGACATCGCGCACTGTATAGACAGTCTAGATTTGGTTTAAAAAATGGCGTGGGAAAACACACTGAGGGCGGGCTGATTCAAGGCAAGCCGTCTCTCTTTCGTTGTCTGCACGCATTAGATCTCGTCCCAGAAGTTTTGAGAGCTCGATCGAGTAGAGCGTGACTTGAGATAACATCATCCGTCAGAAAAGATACTGATAGCGAAACTGACAAAGATGAATATAAAGATACAGAGGAAAAAACTGGCGTCTAGTTCTTTGGCGCGGAAACGGCACGATGGATTAATGTTTTAATGTAGTAAATATTCAGGTGTGGACGTTTATTACAGTTTATTTTGTGAACTACGAGCGCTTGCTGAACGGAGCGGACGCGAGGGGTTGAATGCAGCCGCTCAACGCGAGTAAGTACAGTACTCACTGGCTGTGGATTATTTGTGTCACAATACTGTATTCAGAAATTGCTCTTTGTAAGATTATTCTGTCTATGTGTTTATATATAAGTGGGCTTTTTAAATGAAAGAGTTTGCAGTTTTCATCCGAATGTGTTCCATGTAGCATACTTTCATATTGTCACTGTATCTGACCATTAGCGTTTCAGTTTTGTTGAGGACCTGAAGTCTGTTGAGTTGAGAAAGAAAATAACTGCATTTAAAAATATCTACCACCATGTTCAAAAGAACTGCTCATCACATGTAACTTACCGCAAAAAGATAAGATATTCAGTGATTAAACGCCTACTTTAATTGCTTTAGGGTGTAGGCTACATATAGGGCATCTTTCTCTACATCTGTCCTAAACAGCACACTACCACCATTAGCTACTAACATTAATTAATCAGCTTTTGTTTGCATCCTGTTTGTGCTATGCTTTTTATGGAAAAAATGTCAATATACAATAAATGGTCTGGAAACCATCTATCAGTAAATAAGACTGAAGAAATATTATAATAACTGGGAAATGTATCGCTTTGCTCATGAGTTTTATGCAGAGTACATTTTATGTAGACAATCTGTATTTGGTGTCTCACACAAGAGTTGAGTATGATTAGATGCTGGCAGATCGTACTTGGCAAGAGTGCTGATACAGGTTTAGTATGCTACTGTGGTTTTAGACAGACCATTGGATCAGCTGACTGGGTGCAGAAAAAAGAAGTAAAATTTGGAAAAAGAAGAACAACACTTCAGACCATACGTCCATTATGATAATATAATAATCTGAATTAGCAACACTTTTGCCCTTTGTACATGTTTTTATTTTTCTGTTTATTTGTTCCTCATGTGATGAGCACTTGTTTTGTTCCTCTGCATGCTACCTGTGTGCCCTTATTCTGTATCCATTTGTTAATTTTTCTTTTGGCAAAGATCTGTCACACACAAACCTTCTGTTTGGATTGAAAATGCTTTTCTTCCTCTTTTTTTTTTTTCTTGGCAGGTGTACTTAAGTGTGTTTAAAAGCTTGGCTGATTTAAAATTCTCCAGTGAATTGCCTTTGCTGGCGTAGGCGTTCGTTTCTCTCAGTGGTATTGGGCACTGGCCAAGTATGAAGGACTAAGAGACAGCAGGTGAAATTATTTATAATAATCTGCACCTGACTCCCACACTTTAAGTCTTTCTAAGCATGAAAGTGTTTGTATCTGTTTGTAGCATCTGTGTGTAGGCATCTTATCGAATGCTCTTGGGTGTCTAAATATATTATTAGAGAAGGCATTGAAAGGAAAAATATTTTAAGCAAAAGGTGATATATATGAATGAAAACATTGTCTTTTGTACGCTTAAAATTGAAGTATTTAGTAAAATCTACTAGTTAGGTAAAATTAGCAAAGGAAATAAGTAAATTTAATGTAGCCAGTTAGAGTTTGAGTAGTTTCTGCTGAATTATTTGAAGTGAAATCTGCAATGCTCAAGTACATTTCACTCAGTCACGGTTTATAACATTTACTCAGTCAATGTAGCACTGGAAAAAAGCACGCTATTAAAGCATGAGGTTCACTTACAAACATGTACGTAGACAGATCCTTGTTCTTTTTAAGGTAATATGTTAACTCAATGTATTTACTAACAAATGAACACAGAGACCTCAATACTTGGCACTTGATACACAATGACTGTAATGATCAGTGAATAGTGCTTGAGCATGGATGGGTAATTTTGAGTTGAAAATGAACTCTAGATGTCACAAAAGCAACCATAAAACAGTGAAAAATATTAGCCTTATTAATTATTCAAGCCAGAGTGCACGACGGGAGCAATGGGATCATGACTTTGATGTTTACTTCATCTTTGTAAAAATAACAAACAATTCTAAGTAAAATATACTTATAAGTTTAAACTTTAAATTCTACAAGCTTAAGTTAAGTACTAATATTGAGTTTACTATTTTTTTAAATTCTTGCCTGAACTAAATTATTGAATGTAGAAATTACATTTGTCTTTCTGTATTATTTACTTCACCACAAAATCATTTTTATCATGGTTGCTATTTTGTCTGTTTTGTGTGCAGTTACAATAAATAGGGATTGAAGCTTTAAACCCTATAAGGTATATAGCTTAAAAGCTTGGTATTGGTAAAACCACAGAAAATTACAGTACATAGAGGTATTCACTTATTTTAATGTTACTGATATTGTTTTGCAAGTAAACAACTAAAAGTGTTTTTCCCGTGCAGCGATTTCGTATGATTTCCTATCTGAATTGTATGGAATCATGAGGTTTTAAAAAAAAAAAAAAAAAAAAAAAAGCATGAAGGCCCATCCCTATGTTCACCGCTAAATATAAAATTCACTGGGGCATAAGAAGGTCGTACAAAAAAACCCCAAACAAACGATCAAAAAAACTAAAACAAAAAAAAAACTAAAACAAAAAAACCTACAAATGTGATTGTAGGATTCAGTATGATTTAGCCACCAATTTGTCAAAGCATAAAACAGTTGGTTAGGGTGCTCCTTTTGATGAAGCTGGTGTATTACTTTTTACTGTTGCAAAAACATTAAATTATTATAGTGTATCTCATTAACACATCATTCTAACCTAACCAAAGATTTCCATCCATAATGGCAATCCACCATCTAAAGTATTTCTGTGCCAAGCCCTGATTCATTTCTGTCTTTTATGACAATAAAGATAACACACTACACCAGGGGTGGTGAGCTCCGGTCCTGGAGAGCCGCAGCCCTGCAGAGTTCAGCTCCAACCCTAATTAAAACTCACCTGCCTGTTGCTTTCTAGTAACCCTTCAGACCTTAATTAGCTTGTTCAGGTGCGTTTGATTAGGGTTGAAGCAAAACTATGCAGGGCTGCGGCTCTCCAGGACCGACGTTCGCCACCCCTGCACTACACGTATATGCTGGGACATGGCAGTTAGAATAACAGCATCAATAATACCTCTGATTGGCTCATTTAAAACCACTGTTATTACTCCCTTCAATAGTAAATAGAGACTTTGACCTTAGGCAGATATACCTAGAATATGGAAACCTTTCTCCTTTTTCTCACTTACCACTGTCATTTAGATGAAACCTGTATTTCTGGTCTGGGGTTTAGAGTTGTGCCTTTCTGTATCTTACAATAGTTTATGTAAAAATCTTTTAAATATGTTTAAGAACTCATTTCAGTAAAATATTCTCTTTTTTTTTTCCTAAGAAAAATAACATTATTGAACTTACCTTCCCCAAATTGAGTATCAAAATTAAGCCTCTCTGAATATAAAATTATATAATTCTTCAAAATATTATCATTAATAGTCTGCAGCCTTAACTCTTCTCTGTGGTTTGCTGTTTTGTGTATAATGATGGTCAGGTCCCCTGCAGTGTAAAAACAGATTGCAGTGTCTGGCAGTCAGTTCTAAGAAAAAGCAGCAATTAGGAACTAGAACTGATCCAGAACCGCAGACATCTAGTTCCTACCACGAACCAGTGCCTGTGTATAAATATGTGTACATAAATGTGCTGACTAGATTGTAATTTAATCTCTGCTATTTATGATCTTGTGAGTTAGTGAGAGCTATTGTGCTTGTATTCTCAGTTGACTTTACCGGGATGAGCAGAGAACAGGTTATTGTTGCGAAATCTCTTGATGCAAGTTTAGCGAAAACTGTTTATACACACTATAGAGTATTAGCTCTCAAAAACATCCACCAATTAAGTGCTTAGGACATATGTTCTAGAAAAAAGGGGATTGAGTCTGGTATTCTGAAGATGTTTGGCTGTATCACTGTTATAATGACAGTTAGGTTACTCTGCTCTGTGTATTGCAGTGTTCTTTAACTCTGCTTTGAATATACTGAATACAACAGCAATTTTCATCGAAATCATCAAATTGATTCCTTCAATGTGTGAAGCAGATTTCTCTGAGAATGAGAGGGGTGTGATTTGACGGAAAATCCATGTAAAGTATATGGGAATCAATCAGCCCTGCAAAATCCCACAAGAGATTTAAATCTGCAGACATTAAATCTCACAAAGAGTCACAATCCTTAGTCATGAACGATTCTTTTTTTTAAAAAAACGGGCTCTGCTTCATTGTCAACATTTAGGCATGAGCACCAAGGCAGCCAGGAAAAGTGTTGTGAGGACATTCCATAGGCATACGTGATGAGAGATACATACGAAATATGCAGAGCGGTGGGGCACGAGAACTGGAATTGAGAACCTTTGCCCTACACCAACCTTACACTTAATAAATAAATAAATAAATAAATAAATAAATAAATAAATAAATAAATAAATCTGCGTTATAATTACAGAAAGAATATTAGGCTCAAGAAAAATCCTAAATATTTTGATTTAGCATCATTATCTTACATTTTTATTCATTTTTATTTTATTTTACTGCATCTGTCATGTAATTAAAAGTTCCAAAGATGAAGACGAGCCAAAGGTGTCGAAACGCAGGTAATCTGAATGAGAATAATCTACAAGTGTAACAGTGAGAGATGCTCACAATGATTAGAGTCACATTGTAGGTTGCATTTGCTTTACTAATTTTTTAAAGGATTAATTAACTTCTGGCAGTATATGCAGTAAAAATATATATATATATATATATATATATTCTGCTGGGGGGTAAATAGTGCTACATGTCAAGAGAATACAAAGAAAAACATTGAGAAAATCACCTTTAAAGTTGTCCAAATGAAGATCTTAGCAATGCATATTACTAATCAAAAATTATGTTTTATTGTATTTACAGTAGGAAAATTACAAACTATCTTCATGGAAATGTGATCTTTACTTAATATCCTAATGATTTTTGGCATAAAAAAATGATAATTTTATAATACAGATTGTTCATTTACTTATATCATATGCATTGTAATACAAAACTGGTTGAAAATTGATTTTGCTAATTTTGGCAAAACTTCCACAGTGACTCTCTGACAGTAGTGACACTTGATAATGAAAAACTCTGAACCAAATATGCACATATGCCGTGGGGGAAAAAATCTGGTTTTTAGACTTATTAGGATCACTTGCAGATGTTTAATTTTTACAGTGTATACAGCCATATTAAACACCTTTTTGTCTCCCTCCAGGGTGAGTGTTGTGGAACAGGGTGATGGGAGTCCAGGACTCTCTACTGCCGGGCTTACGGCATTTCATGAAGCAGTCGGCTCGACTTCTGCTGCTGGTCCTACTGCTGTGGATGCTGCTCCTCTTTGTTGTCTTTACCTACTTCACTGACCCCCAGGTGAACCAGCCTCATAGGGCAATTTTCCCTTTTAACTCGGAATCTTCACATGTAACTTATGTTCAACGTAGTACCCGGGTCATCATGGCATCCCAGAATTCCCGCTGGGGTCTGTATGCAGAGAGGAGGGGTCCTTTCCACCGCAGACAAGTGCTTCTACCTCTACGTGACAGAAAAGAGTTTAATTTCAGGAACAGTTTTTTCAGTGACTGGTCGGTGGTCCGTGGTCTGTGGAAAGGACAGGTTTCCTCCAAATTGCTAAGCAACCGGCTACAGCGAGTGATGAAGAACTATGTTCACTCTAATAAGCACAATGTGCTCTACCAAGGCCAACAAGAAGCAAGCAAGAGTGGACAGGAGATCCTGTGTCAGATGAAACAGCAAGCAAAACTCAGGACTCTGGATGGCTCTGAACAGCCCTTTGCTCACCTAGGTTTTCAACAGCTGGCTCCTCCTAAATTGCAGCAGATGTACACAACATGTGCTGTGGTGACTTCAGCAGGGGCAATACTTAACTCATCACTGGGACCTGAAATTGGTGAGTTGGGCAGGGATAATATGCGCATATATACACTAGTGGTCAAAAGTTTGGAATAAGATTTTTTTTTTTTTTTTGGAAAGAGGTCTCTTATGCTTTTTTTTATCAGGGGAACCCCACCAAAAACATGTTTTTTACCCCAATGAACACGATTTTTAACGGGGACCCTGCTTGAAATGCAACTGGGATAATTTTGGGCTAGTTTTGAGTAGCAATTGGTTGGGTTTTGTTGTGAAAACCTGGCAACCCTGGGCTGAATACCTCAAGCATGTAACGGAAATGTTACGCCTCTTACCATGTTGTGATACACTGTCCTGGCGCTGTTGTGTACTGTTGTGGAACAGTGTTGTAAATATAACTTATCCACTGTAGTAGTTCTAATATGCTGATTTGGTGCTAAAGAAACATTTCTTATTGCTATCATAGTTGAAAACAATGATTTTTTTTTTTTTCTGTGTAATACAGAATACATTCATGATACATTTACAATGTTACAAAAGATTTCTATTTCAAATAAATGTTTTTTTCTGTTAAAACAGAAAAAATAATATTACAGCTTTCACAAAATGAAGCAGTAAAAAGATTTCAGTATTGATGATAATAGTTCTTATTATCAATATTGAAAACGGTTTATTTCATTCATTCATTCATTCATTCATTTATTTATTTATTTATAATTGGGAACCAATAATAATTGATGATAACTGAGCACCAAATCAGCAAATTAGATTTCTGTAGGGCCCCATGAAATCTGTTTTACTTTTTCCCTATTTTTTTCCATATTCCGTTTTTTTCCATTTTCATTTTTCTGGATTCTGTTTTTTCCAGTTTTAATTTTTCTTAACTCCTTTTTAATGGTTAAATTAAATTTGATTAATCAAAGAGCATGTCTAATTAATTAAAATCATGAAACATACAATTTCACATCAATTTAATAAAGGTTTAACAAAAATGACGTTTAGGGCCCTATGAAATGTTTTATTTTTTCTCTCCATATGTTTTATTGTTATCAAATTCTGTGTTTTAGCATGTCTAATTATGCATACTTAATTTATTCTTAAAATAGCCTTATGAAAGTTTTTTTTTTTTATAGAAATTCTGTGTTGTGAATTTAAAATGTTCTGGTTATCAAATGAAGGCATAAAACATTAATTTAATTTATCTTTTAATTATTGAATATTAAGGAAACTTTTTTGGCAGACAAAGGGGAATTTACTATTAAAATTAAAACATGGAAGAAATGTTGTGTGATTATACCCTAAAAAATAATGTTTGTTTCATTTTTAGTAATATACATATGGCACAATTTAAACCGGACTTTTATTTTGACGGGTTGCCATGTCTAATTTTACATTTCTGTGTATATGATATAACGCTAGTTTTCCTAAAATGGAACGGTCAAATGCTCATAAAGTGTCTCTCAGCAGATATTATTCATGTATTTATGTCCTCATTTAGTGAGACGACAGACGCTAAAATCACGGCCAGCGTCACGCGCACTTCGGTGTGTGTAGTAAACAAAACCGTCTGCTCCATTCATTAAAACAGAGACACACAGAACATGCAGGACTCACATTTAAATGGTATTTTTGCGACGTAATATTTACAGATACTAGTCCATATTGCGGTTTGATTTAAGGGTAATGACCTACTTTTGATGAATTCATTCAAACTTTGACAAATTCCGTGACAATCCGCGTTATTCAGGATATTCCGTTTTTATGACTGGATTCTGCAATTCCGTCCTCGTTTTCCGCATCGCGGAAATCATAGGGCCCTAATTTCTGACAGATCATGTAATTCTACCTGACCCCACATTGATACATTGATGGACTGATGCATTTCTGCAACAATTAACACCATAAATCCAGCAATGTTTATTTTATTTTATTTTGTAATATAAATTAAAAGCAGAAAAAAATGAGTATTACTGCCATGAGGCTTCTAATATAGCTGCTGAGGGACAGTCATTTATCTCACTTTATTTTTCCCCTTTTAGAATATCATGGAAACACAAAAGTAATAATAATTATTTTATTTTTTTATCTTTTGCTGTTAGAGCATGGAAACACCTACCTATGTACCTCTATAATTTTATTTGTGATACAGTTATATATTGTCTATCATTGATGATAAAGCATAAAAAAATATTTTGCACTTCCACAGAGTGCTGCAGAGGTTATGTAATTTTGTAAATTAGCATCACCCAAATTCCCTATGGACTAAAACCATAGGGTTTTTCCATTGACTTTTGGATTATTGCTGACAATAAGCTCTGTGACAAAAAAATGTATTATACTGACACATTTTGTTCATCAAGATAATCTTCACAAGTTAACACAACTTTAATGAATTTTAAAGCTTAAATAAAATCAGCAGAAGTAAAAAGTTAAATGGTTTGCGAAAATAATAATAATAATTGCAATAATAGAGTGCGATAAGGAATTTTTAGGCCAATTCGAAAAAAACTATTGACTTCAGGACAATTTCTGGGTTTTAGGAGTCCTTCCTACAGCACTCAGTAGTTTACTTTGTGTTCAAAACCTGTAAATGAGAAAAGGGACACAACTTTTTTATGTCGATCTTCATGTTCAATATATTCTTTAGCCTATATACGCTTATATACAGAAGTCCTTCAGAGAAACATGCCGTGCCTGTAGGGTGCCGATTTATTTATTTTTAATGGTCACCCCCAACCACACATCTGCACATTTTGGATTCAGAATTCTGGCAAAAGGGGACATGATTGTGTTTGATAATATATTACTTATGATAATAAAATCATAGTATTTATTTGTTAAATATTTCAGTTAAAATATTTTTGTTTTTAGAAGTTGAATTTAAAATCTTAGCACAACAAATATCTATGCATAATGCTTCAAAGTAAACAAAATTGTTTGTGTAAAATTTTACTTTTTTATTTGTCTTGTCTTGTTGCACTTTCTTGTCTTGTTTTGATGGTTGCTCTCTCTTTCTCGCTCCGTTGCTTTTACTTTCATTCCCTCATTCCATTTCTTTCACTCAATTCATTGCCGCTCTTTTTTCTCCTCGTTAGACCTTGATTTAGTCTGCTTTTGAATAGAGACATTGAAGCACAAGGCCTAATTGTTGAATGTGTTGCAACATGAATACCAGCTGACAGCCAATGGCAGATAAGCAACAGAGCAGGGCTCCCTGTTCTCTAGAAGCCCTTGAATAACATTGCCCTGCTTCATTGTCAAAAAGATCGAACAGTCTGCTGCTGAAAACCACACAGTGTCTTTGCATGTTTTTGTTTATTTGTTGGAGTCTTACAGGACTTTTTATTAGACAAGTTTTGGAAACTGGACATTGAAACTTACGTCTTAGAAAACATACAGCTGTAGTGAACTCAAAATAGTGTACTTTTATAAATTCAAACCACTAAAATTTCTTTGTTGAAATGTTTATTTGATTATACTCATATTTTTATTTCCCACAAATGAAGCTGAAGTTTGGGAAGTGAGTCTAGATTAAATTGCTACTGTTGCTAGATGTTAGTGAATTGTGTTTTGCTACCTTCTAGTGGTGATTGGATGTTTTGCATGTAAAAAGACATTGATGGGTAAAGGTCATAATGAACAGTAGAGATGCTTTGATTATTCAGGTCAATAAACAAGGTATTATTCAGTTTGCTAGGGATATAGCATATAGCAGAGGTAAAATCCAATGTACCTGGACATCAGGCTCCTGTCTATTAGTTTATTCTGGTACCATTGGCCTTACAACACTAGAGGGAGCAATATCTTATAATATCAGCTTGGCCGTAACACCTTTTGGAGACTAATTTTTTTAATAATAATAATAATAATAATAATAATAATAATAATTTCAGAATTTTGTGTAAAACGTCTAAACACCTGCACTGAAAGAAAAAGAAAAGTGTAGGATACACTTTTACAATGCTCACTCAAAAATTACTAGAACGTGATGTAGAATGGCTGAGGTAGTATTTTCTTACAAAATGTACTCCTTTTTTTTATTTACAAGTTAAAAAATCACTAGTATTTTAAAAACAGTGTATAGTTAAATAATAATAATAAAAAAATAAAAACCTTTTAACAGAATGTTTGTGAAATTTATTAATATCATTTTTTAATAAATTTAGTCCAGAGTCAAGTACAGTATATAATGGAGGTGGATTTTTCCAAATTTGGGAAAGGTATTCATAATAGACTGGTCAGGGCAAGATCATTGTACAAATTAAGCAGATTTTTAAATATTTGTTGGTCAAAACAATGATTAGACAATTGTATGTTTTATAATTATTTTATGGTTTAAATTTAGCCAAAAAAGCTTACTCTTCTGTAAAATCATAGTTTATGACTACATAGGAGGACATTGGAGCATAGTGTTGCAAAAGGTCACCATGTGTTCTTCTTTTTAAAACTTGACTGGTCTTTTTGATTGACTGCTGTTTTTGCCATTCTAGATTCCCATGATGCTGTGCTGCGTTTCAATGCTGCACCCAGTGAGGGCTATGAACAAGATGTGGGCAACAAGACAACCATTCGAATCATCAACTCTCAGGTTAGGTAATTTGCAAGAATGCACACAGACACAAACCTCCATCCTGTCTCCCTGTGTGCAAGGACTAAATAGAGATGTTCTACTCTTTTATCAGATTCTAGCAAACCCCGAACACAAATTCAACAGAAGTTTGCTCTTTAAGAACATTACCTTGGTAGCCTGGGATCCTGCTCCTTATAACATTGACCTTTATAAGGTATGAAAATCGCATCATAGGAAATCTCTCATAAGTGTCATACCATTCAGCCCTGTTAAACCTTGCTTGTGTAGTTTTCCTTATTAGTTTTCCTTCCTGAGATATTCGGTGAGATAGAAGCGGTGTAAAGTTGAAGGTTTAGAGGTGACATTATCAACATACTGGCTCGCGTCTGTGCCTGTAGCCTAGTGGTTAGAACACTGGCATATACTGTAGCACAGCTGCGCCTCCTGCTGACCAGAGTTTGAATCTTGACCCAAGGTCTTTTGCCGATCCCGCTCCCCCAACTCGACCCAACACTTTACTGTCAGTCTCCACTGTCCTGTCATCTAAAAGCACAATAAGGCCAAAACAAACAAACAAACAAACAAAAAACATACTGGCTAGTAGAGGAATCATTTATAATGATTAGATCCAGGAGTCACGCTTCACTAAATTATGATGAATTCAGAAAGTATAGGCTGTAAGCAGAATGCCTGATATTTTTGGTATAATAGCAAATTTGTGAGGAATATAGAGATGAACGAAAGGGGTGGATGAATGAAAAAAAAGATCTCTAGTAAGACTGGGACTACTGTAGCAGAAGAATTTAGTCCCACCTTGTAGGGAAATTAACTAATACTACCCTGGAAGACTGAGCAATGGCAAGTTCTTAGTTCCCGCCCCAGTGCTTTTAGTCTCTGTATGCACACTCTGTATAGTACAACCTGGTCTCATGACAAAAACGTACCTCGGGGAACTTTGTCACAAGACACGAAATACGTACCAATAAGCACTTATCAATGCAGTTTCCAAAAAAAATGAACAGTAGAGGTGATAAAACAGCGAGCACTTTTAATTGTTTTTGTACAAAGTTATGATTACAGCTCCATATGTTTCGCTTTCCGGTTTTCTGTCAAATAATACTACCTACCTTATTGGTACGTATTTTGCGTCCTGCAAAAAAGTTCCCCCAGGTACGTTTTTGCCATGAGACCAGGTAGGTATAGTATGTTGTTTCCTGGAGGTTGTTGAGGTCCTGCATTTCTTTCCTTCTCCAACTAATGCATGTAGTGGCTTGGCTATCTGGGCAAACCTTGGGACAAATCTTCGGCAGTAGCTTATAAATCCAAGCACTTGTCTGACCTCTCCTACACTCCTGGGAACAGACCACATGTCCAAGGCTTTCTCATTATACACTTTTAAATGTGATGCCTTAAAAAACTTATTTCAGACCTTAGGAGAAAGAATGTACTTGGTTTTAACTTTAGAACATGTTGTTTCAGCCAGTTGAAGACAACTTCTAACCAGTGGCTCTCGAAGTCCAGGCACCATGTCCATAGGGTGCTGAAAGGTAGCCGGAGCATTACACAACCTGAATGGTATCCAAGTCCACCCAAACAGCCCAAATAGGGTGGTGAGCTATCTCACAGCTACCTGGAAGTACCCAGCAGTCAAGTCTAATGTTGAGAACAGTTATGTCATTACCCAAAGATTCCAAGGACTCTTCCACCCGTAAAACCGGATATGCATCCTTTCATGTCACTTGGTTAAACTTCCAGTGATCACAGCAGAAACCCACACTGCCACTTTCTTTCCTTGAGGATTCCATAGAACACCAGATCTTGAACATGTCTCTTGAACTTTTGAAAAATCTGTGGAGGTACTCTATGATGTTGCTCCTTTACAGGTGGGAAATATTGTGTAATTATAATCTTGGCCATCCTTGGAGAAAACATCTCTGTGCTTTCAACAACTCAGTGAGCCTCTCACATTGTGCTGTTGTGAGTCCTTTGTAGTTCACTTTGACAGGTACTAGTAATTGTGCAAATGAGTTCTTGTCAGCTTGAACCTGGTTTTGCATTAACTCCTTGACATGAAGTACACCATCATCTTCCTCAAATTCGAGTACATACTTTGTGATCATTTTCTTTTGGCTTATACACAGTAGCAACTCTGGATCTGGGTGCAAGTCTAACAGCCTTTCCATTTAAGTTTAACAAGTTCCACCCTCTGTTTTAGCAAGAACATGAGCCACCAGAAGTCCTTTTGGCAAACTTGTTCTAGCTGCAGGCTCCACTTGCACATGACTCTTTACCTTCGGTGACGATCTGCAGCGGCCTTTCTGTACCTTCTCATAGCATGGAGGAATAGTGACAGCCTTGTCTTCCAACATACTTGACATAACCAATCCTTCCGCAGGCTCTAGATATCCAGCTTTCTTTTCAACTCTTCCTTTTTAAGCACTCTCTGGACCTGGGCTTTGGCTCACTTATCATACTTGTCTGCCCTTTCCATCCCCTTTGCTGAAATGAACAGGGACTTTACTTCCTCAAGTACAATCATTCTGATGATCCCAGACACACCTATTATTTCCTTCACATCAGGACTTGTGTCAGTCAGAATGAATATAAACTTCTCAGGAAGTACTTCACCCAGACAATCTACATTGGCCTGCAAGCAACCCAAGACAGGAATGTCCAGTCCATAAGCTTAGTCCAGCATGCAGAGAAAACTTTAGGATAAGTGTGACTCTGAGATGGTGGAGACCTCTGACCCTGTATCCATAAGGAATTTGACACCAGCTGTCTTCACCTCAATGGTCAGGCAATACCCAAAAGCACTGTCCATCAGTTTTTCAGAAGTCTCATTAGCCAGCTATTCCGGTGTATCACATCTAATCAGTGAGGGTTCAGGTTCTGCCCTGCCCTGTTATTCTCTTTAACTTCAGCTGCCTCCACTGTACACTGTGGTGCAGCTGATACCCTACCCAACTTGCCACCTTGCTGACAATGGTAACTGGTGTGTCTGTGTTCTCCACATTAATAATGACCCTCAGTGTCTTTTAAAGGTTGTTTCCTTCGATGACTCTGCTGGGGCCTATTTCTTTATTTCCTATGAACAGCCTATGAGCAGACTTTTTTATTATTTTATCATATAGTCTTTCTGGTGACAGAGTAGAGGCAGTATCCTGTGCTGCAGCAGCATTCACAACTCCTCTGGCGTAGACTTTAACCTTATATTACTTCAATTCCTCCTCTTCTGCCTAGGGAAATACAGTGTGCATCAAGTGCACAAAACTCTAATCTAGCTCAGCCTTACTCAGCACTTCATCTTTTGTTGCCTCTTAGCATCTGCTAGTCTATTTAGCTATCTGCGCTGATTATGATTATGTTTCTTCCTAAAATCACATGCATAGTATATATATATATATATATATATATATATATATACAGTAGTCAGCATTTGAAGTGGATCAAAACCTTTCAAGTTGTCCTAAAACCAAATACCCATTCTTGTCTTAGGACAACTTTAACTTTTTTGATCAATATAATTTATATATATATATATATATCATAGAAGAAATGTATTCATTACACTGACTATGTCCTAATTTAACTAAGGCCTAATCCTGGCTTAATCTGAGACCTGTCTGTGAAACAAGGCCTAAGGCTCAGGACTTTATAGTTAACATAATATTTTCCTGTTTTTTCAATGTCCACAGTGGTACCGCTCACCTGATTATGACCTGTTTACTCCATACATACATCACAGAAAGAATTTCCCTGAACAGCCCTTTTATATCCTGCATCCTTCATTTATCTGGAAACTCTGGGATATTGTGCAAAGCAACACACAGGAGAACATTCAACGCAATCCTCCTTCCTCAGGTTTTATAGGTGAGTCTCTTCATCACTAACACAAACACATATATACACACAATCTGTCCACTTTTTGATCCTTGCGCTCAGGAAAATTGTTGTGCCACATGTTGTGACAGTAATTTTGGAGAGATTGGCCATGCTGTGCAGTTGACGCATATATTCGACCATAATTTAAGAAAGATCAAATGTTTGTCTGCCTACACTTTCAGTGTATCTTGCCTTGTGAGTTCATTGCTGAATTTTAACAACTGGTTTAGTCAAGATCTAAAAAAGACAAGCAAGCAAATGAACAAAAGTTGAGGACTTATGACAGTTTAATTGTAGGTAGTTGGTTTATTTATTTATTTGTTTATTTATTTATTTATTCATTTTTCGTACGGTTGACATATAATCAAGCTCTGTGTGAATCACAGCTGCTAATACAAGTTGATGGCTCTCAAAAACAATTAGCATTCCTAAACCTCAAACATTAAATGTGCTATCAAAGGCACAATCCAATATTTGCTACTATGAGGGCGTTACAACAACCTCTAGATTTTTACATTAAGTTCAAATAGCAAGAGATGGTATTTACACCAATGTAAATAGCAATTAGATGCTATTTAGTGATAGATTCGATTTACACTGTAAAAATAGCTGTATGTTCTGCTATTTATACTACTTATTGCAAATAGTGGCAAATATCTGCACCTCAGTATTGTAGTACATTATAGTATTTAATAATATTGTTCAGATACGATTTTCGATTATTTCTTTCATTTTTTTATTTATCTTTCCGATGTGATATGAAATGTGAAATGGCAGGAGAGCAGGTTCGGCAAAAGGAGGATTCGAACTTGGGTTGTTTGCATCAAAAAGACATTACATTACGCACTTTACCATATACGCCATTGAAACCGTCTTTTGTAATATTGTCTAGTCCAACCACATGTTGGTGGGCAACGTTAGTGTAAACAGCCTCTGCCAACAAGGCGGGCTATGTGCACTTAGTGTAAATAGACACTTTGTAATTTTTTTGGCATTCATTAGTTTGATTGTGGATTGTACTTTAAACACGCCATTATGGCTTTGACGTTTTGCGTGATGAGGTTTAATGTCCCTGACAACCTCTGTAGTCCCATTTTGTTACTTGTTAGCAGCCACCTTTTTCAAGACAAGTGAAAGACACAGTCTAGTAAGTCTCATTAAAATTTACACCTCAAGGTCACAGCACAAAATTACGATTAAAAATAATTTTGGAAAAATGCTTTATAATGAAAATCGTTATATTATTTATTTCATGAAATCATTATATTATGTTATGATTGATGGGAGGACATAAAGGATATAGTAGATGCATTCTTCAAAACACGCTGCATGACATATGAAATGGATGCTGCCTTCCAATGATCCTTAAAATTAAGATGGCATATAAGAGCGAGATAAGCAGCTTTACTAGGACGTAGCCCTCTGATTGACAACCCTCCACTGAATATATGTTTAGGTGTATTCAATACAGTGACAGTACATCACCACCTACTGGACTGGAGTGTGACATTCTGGATGGTGCACAGGAAAACAACAATGAATTTTTTTTTTACTTTTTCTTACCACATGAACTTTTGAATATACCACCAACATTGTTCTGAATTCACCCAACTGGATAGAACACTTAAATTAGTTAAATTATTAAGAGTTTGAAATGACATGAGGTTGAGTAAATGACAGAATTTTCATTTTTTGGTAAACTCTTCCTCTAACATTACCACTAGTGACCAAGTTTGGAAATACTGTCTTAGATCACTGGACTCCTTTGACGCAATGATGTGACTAATGATCCAAATGTCACCATGCTTGATCTCCAACAGATAATGGTGAGATTAGGAGCAGGGTAGAAAAAGAATACAAAGCAGTCATGTGTTGGGGATTTTACCAGTTTCCCAGCTTCCTTTAAATTCACAGATTTATTCAACTTCTTACTCAGACTTGGCCTTAAATGGGTTGGGAACATACAGACAACATGGGGGTAAGCACATTCAAAAGTAATGTACCAACACATGATCTAAACATCCATTTAAACAAGTCACAAGTGGATGTTTGCAACTGTCCCGCTCTTTGTAACATTTATCTTGACAAGTCACATACAAATACTTACTGAAAATGGTGTGTTAGGTCAGACAACAGTTTGTCATCACAAAGACGGCTATAAAGATCACTTTGATACAGTTCTGATTTTCAGCTTTTTATTTGTAGGCACTCAACAACACTACACAGATGATTTCTGTCTTGGCATTATTTGTAGATTTAGAATGGGGCAGGGTGGAGCTGGAACATCAAAGTGTGATTTTGTGTGAATTGTTTCAGCCCGAGACAGGGGTGCTGCACTCGTTTTGGAGACCAATGGATGGAGGTGCGTTGCCAGCCACTGTGTTGCTATAAGCCCTTCGGTTGAGCTGGATACCAGTAGTTCTTGAAGGCATAGAGGACTGTCCATTTTCTAGAGAGCTGTGTTTGCAATGAAACAGGATGAGGAAACACCTGTAAAACTGCACAAAACACAGTCAATTAGCACTCATATTTTCTGAAACACAAAAGATGCAGAATCATTTTGATTTTGCACATTTGTGTGAAAGATTGCCTAGCTTTAAAAGAATTTTGAAAGAATTTTAATTAATATTATTATTATTATTATTTAATGGCCAAATGAAGCGGGAGTATCTCAGTGGCACTTAAAAAGTATTTTAAAAATCTAGTGTAAAACGTGCCAGGTTTTTAGCAATGTACTTGTATATCCATGTTGATTTTTATATGGTTTTGGGAGAAAATTGCAGCATTTTAGAAAAATAAATTTTCTTTACACTTTACAAGAAATGCAAGTCCAGAAAGGCAAAGTCCTTTAAATATAATTTTACATAGATTATTAATTCATTAATTCATATCATGGATTATTGATTTATAAATGTTAATTATTAATTATTAATTAGTTGTTTGGAGTCACACCACATGACTCCTGATTTTACTTATACTAACCTTCTTATATTATAAAAGGTAAAATGATCTCATATTTATATTTTAGAAGAACCTTGAGCAGCAGTCTTGAGGGTCTGTCTTCCCTATTATATCATTTCCTGTTTTATGTTATTTTTTCCTTTGTGTTGGTTGTAGCAAATATTAGTTTTCTATAAAATAACAATGTAAAATAACAAAGCCAAACTTATTAAAGTCTTATTTTCAAGAATTTAAAAATTAATTTTAAATCAGAAGCAGATGGACTTGCTTCTTCATTCTGATGAGATGTCAGATGTTACACTCTTGGTGCTTTAAAGGTGATCTAAAGATGCCATAGAAGAACCTTTTTTGTCTAAATGGTTCCATAAAGAAACCTTCAACATCTGAAGAACCTTTCTGTTTCACAAAAGGTTTTTTGTGGCGATTCATATTATAAAAAGGTAAGAAAGAGATGGTTCTTTACAGAACCTTTGTCTGAATGGTTCTTCATGAAACCAAAACATTCTTCTGTGGCATCGCTGTGAAGAACCTTTTAAAGCACCTTTATTTTTAAGAATGTAGGTCACCTGTCAAGAAACAAATGTGTATGTGTATGTCATGAGATCATCTCTTTGCAGTTTCTGTAGTATGCTTAAGGATGCCAGTTAAATTCAATCCAGTCCACACAAAAGTCCCTGTGGCATGTCCTGAACTACAGTGAACAACATGAGATGCACACCCTGCTTGGTTCTTAAATGATAGCTGCTGGGTTGGTGTTAGTCAATACACTTGGTTCACTCTGTTGCCTTGACAACCTATAGATGTGGATACCAAACAAGCAAACTGTCTTAGGTGATTGGCTATCCCATAGGGTGGATGCCTTATTGTTCATCTCATGCGATTCCATGTCTGATTGGCTGAGTTGTCTCGGCCCATCCAGGCCCCTGATTGGCCTTCACATTGGCGTGTGACTATACTGCCAAGCATTTGATGCGTGTGTCCCCTGCATGTGTGCGTGTATGCAGTGAGACAACTCTGTGTCTGATCGTGGCAGGGTGCTGTCAGACTGTGTGTTGCAAGCCTGCGGGAAGAGTCTTGATGTAAAATAAATATACAACAATTCGGAGAGGTGGCCAACAATAGACCACATACACACAGCTGACAGAATGTGGGATGTGTACTAATGTCTTATCAGATTTAAACTTAATCTTTGAGGAGATTGTTTCATTTACTCACCATCATGTCAGTCCAGATCTGTATGACTTGCTTTCTTCTGTAAATGAACTGGTTATTTTTTTCCTTTTTTTCACTCTCTTACAATAAATGGCTTTTGGAACTTTCGAGTCTAACAAATTTATATAGGTTTACACTACCAGATAAAAGTCTGCAACCATTCATATTTTTATTTCTGTTACGCATACCAAGGCTGGAATTATTTTATTTGAAAAATACAATAAAAAATATCATATGTGACCCGGCACCACAAAAAAATAAAAATAAATAAATAAATCAGAATGCTGAGAAAATCACCTCTAAAGTTGTCCAAACTAAGCTCTCAGTAATGCATATTACTAATCAAAAACTAAGTTTTGATATATTTACAGTATGACACTTTACTTAATATCCTAATGATTTCTGGAATAAGAGAAAAATCTATAATTTTGACCCATACAATGTACAATGTACAATTTTGCTACAAATACACCCATGCTACTTAAGACTGGTTTTGTGGTCCAGAGCCACAAATTGTATAAAATTTTTACAATTTTAAATATGTTTCCTATTACAATATATATTTAAAACGTAAAAATACTTTAAAATGGTTAAAATGTATGTGAAGGCAAGCTGAATTTAGTGTCTTTAGTGTCTAGTTTACTGAGTTGGAACTCAGTTATTATCAGTTATCGTTAGAGTGCTATTATTAATAATGGTTCTTTTTGTTATCAATTTTGAAAACAGTTTTTGCTGCTTAATATTTTTGTGGAAAATGTGATACATTGTTTCCTGGATTCTTTGATAAATAGAAAGTTTAAAAGAACAGCATTCATTTGAAATGGAAATCTTTTGTAACATTATATGTGTTTACTGTTTCTTTTGATCAATTTAATGTGTCCATGGTGAATAAAAGTAGTATTTTTTCCCTTTACCCAAAACCTTTAAATGGTAGTGTATGACTGTTTCCACAAAAATATTAAACAGCAACTGTTTTCAATGATAAAAAGAAATGTTTCTTAAAAAATAATAAAATGATTTCTAAAGGATCATGTACACTAACGGCTGGAGTAATGGCTGCTAAAAATTCAGTTTTGCCAGCACAGGAATAAATTACAATTCAAAATATACAGTTGAGATGAAAAGTTTACAGACACCTTGCAGAATCTACAAAATGTTTATTAGTTTACCAAAATAATGAGTCATACAAAATGCTTGTTATTTTTAATACTGTGTTGTTACCTGAATTATCCACAGCTGTGTTCATTTTCTTTTAGTAATAGTTGTTCATGAGTCCCTTATTTGTAATGCCTGCTGTTCTTCAGAAAAATTCTTCAGGTCCCACAAATTCTTTGGTTTTTCAGCATTTTTGTGTATTTGAACCCTTTCCAACAATGACTGTATGATTTTGAGATCCATCTTTTCACACTGAGGACAACTATGGGACTCATATGCAACTATTACACAAGGTTCAAACACTCACTGATGCTCCAGAAGAAAAAAAACTATGCATTAAGAGCCAGGGGTGTAAACTTTTGAACAGAACAAGGATGTGTACATTTTCCTTATTTTGCCTAAATACCATATTTTTTTCATTTAGTACTGCCCTTCAGAAGCTACAGAAGATACTTACATGTTTCCCAGAAGACAAAATAAGTTAAATTTAACCTGATCTTCGATTTCTAAAAGTTTTCACCCCTGGCTCTTAACGCATTGTGTCCTTCTGAAGCGTCAGTGAACGGTTGAATCTTCTGTAATATTTGCATTGAAGTCTGTCAGTTGTCCTTGGTGTGAAAAGATGGATCTTCAGATCATGCAGTCATTGTTGGAAAGGGCTCAAATACACAAAAATGCTAAAAAAAAAAAACATTTTCTGAAGAACAGCAGGCAATTTAACTGTTTAGGACAAACAAGGAAGTTGTGATCAACTACCATTAAAAAAAAAATGCTGTGGATGTTTCAGGTAACAATGCAGTATTAATAATCAAGTGTATGTAAACTTTTGAACAGTCATTTTTACAAATTCAACTATTATTTTCTCTTGTGGATTATATGTAAGCGTCTTTTATGTGAAATATCTTATTGAGGTCAGTACTGAATAAAGAATAACATGCATTTTGTATGATCCCTCTTATTTTGGTAAAATAAATAACATTTTGCAGATTCTGCAAGGCATACGTAAAATTTTGATCCTAACTGTATTCAAATAGGAAACAGTTATTTAAAATTGTAGTAATATTTCACATTATTATTGTTTTTACTGTACTTTTGATTAAATAAATGCAGCCTTGGTAAGTATAAGAGTTTCTTTCAAAAACAATATCATAATTATTTCATTATTTTGTCTAGTAGTGTACAGTACAGTAGATTTTGTGAGGAGCAAAATTAAATGTAATTTAATTTAATTTAATGTAATTTAATTTTTTTGCTGATTATCTTCCCATCTGGAGAGATGCTAACAGCTGCTTATAGACAATTAAATTTTTTCTCATTTGAAGAATTAATGAATGAATCTTCTGGGTTCATTGAAAAGATTCAACTCAAAATAATGATTTATTCACAAATTGGGTTACTTCTCTTAAATTCTATAATTCTATAATACAGATAATACAGCAATTTTCGATTTAACTTGCAATAACAAATTTGAATCATTTCCTCACACAAGACCATTGTATGGCTTCAGAACACTTAATAGTAATAGTGGCTGGACTTGTGGGCTATTCAGTAATTATTGAATATGAATATGTCAACTATATCTGTGTGTGTATTTGACAGGTATAGTCATGATGATGAACGTCTGTGAGGAGGTCCATGTGTACGAGTACATTCCCTCTATGAGACAAACTAGTCTGTGCCATTACCATGAGAAGTATTACGATGCTGCCTGCACGTTTGGGGCATACCACCCTCTACTTTACGAGAAACTGCTTGTCAAGCGAATGAGCACATCTTCTGAGGAGGACCTCAAGAAAAAGGGAAAGGTCACACTGCCAGGATTCAGTAAGATCAACTGTCCGCTGTGATTTACAGACTCAAACGTACACTAGCATAAAAATGTGTATGGGTCTTCAAGACTGTACAGACCCTTCAACTTCCCCTTCAACTTAAACACAGACCATTATCATCTAATAGAGGTTTACCAATAGTCAGAAATGGCCTAATGACCTTAAAATGACCTTAATTTAGAGATTACAGATGCTGTACATACAAAACATGATTGTGATGCAGGACAAGAAGAGAGTTTCAAAGCAAATTTTTGATTTGAATGTTTAAATGTGGTAAGCTACAGTATGAAATGAGTCAAGATGGATTTTAAAGGTGTTTTATAAATTAATTATTTCATAATCTGTGAACTACTACTGACAAACCTCTCTGAGAAGACTACGTAAAGTTTACCATTGACTGTTGTGCATATTATTTCTATTAACCTTTTTACTACTTCTTGCGATTTAGTAAAAATTCTATGTATTTAAAAAACCTGTAATATATTTGGACAGAAAATGGTATCTTAAGCTGTACCAATACTTAACTGCTGTTACTTTTTAAAACACTCACATTTTGAGTAAAGAACTAAAGATGTTTAGTATTATTTATCATGTCCTGCAATCAGTTTTGTACTTGATATTGTTCCTTCTATAGACTGGTGATTTGTGTCATCATTATGGATGTTGGATTAAGACAATCAAATGTATTTGTGGAAGGAATGTTAATGTTTGTGCACCCATGGTGGCTCAGTGTATATGATAAGAAATCAAATCCCATGAATCAGTGCTAATTACAAAGTTGGAAGAGTCTAACCTGTTTGTTCATTAGGATGTAAATAACAGGGTTGATGACTGTGCTGCTTTTGGCAAGGAGGGACGGCACCACGCTCGCGATGGGTGTGATGATCCCGGGACGTCCAAACGTGGCCATCATTGCAACAACCCCATAGGGCATCCAGCACAAAAGGTAGCACACCACTGTAGTAATGACCATAAATAAAATGTGGTATTCTCTCCGCCGTGCTGCTGTCTTCCTGATACGCCCTACCTGAGGGAAAACATGTACATTAAATTTTTGTTTGTACCGGTATTTTTGGTTTGTACCAGATGATTCAGAACTTCAGTATATGCAAATCCCTTTTTGAATGGATTGCTGATTCACTATAGAAAGAGGCTACCATCTGGTTTAAGGGAACCACTGACTCATTAGGTTCAGGAATATAAATGATTGATATTTTTAAAGATTTCTAAAATCTGTGCATATGTGTGAAGTGCATGTGGAACAGATAAATTGAATTCCAAATATAATGCACTGCTTTTTTCATATTGGGTCTTATGTAATGCACAGTGTTTTTTAGAATCTAAATCCAGAAATTGAGTATTTCAGTTTTCAGAAACTATTTTTCATGAGGTCACATTGAGAGCATATTTTTTGTGACCTATTTCGAACAAGTGCATAATAGTGCTGACTTATCTAATTTTTCAGCATGGAGGAGAGTGTGGATTCCAGATATCGCCGGCTAAAACATCATTTGAGGCAACTTTATCTGGAGTCTGATCTAGTTTGAGCTTGAGTCAGAGAGTCACTGTATAGTTCCTGAGAGGATTGGAAACTGCACTGGAGGCAGTGGTTTTGAGTTCTGAAATCTGACTTGTTTAATCTCTTTTCCTTGTTGTGTTGAAATTATACACACATAATTACAGTGTAATATTTACACTGAATTGAGATGTTGTGACTGAATTTACCTGTTTGACAGCACAGAGGAGCCGGCTGTAACAGTACACCATGACCAGCACGGGGATTCCCAAACAGAAAATAAACAGGCAGATGATATACGAATGTGACTGTGGGGTGTTGGCCGTCCATGTAACCGAACAGCTGGTTCCTGCCCCTTCCAGTCCATAGCTACTCCAGCCCAGCAAGGGGGGAACCGTCCAGAACAGTGAGTAGAGCCAGGAACCCCCGACAGCCAACAAGGGTTTGCTGTAGTCTGGGGCCCTCTTGTTGTAAACAGTTAACGTGCTGTAACGTTCATGCGAAAGGACTGCCAGAGAGATCAATGATACAATCCCTGTTAAAAAAGAAAATATGAAATGAGAGATTAGTCTGTATGTTCATGCTCACTGTTAATCTACAGAGCCACTTATATAATCAACGATTCATTATGTCACTATTGTTATGTAAATGAACAGAATAAATGCAAATGAACCTGGGGAGATTTCCTTAAGCTTCATGAGTAAGTTGTATGTTTAGAAACATTAGGGTAAAGCTGTCCAGAGAAATTCATAAGAAAATGTATAATAACATGATTTTTTTATTGTTTGCTTTTGTACCGTTATTATTGGTCTCAGTTTAGCTCTTCAACATAGATTTTAACAGATTTGGCATACACAAACACAACTACACTAAATGGGAGTTTAATGGGAGGTTATTTGAGCAAAAAAAAAAAAATATTATTATTCACTCACTGGTGCTCCAGAAAGAAACACGATGCATTAAGAGCTGAGGGGGTGAAAACTTTTTGAATTTGAAGCTTAGGGTAAATTTAGCTTATTTTGTCTTCTGGAGAATGTAACTATCTCTGAAGGGCAGTACTACATGAAAAAAAAAAAAAAAAGAAAAAAGATATTTGGGAAAGATAAGAAAAATGCACACGTCTCCATTGTTCAAAAGTTTTTTTTTTTTTTTTTTCTGGAGCATCAGTGAGCATTTGAACCTTCTGTAATAGTTGCATATAAGTCCCTCAGTTGTCCTCAGTATGAAAAGATGGATCTCAAAATCATACAGTCATTGTTCAAAGTTCAAATACACAAAAATGCTGCAAAAACAAAGAATTTGTGGGACCTGAAGGATTTTTTTTCTGAAGAACTGCAGGCAGTTTAACTGTTCAGGACAAACAAGGAACTCATGAACAACTATATCTAAACAAAAAAAACACAGCTGTAGATCGTTCAGGTAACAACACAGTATTAAGAATCAAGGGGATATAAACTTTTGAACCAGGCCATTTTTATAAATGTAACTATTATTTTCTCTTGTGGACTATATGTAAACATATTTTATGTTAAATATCTTATTCAGGTCAGTACTAAATAAACAGTAACATGCATTTTGTATGATCTCTCTTATGTTGGTTAAAAAAATTAACACTTTTAATGATTTTGAAAGGGGAATGTAAAATTTTGACCTCAACTGTACATGCATTCATTGTCAGTTTTTTAAATGATTTATGAGGGAATAATTACTGAGAATAAAAATACAATCTGCCCTACTATTCACATTGGTTCCCAAAAGAAGCACTAAATGTCAAAGTGATGTTATGATTTTCAAAACAAAAAAATATAAATGACTCCCAGGTACATGGCTATTTCAAGAAACACAGCATGAAGTTGGAGAACCACCACAGCCACATTTTGTTGCTATTAAATATTAATGAAAATGCCTTTAAGCAACACTCATTTTCTGATGTTGTTTAAAGGGCAAACGTGGGAATTTTAAGACTGGTTGATGAAACATCCATTTCAAACATTTGCATGCAAGTAAGTTCATTCATATCATGCTAAAACAGATACGTCTCTAACATTCAGATATGAAAATTCATTATGGAAATTAATTTACCAGAATATGAATGGCACATAGATTCTTTCTTTGTTCTCTCCCCTTGCGTATGCAAAGGCCTGTGTTAATAAAGATATTTGTATATCTGCTAATCTTTGAGTCTGTCGACGGAATCTTAGGCTGTCGCATTTGTCACTGTGTACGCAAGAAACGGCACACAAGACTAGAGCCGAACATATTTGCACTGCAGAAACACACAGCAGGGGATTACAGGGTAATTTTCATATCTTGAGTGTGTTGTTTAGTAGAGTCAGACATTGCAGCTTTCCTTCTGCTCGGCTCTGGCGTCATACTTATGGCAAACCAATGAGACATTTTAAAAAAAAGTTGGCTGTCTATGCAGCAGAAACATTTTTAAAAAGTTTCGCTGTGGTAAAAAAGGTAAGAGAACTTCAACACTCACAATGCCCTGGACTCAATCAGAATATGAGTGAGCAGGCATACAAACACACAGAAGTATGGTAGTTTTTACAAAAGTCCAAAAGTCTGTCAAAAGGCCACCAAATGACAATTTTGTGACTTTTGCTGACAAATGAACAGGGATATATTGGTTCAGGTAACACAGAGTAATACACATTGTTAATTTACATTTATACTGACAATGTAAAAATACAAATTAGTCAACTTATTCTTGATACTGATTGTGGAGAAGTACTGTTCGAGGTAAATTTTTACCACACCAATTCAAAGCAGAATCAGCCATTGTGTGTTTCCAAGCAATACACAGCAGTGGAGTGTAAATTCAGTGTTTTTTGAGGAGTTAGTGAATGATTCAATGTCTTGCTGTATCACTTGTCGTCAACTACTGGTGTAATATAGTCACTGAAAAATCCCCACTGCTAATTTACACACTGACAGCTGTATGTGGAACATGCAGACACAGAAAAGCGGAGTGATACAAAGAATGAAAAGTCCTAGTCGTACTGGAATAAATATCAACACTCTTGGAATGCTGCTCGGCCAATCAGATTTAAAGAAACACTCTAAAAAATGCTGGGTTAAAAACAACCCAACTTGGGTCATTTGGCAACCCAACACTGGGCAAATATTGGACAGAACACATGGGTTGGGTTAAATGTTTTTACCAAACATGCTGGGTCATTTTATTTAAGTCAACTATTGTTAAAAATGCTTATATTGGTGGTTTAAAATGGACTGGAACTTATAAAAAACACACACAGAATTACTACAGGCAACAGCAATAATCAAAAGATGAACATTTATTAATCAAGAACACATGGACAAAATTGAAATTGAAGACAAAAGAGAAATTGAATTAATTTTGGTGAATACAGCATAGTTTACAATATTACATACATGTAAACTTGTTTGACAAGCATCTTAGACATAAAAAATGTAACATTTAAAAGTATAATTTTAATTTTTGTGTATTCAACCGCTCTCTGTAATCGTTTACTGAAATAGCACTAATTCTCATGCCAGTGTGTCGCCAGATTAACTGGGAACTTCAGACTCGCATTTCACTTGTAGCTGAAAGATGTCATGACTGACTCCAAAAACTGCCCATAAACAAACAGTACTGATATTAGAGAACGTATTTGTGACCCTGGACCACAAAATCAATCATAAGTGTCAATTTTTGGAAATCTGAATCTGAAATCTGAATAAATAAGCTTTCCATTGATGTATGGTTTGTTAGGAGAGGACAATATTTGGCAGAGTTACAGCAATTTGAAAATCTGGAATCTGAGGGTGCAAAAAAATCTAAATATTGAGAAAATCACCTTTAAGGTTTTCCAAAAGAAGTTCATAGCAATGCATAGTACTCATCAAAAATTAAGTTTTGATATATTTACAGAAGGAAATTTACAAAATTTCTTCATAGAACATGATCTTTACTTAATATACTAATGATTTTTGCCATAAAATCAAAAAAAAAAAAAAGAAAAAAAATGACCCATACAATGTATTTTTGACTATTACTACAAATATACCTGTGCTACTTAAGACTGGTTTTGTGGTCCAGGGTCACATTTTAAAATTAAACTCAGTACAATAACAAATAAAAAATCCATTTATTTTATGCAAGACAAAAGGCGTTTCCATCGTGCGAAACAACCGCTGCTGACGGAGCTGACTGACGGAGCTGACCGACATCTCGTCCGTATGTTGCGTTAAAATAATACAATTTACAGCACAGTAAAGACTTTATAAATTAAATAAAATGTATACAAACCTTAATTTCACCTGAAGAAGTGCAAATCGACGGCACAGAGAACCGCTCTCTCCTGTAGAGGTCTCCGAAAGCCCGAGCTCTAACTGTAACTCAGCAGCTGGGTTGTTTCTTCAAAGACAGGCGCAGCCCAGTGGTTGGGTAGAAAATGATAACTTAGTTACAAGAAAACTACCCAGCACCTGGGTAAAAAATATTAAAAATAACACAATAAAATGACCCAACAAGTTGAACCCAGCTTTTGGGTTAAAAAAAAAAAAAAACCCAGCACCTGGGTAAAAATATTAAAAATAACCCAATAAAATGACCCAATGGGCCGAACTCAGCATTGGGGTTAAAAAAAAAACCCAGGTGTTGTGACAGAGATTAACTTGTATCAAACTTAGAACATTTATATAAGCTCCAAGCACAAGTTCAAAGTTTGTAAACTCTGCAGTAAACCTTCCCAGAGAAATACATGAGAACATTTATAAAAATGTGTTTAGTTTCTTTATGTTTACGTTCTTGCTATTATTGGCTTTTCTTTAGCCCTTTGGGATTTTCAACATACTTACTTTCAGCATACATGAAGTCAGCTAAGAGGATAATAGCAACAGATTCAACAGACACACTATGACGGATGTGTGTTTGGTACGACTACTTCAGCATTTGCTTAGTTGAAGCAGTAAGTAGCGGTTTTAAACTTTGTAGAAAGTTGTAGAAGCTCTGCAAAATAAGTAGGATGACTGGATAACAAACATTGCACAGAGGACCTCATCTGATCACCAATACTGTGTTTCCTTAAAAAGGTGCTTAATAGTAAATAAAGGCTTATCTTATGTACCTGTTCGTGCCATTTTAAATAATATTTCCTTCACAAGGAACAAGATTTAGCTAGTCAGTTGGAAAGAGGCTCTGAAATGTCTTCTTGATTAGGACATGCTCATTAGAGCTAGCAGCACTTAGGGGGCTTTTTTTATTTTCAGACTAAAAAATGTTGTTGAAGGAAACCACATGCATATTTTCTGAAACAATGGAAAATATAAAAGATCTCTCGCTAATAATGCACAAACATCTTGAATCTTGATTTACTATTCAAGTTTTGGTTTTGCCTTAGAGAGCGATGTCGAGCTGAAATCTTAAAAAGTAATTCCACACCAATCCATGGCTCCGATTTTAAAGGACTGAGATGAAGATGAAATATTTTTCTCATCTCTCCAAGCCATGCATGTGTTTGATGTAGACCACCCTCAACTAGACTTATTTTTTATTAACAATTTCTCAGATTAATTAATCCTGCAGAGACATTTAACATGAGACATACAAAGGACTAAGGGTGCTCAGATGGGACTTCAGCTGCTGTAGGCCACCCACTTCAAGATTTGACATTCAGAGATGCTCTTCTGAACACCAGTGTGTGGCTATTTCAGTTACTGTTGCTTTCCTGTCTGCTTGAACTTGTCAAAATTCTCCTCTAATCTTATTACTATTTTTTTGGCACACCATTCTTGAAAACCAATGGTATGTGATGAATTAAACTGGTGGGCTATGACTGACTGACTTAGAGCGCTGAGATTTAGTATATCTGCAGGTTACACTGATGCACCACTAGCCTATTAGGATTATATTTAGCATTAGCATTTTACTGTTGTTATAGCATAAAAAACAACTGATATGACGCAATTTCATGTTTTCTTTTGTCTTTGGAGTGTTACAAGCTGTTTGTGCATTAGTGATGCGCAGATGGTCATTATATCCGCGGGCGCTGGGGATGCACGTCCTGATTTTGCTGAGTTAGATGTGTTCCTCGGTCAACATATTTTGTAGACCCTGGAACAACATTTTAATCCAAAAATTTAATCTTGACCACATCCCTACACCTAAACCTAACCTTACCCATGAGTAATCCCTAAAATCAGAGGAAATGATAGACGAATGACACTGATGTACATGCACCAAACACTGGTTGTAAGCCTAAACTACACAAAAATTATAAACTGTTTTTTAAAATCTGATTGGTTAATCACAATGTTGTTCCAGGGTCAACAAAGATGTTGATCCAGGAACATGTTGTACTTGGTAAAATCATGTCCTGCACTGGGGCATAATCCGCGGGTCGGGTAATAAAAAAATGCATTCTAATTATTTGCGGGTCGGTCGTGGGTGGATGAGATAAGTCAATAATGACGCGAATATTAACTATTTTCTAAAACAATGAACCTGTTTAAAATACTTTTTTCATCAGGCAAACGATTTCATTTGTGTGTGTGTGTTCGCCTGTTCGAGAAGTTGTGAATTGTGAACCTCAAAAATTATTTTTTTTTATTCTTAAAAAACACCATTATTTTATTTGAAAATATTAATTATTTTATTTTATTTACAAAATATTTTAGTTTCTCGTGTATATTTTTTTCATTCGATCAGATAACATTTTAAGCTGTACTAGACAAGTGTGAAATTAACATGGATAAAAAAAATATACTCCGAACCCCATGTGGATTTACACAAACTGAAAAATTCAAAACATTAAGTTGTACCCCGTGCTCCCCTATACCCACTTCTAAATCCCCTCTGATGCGTATCATTCAGTAGTGTCTTGCATTAGCCATAATCATAACAGGCCACCATTTCTAAATTTAGTTATATGTGAATAAATGCAAATATTCGCTCAAAACACCCTGTAAGATGGTAAGGACCGTGGCACTGGCTTCCTTTGAAATATGTTTGATGATTGCGCCTAATGCGCCTAATGCACCTGCTGCGCCTGATGCACCCGCGTCCGCACCAGATGTGCTGCCTGTTCATATGCCAGAGCATGTCAAGGGAGGCATGCCTAGTAGTAAAATAATAATTATTATTGATTACTAATTGGAATCAGTACATTATAACGAAAAAAATACCTTAAAAATGAAAAGAATTTGATTTTTACGATCAGAAATTTCTTAAACTGGGTGAACCCCTGTAAACATTATATTATTGTGTGCAGCGATGTGCAAATCAGCTGAATCAATCTGCTGTTAAAAATGAACCATCCATTCATCATATCATCATGCAAAACTAAGAATTGTTAATAGAATAGTTTGAATAATTGTAAATGACGATTGGGTGCGGGTCGGGTGCGGTTATCAAAATTAGAGAAAAATATAGGTGGGGGTGGGTGCCGGGCGGATAATTTATTTGAAACTGGGGTGCATATATAAGATCTGTAAAGTTGCAACGATTAAAGTCTCAAACCCTAAGAAATATTCTTTATAAAAGTTAAGGCTCAGCCACGCCTTCTTAAAATGACTCATTCAAACACGCCCCCATATCTCTACGTCACGGCGTGGGAAGATTTGCATAATACCACCAAAATGTATATCCAAAGAAAGAAGGCGTTACTTTCAATCTCGTTGTAGTAATGTTGAAATCATTGGTTAAGTTATATTTACAACACTGTTCCAGAACAGTACAACACATATATTCAAATCTGTGCAGCGCATTTTACGGAGGACTGTTTCCTGATCCTAGGAGAGTAGCCTACAATGCCGGCTGTGCACACTATAAAGTGGGGCAGTTCCAACTTTGGACAGTCTGGCCCTTCTGACTCACAGCCTGTAAATACGTTTTCATATTTAAAGAATTTGCTTCTGGCTATTCAAACGTGAGTTTTGAGCAGTGTAGAGTAGTGCTTGTTTGTCGTTTTACAGTCACAAATGGTGTTATGTTTACGCAGCGCAACGCAACACAACACAACACAACACGTAAACAGACAGTATGAGTTATTATAATCAGTAATTATGTCCTCAATGGATGCAACAAATGCCTCGTTTATAATGGATTTTATTGTTTTTGTCTTGTCGCGCCAGGACACGGCATCACAACATGGTAAGGGGCGTAACATTTCAGTCACACGGCCAATCACAAACCACTGAATAGCTGGCTAATCAGAGGGCACCTCGCTTGATGAGCTTTGTAAAAATCAATGCGTTTCAGAAAGGCAGAGCAGAGAAGAGCAACAATAATGTACAGTATGTGGAAAATAATGTGTTATTTGAACCCTAAACTCATTGCATTATGCCAAATACACAAAATAATGTTCTTTTTAGCAAAATCATATGACCCCTTTAACTACACCCCTACATTTATGATCAGGAAATATTCATGTGTCCCTCTCTCTCATAGCTACATAGTGAGTAGATAGGCCCCATCATTTTGAGGTAAATGTGTTCAAAAGTCTAAAAAATGTGTAACTTTAAGAAGCCAAACACCTTTTTTTTCTTGCAATTAAGCACACTTTTTTTTGAGTTATTCCATAACATTTTGTTTTTATATGTGTACCACTGTTCAGAACTGTGCTAGCTAACCATGTGCTGATTAGCATCTTTGAGCTAGGTTTAAAAGTACCTATAAACGTATCTAATTGCCACTACCAAAACGATCACGTTCCAGTAGTGGCATCTTTTTTGCGTATTTTTGAGTGTTATTTCATAAATTTGGCACTACGAAACAGTCATGACCAAAACATGTCATCATTTTTTCAGTAGTGACAAGAGGGAAAACATAATCCTTTATTTGGGTGAAATAAACTAAATTTTAGTACAGTTATGCAATTTTTTTTTGTGTGTTCTAGTATATTTTAGTAGTGTTTTACAATGCAAGTTAAAATTATGTAATATGTGACCCTAGACCACAAAACCAGTCATAAGGGTCAATTTTTCTGAATAAATAAGCTTTCAATTGATGTTTGGTTTGTTAGGATAAGACAATATTTGGCCAAGATACAACTATTTGAATATATGGAATCTGAGGGTGCAAAAAAATCAAAATATTGAGAAAATCGCCTTTAAAGTTGTCCAGATGTTCTTAGCAATGCATATTAGAAATCAAAAATTAAAAGTTTTAATATATTTACAGTAGAAATTTTACTAAATATCTTTTATGGAACATGATCTTTACTTAATTTCCTAATGATTTTTGTCATAAAAGAAAAATCAATAATTTTGACCCATACAATGTATTTTTGGCTATTGCTACAAATATACCCCAGCGACTTAAGACTGGTTTTGTGGTCCAGGGTCACATATGATGTGGTCACTATCAAAGCATTGCTGTCACTATCAAAAATGTGCGGTCACTACCAAAACATGGGATGTTTTGTCAAAAATAAAGTACATTGAATTATCAACTAACTTTAAAATCAGTATGATCAACTTTTGCCTTTTACAAAGACAAACTGGATCCAAAATACAACAAATCTCATAAATTACACTTGAAATATTGTTAAAAAAAGACGTTTCCAACTCTGACTTTAAACCAATTCTGTAGAATGGCCCATATAATGTACCTGAATATCAAACTTCATTCAGTGTGCAACCATGTATCCCTTCTTAGCTAAAACTGCCCACAATCACTTGCATTAGAGGACTTTATTTCCATTGGAAGATTGGATGATGAAGACATGGATCAGCTCAGTACCAAACAACTGCCTGCTCCTTTCACAGCAGACAGAAATACTGCTAATTACTGATAATAATCAGTGTCATCATAAGTGGATGCTTTTATGTTTATCTACTTATAAAATTATTGAAACTATTGCTAGTGTACTACTTGAGTATTCTTCTGTGCCCTTAAGAGCCTCCACAAAGAAAAGTGCCAGTACCATTGATTAAAAAATGGTGAAATCTCAAACAAGAAACAGAAGTTACAATATGAACATTCTCATTCAGTTCCTCATTCTCAGCTACATTTATATTTACCGTACTGTATATTCTCTAAATCTGTATTTTCAAGTTATATGAATCATCAGAATTGATCAAAAAATATTGTCTGCTATCCTTTACGCCATATTTAATATGCAACTTTTTGTGAACTTCACACATTACAAAGATCCAAAAAGGAAAACTGCAGGTTTGACGTGTATTATATATATATTTTTTTCATACATCACTATGCAGAAACACCAGCAGAGCTCTGCGCATGAAAGCTCCCTGGCTGTCTGATTTTCAGTGACGTGCTGTTGCTTCGTGTCTCACCAATGTGGCACAAAGCACTGTAGCGTAGCATAAATGAAATGGGGAATAATCAATGAGGAACGTGGGAGTGATGATGTGATGGGATGAGTGAGGGTTTACAAGGGCAGCATGCCTAAAACTATGCAACTCTTTTAATACATGCTCAAAAATATATAGTTCCCCATCACATAAAAACTACATTTATGTGACTATGGACCACAAAACCAGTCATAAGGGTCAGTTTTTCAAAACTGAGATTTATACATCATATGAAAGCTGAATAAGTAAGCTTTGTTAGAATAGGACAATATTTGGCAGAGATATAACTAATTGAATATCTGGAATCTGAGGGTGCAAAACAATCAAAATATTGAGAAAATCGCCTTAAAAGTTGTCCAAATTAAGTTCTTAATAATGATAAATATCTTCATGGAACATGATCTTTAATTAATTTCCTAATGATTTTTGTCATAAAAGAAAAATCTATAATTTTGACCCAATGTATTTTTGGCTATTGCTACAGATATACCCCAGCGACTTAAGACTGGTTTTGTGGTCTAGGGTCACATATTTGCATAATAAAAGTAGACCAATTGAGATGCACCCCAAACCAGTATGCTTTTATGCAACGTGTTGTTGCCACATGGTTAGCTGATTAGGCGCTGGTATTAACATGCAGGTACAGAGGAGTACATAATAAGATTGCTGTGCTATACTATATGATGGGTATATTCCAAAAAGCAATTTAAAAAACAAACTCATCTACATCTTGGGTGGCCTGAGGGTCAGGGTTCATTTTTGTGTGAACTATTCCTATGACTTCTGCTAAAGTCACACCTTATACTTACACATAATCAGCAATATCTCAATACAATACAAGTCAATCCTCTGGATACAAGCCATGATCCAAATGGTGGCTTGCTAGACACTACATAATATATACAATACGCAGGGATTGAGCAAAATAATGGGAACACCTGGGAAATTATGTAAGCATCTGGCAATATTACTTTATTAAGGTGTATTACTACCATTTGGCTTTAATACAGCTTTCATCATTCTAATAATAGATTCATACAACTTTTGAATTTCTCCAGTGGAATGTTGTTTATCGGAACATCTGCCAGTTGCTTCAGATATGCTGTAGGAGGGAATCATCCTCTCACGCTTCCTTTCAAAACTGTCCACAATGTTTTGATAATACTCATGTCAGATGATTGAGCTGGCTAGGAAGGATGCTGAAGTTTATTTTAATGCTCCATCTGCCCAGGGGCCAGTTGCATAAACTGCTTAGACTAGTCTTAAAAAGTTAGTCATCTAATTTGTTTAAAGTTAGTTACAAAAAGGTAGATTGGTCCTTTATGAATCAGAAAAGTAAGACTGATTATCTCTTGGCTAACTCCAAGTTGGTCAAGCTAGTTCTTAAGACACAGCTTTGTGAAATTCTCTATGGTCAGTTTTTGTGGAAACAGAGTTTTAAAGGTGAATATATTGGGGCTACCTGTCACTTTGCAGCAGTAGTTCTGAGTTGTTTGAACACAATCTTTCTACTGTGAGAGTTTGAGGGTCCCTATCATTCACCCATTTGCACCCCTTATTCTTTTTTGCTGATGAAGTCTTGCCATGCTTTGTGTACATAGCCATAATTGTAAAGACAGTTGTTCTTAAAACACCAAAAATGAACTACTGAGGCTAAAGACACTCCTGCTATTGCTATTATTTTTAGAAGTCTGACAAGTCACCCATTTCACTCATGCCTTGTACTAAACACAACTTATACTAGACTGATTTTAACCTAGAGAATATAGACAGTAAATTTTTTTTTTTTTTTTTTTAAATTGCTATGCTTTATTGTAACCCCTATGGATATTCAAATTATTTTGTCCAACTCCTGTATGTATTTTATATAAATATACATGATGTCTTATATACAAATATAGTGGGCCCCAAAACTATCTAGACTCCTAAGTAAAACTGTGTACAAATGCACAGTGCATAGCAGATGTACTTTAAATTATACTGTATATATAATGTGAAATGTTTTGTTTGAAAGGTTTTCTTCTGTTTCTGAATTCTGTCAAGTGAAGAGAACTGTTGCAGATATCTTCTGCTACAGTAAGTGTATAGGGAGGAGTGAACACAGTGTAGGTACCGTGTTAAGCGGAGTGTAGCCTACACTGTAAAAAAAAAAAAAAATATATATATATATATATATACCGTAAAATTTACAGTACAAAACCGACAGCTGTGGTTGCCAGAATATTACCGTAAAAAAGATGATAGTTTTACAGTTTTAACCTAAATTTACATTTAAATACCATAATTTCATTAACTGATAATGTTAATAGACCAACCTATTGAAAGTACTGAAATCTGTTTTGTACTTTTGTCATACACTGATAACCACCAAAAGCAGGTGGTAATGAGAAAGTCACATGATGAACCAAAGCCTATCACAGCTTTTAAATACTAACATATATAGAAGGTACACGGTGTCATTCACACAAACACTAAACACCATCATGGTAACAATAATGCAATAAACATTAATCTAACAACATTAGAAGTAAAATACAACCCTAGTGTACAAAACTGATGAGAAAAAACTAAGAAACATAGTTATTTCAACAAAAAAAACCATCAAATCTGAACTTTAAGGTAGGGAATTATGAGAATGTAAATTTACGGTTATTCAATGTAAATTTTTACGTTCTTTTTCCACTTCTGAAAATGGTATACTACCGTAAAATTACATGCAATGTCCAATACAGTTTTCCACCATATATAGTAGGGGAACTTACCATTAACCATTTAACAGGTAGCATTTTTTTCTGTAGCATTTTTAGAGTATTATTCCATTAAATTCACGGTCATTTTTTACAGTGTATGTGTCCACAGAAGTACATATCATGCATGTTCTAATGATCCGTTAATGTAAAACATTTGATCTGTCAGGCTTCAACAAGATTATACTCAATACTTGTTACTTGTGCAACAGGGTGAGCATGCTATTGGACTTTTGAGGAACATTAAAAAATATAGAATAAAATATATTTTGGTTTTCTAGGATATATAGTTTTCTGTGGCCTGTTGTTTCTTAAATCTGTGTTATTGAACTGAAACATCAAAGCATTTCCAGTGCAAATCAATATCTTGCTTATCCATTTCATATAAAAAACATAGATAACTAAAAGTTATGTTATTATTGCTGGAATTAGTTTTTGTCGCTAGGGACAGAAAATCATAAATACACTGGCTTGTGGAACATAGTGTTTTTCCATTTCTTCTTGCTATTCACCTGTAGAGAGTTTGACAGAGTTTGACTTTGTCATGTGTGGTCCAAGGAAGGCGATGAAGACGAAGGTAATCCACAAAAGGCTTTAATTATGAATCGCACGATACATGAAGAATAACAATTCAAGGCAACATAAACACATGTGACTCTAAACAATAACCGACATCAAAATGAACAGAAAGGAAACTTTAAAATAGGGTAGCTTAATGAGTGGATCCAGGTGATGGGAATTAACTAATAATGAACTAATGAGAACAGGAACATAACCAAATAAGGACAAACATGAACTGGAAGGAACCAACACAAAAGGACTAAACCATTATGTAGGACAAAACCTATGTAAAACAAAACACAAGAAAATAGTTCATAACTGTGACAGTTCACCCCCTCAAGGCTGGAGAAGGGCAGATCGGGAGGCCCAGAGATGACCAGGGTGGCTTTGATGGAGGGAGGAGCCAAGGAGGATTCCTGGAGGACCAGGTGCAGGAGGAGTCAGGCAAGGTCCGGGCCACAGTCATGGTGATGGCCCACGGTGGAGCCGATGGAGGGGGGAGCCATGGTGGAGGATGGGCTGATGACTCCAGGGGGCCAACTGACGGCGACAGAGCAGGTGGTGGTGGAGCCCGAGGTGGAGACGGAGAGCCAATAAGCCAGGGTGAAGCCGAGAATCCAGAGGGCCAAGGCGGAGCAGGTGGCTTCAGCAACCGAGGCATAGGCAGAGATCCGGAAGGTCGCGGCGGAGCCGGAGTGACAGGCGACTGAGGTGGAGCTGGAGGGAAGGAGGAGCCCAACAGAGCCGGAGGAACAAAAGGACGAGGCACAGCTGGAGGAGTGTAGTCCAGAGGTGGAGTTCGGGGGACAACTGACCAAGGTGGAGCCGGAAGGATGAGGAAGCTCGGTGGAGCTGGTGGACTGACAGGCTCCAGTGGAGAAGAAGGAGCTGGAAGCCATGGTGGGTCGCAGGACTGAGGCAGAATCTGGGCCTCGGAGGCGGAGTTGAGGGATCCACCAGACTCGACGCCAGTGGAGCTAGAGATTGGCAGACCTGTAGCCAGCCCATGCCACAAATGGTGAGCTGAGGGTGAGCAGAGGGGCTGATGGGATTCAGTGGAGAGGGCACTTTCCATTGCCTCCACGATCTCCATCATCATCATTTACCTTTTACCGTTTTCTTGTCAAATCTCTTTGTACAGTCAATCGCAAAGCTCGTTCTGGTTTTAGAGGTGTTTTGTGTGTTCTGTCGCAGCATTCACGTTCAAACCAATGCTACCACTCAGTATTTTTGCCACTCAGTGGGCAGAGCCGCACTCACTCCAGCTGACGGTGACGTTACATGCATACCCTCTAGAGGTACATGCCCCCTCAGCCGTACTAAGTGGCAAAAGAGCCTTCAGTATGAATGGATTAAATAGGGAAAATGCGAAAACGCATCAGTTTAAATTAAATGTTGCTGAACTTGATATAATGTTCCTAACAACTTCAAAATATCCAGTGGTCAATGGATATTGATTCAGCCAGAAATTGTGTTTTTTATAACACTTATATGTGTCTGATTTTGATGTCGGGAAAAATAAATAAAGCATATTTGCCTGTGAACTCATTTTGTAAATACAAAATAGGTTGGTCTAAACCCATGGTGATCACTTAAATCAATGTTATATATATAGTATGCAGATGAAAAACCTATATAGTTTTTGTCAGTGTTTATTTAAAAAAATCCAGTTATGCAGAATTTCTTAAATATTTAGTTGATGAGCTGTCAATACGATATACTATAATACAATATAAAGGTTATGATTTTACTGCACAATTCAACATATTAACATGAAATGATAACTGCAAATCTGTGTTTTGCTGCCTGGAGACCATTTGTTTATATGAATTGCAGCAATTTATTTTCCTTCTTTTTTCAGTAGCTTTCAGCAGTCTGTACAAACATACCTCAGGTTTCTTGTCAAATCTATTTGTACAGTCAATCGCACAGCTCGTTTCGGTTTTAGAGGTGTTTTGTGTGTTCTGTCACAGCATTCACGTTGAAACCAATGCTGCTATTCAGTATTTTTGCCACTCAGTGACCACTTTTAGCCACTCCAGCTGACGGTGATATCACATGCATACCCTCTATAGGGTATCTTAATGAGGGGAACCAGGTGATTGGAGTGAATTAATAATGAACTAATGAGAACAGGAACATAACCAAATAAGGACAAACAGGAACTAGAAGGAACCAACACAGAAGGACTAAACCAATATGTAGGACAGAACCTATGTAAAACAGACTTCTCATTGTGACAAGGGTACATTCTTTTATTATTAATCAGAGAAGGAGTAATTACAATGTTTTGCCAATTAAAATTGATACTCTGCCACATTACAGCTACTAATTGGAGAAACTGATCAGAAACGGAAATAAGGTGGGTGTCAGGATAATCATAAAATCATCTATTCAAGATGAGAGACTCTAATTGTCATTATTATAATTCTGGAAAGAAAATATTCTCTCAGCATCAATCATCTGATGATAATTTCTAATTAAAAGATAGATTCACATATTCTCTGAAAGCGGTTTTGTCACGAGGGCCGATCTTGAGGTTCTTCTTGGCCTCAGATCTGAAGTTCCTCAGCCCCGGCTTTACACTGTGTGCAGAATTATTAGGCATGTTGATATTCTGGTCATATTTTTTTTCCAAACACATTTTACCAATTCCAAACCACATCAGTCTTAGTAACTACTGTTAATTTTGTATTTAATCATTTATATGTGATGTATAATTGTCCGTGAAGGCTGGAAGTGAAAAACTCCTTATATTCAGGTGTGCAGGATTATTAGGCATGTTTTCGTTTACAGCTAAAATGAGCCAAAAAAGAGATTTAACCCAGACTGAAAAGTCCAAATTATTAAATGCCCATGAGAAGAATGCAATACTAATGCATTACAAGAATTTGCAAAGTTAAGGCTTGACCATTGGACAGAGAAATGCTTGTTGAGTCTGCATGGTCAGAAAAAACAGGTGGAGAAGAAAAGATGCATGTTAACTGCAAAAGAATTAGGAATTAAGGTGAAGAATTAGGTGTGACACCATCAGGAACCGTTTAGTCTCCAGCGCCACCATTTTCCAGAACTGCAACCTACCTGGAGTCTTCAGAAGTGCAATGTGTCAGGTTCTCAGAGACTTTGCTTGGTAAAAAATCCTAAAAAATGCCCCTTACTTAATAAGAATAACAAGCTGACGTGTTGTGAAATACATGAAGACAGTTTTTTTATATGCTTTAGAGACAGATAAGTTGAGAGTGACTCTTGAAGGACAAGCATCACATCCTCTTGTGCCTCTGATTCAAGAATTTATCTTCCAAAATCTGGCAGTAAGTTTTGGGAGTTCATGTTTAGTCTCTTATCCTGAAAAGTCTGACTTGCAGAGATGGACTAAAATGAACTCCCAAAACTTACTGCCAGATTTTAGAAGATAAATTCTTGAATCAGAGGTACAAGAGGATGTGATGCTTGTCCTTCAAGAGTCACTCTCAACTTATCTGTCTCTAAAGCATATAAAAAAAACTGTCTTCATGTATTTCACAAGACGTCAGCTTGTTATTCTTATTAAGTCAGGGGCATTTTTTAGATTTTTTACCAAGCAAAGTCTCTGAGAACCTGACACATTGTACTTCTGAAGACTCCAGGTAGGTTGCAGTTCTGGAAAATGGTGGCGCTGGAGAACTGGAAACGGTTCCTGATGGTGTCACACCTAATTCTTCACCTTAATTCCTAATTCTTTTGCAGTTAACATGCATCTTTTCTTCTCCACCTGTTTTTTCTGACCATGCAGACTGAACAAGCATTTCACTGTCCAATGGTCAAGCCTTAACTTTGCAAATTCTTGTAATGCATTAGTATTGCATTCTTCTCATGGGCATTTAATAATTTGGACTTTTCAGTCTGGGTTAAATCTCTTTTTTGGCTCATTTTAGCTGTAAACGAAAACATGCCTAATAATTCTGCACACCTGAATATAAGGAGTTTTTCACTTCCAGCCTTCACGGACAATTATACATCACATATAAATGATTAAATACAAAATTAACAGTAGTTACTAAGACTGATGTGGTTTGGAATTGGTAAAATGTGTTTGGAAAAAAAATATGACCAGAATATCAACATGCCTAATAATTCTGCACACAGTGTACGTGGGAAGAGGTGAGTTATGCAATCAATTCCCTAATGTTCCCAAATCACTCCTCAGGCCTCTCTTCTAACAGGACAGCATGTTCTTATCTTCAAAGCTGTTTAATCATGTTTATCTGCGCTTAAGAGGATATTCTGCTCATAAGGATTTAGTCCCAACATGCTTGAGTGAAGACAAGAAATAAGCTCAATTTGAGATGTATACACTGTATGCAGCTCTCTAACCTGGTCTCACACACATTCAAATGAGCATGCTCTCACAATATAAGAGCATATGACAGCTACTGGAATTTCTAATTCATGTTCCTTAATGAGGATGTAATGCAAGAATTGGACAGTCTCTATTAAGCTCCATGAAGAAATGGCCTCCAGTAAGGACAGGACTGAAAATGCAACATGGGGCAAATGTATTACTTAATAACTACATGCAATTCAAGTTGGATACACTTGGTTGAGTTTTACTGTTCTGAATGGAATGACATGAACAGCATCAGCATCTTGATGTTTAAAAACCTTTTCAGGGTCAGTTTGGAAGAAAAGTGGGGATACTGGTATGTGTATTTAACCGGTTATTCCACAACACACACACAAACACACACAATGTCACTATGTTATTTGCCTGCATATTTAATTCCATCTGCACTCTTGTGTTCCACATCTATACTTCAGCAGCTTTTTTCCCATGCATTAAAGCTTAACTTGCCCAACTTCCCAGGGACTGTGATGAAATTAAACATGCAGTACATTTTTCACCCTACAAAATAAATGCTTTATAGAATATTTATTGCACTGTAGGGATTATCTCCCTGTAGGTAATTTAAAATTTATTTGTTACTACATGATTTAAATGGCCTTATTAAGCTATCTAAAAATTTAAAAATACTTTTCAGCAATTATAGAATGATTTACTGAGGATAGTTCAGCAGTGATTTTCATCAAAGAATGTTCCAGAGTTCAAAAAGGTTACACAAAAAAAAAAAAAAAAAAAAAAAAAAAAAAAACTGCAGCATGTAGTTTTACAAAGAAAGTGTGTGGGGAAAAAAAGGGAGAGTTACTGTAACCATTTTTGGGGACAATTTTTACCCAGAAGTGAGCTAACTCAGACAAAACCTTATTTTGAGGATGTCCTCATTTTTAGATATATACAAGTAAATAAAGTTTTATGATAACAAGTCAGTTTTGGGACCAATTCTCACTAGTAACTAGTTGCTTATTAGTATGTATATTACTGGCATATTAGCTGTTTATTAATACTTAGAAGCACATATTAATGCCTTATTCTGCATGACCTTAACTTAACTACCTTATTACATATTAATAAGCAGCAAATTAGGAGTTTATTGAGGCAAAAGTTGTACTCAACAGTTGTACTGCCAATAGTGAGAATTGGTCCCCAAACTAAAATGTGACGGTAACACTTTATTTTACAGTTTCTTAACTAGTTGCTTAACTATTAATAAGCGGCAAATTAGGAATTTATTGAGGGAAAAGTCATAGTTAATAGTTAATAAGTGTACCCTATTCTAAAGTGTTACAAGTGAGACTCCCTTGCGTGTTCACTTTTACACATACAAACACACACAAAATGCTATTATCCTCCTAACAAGCCCATAACTTGTTTGCATTTTATGTGCATCATATGATCTTTCCAGTTCTCTACTGGAATACAATATTATAAATCATAAGTAGCTACATTTTTATTTTGTAGTGTTGTATGTTGTACATTACAGCTAGCTAAAGTTGTATGTAGCATTACTTCATTACCTGTACCATCACTGATTTTTTTATTTGTATTCATTTATTTATTTTTAATAAAGATAATCATCTCATTTTGCTGTGGTGATCAAAAACAATAAACCAACAAAATTACATTGTACCAAAACACAGTAGTAAAATGCAGAGCTTTTATAGAAAGTCATATTACATTTGACTACAGTAGCACTATTCTAGCTCATTCTTATTTATTGGTGCAGTGTGCTACTGTATGCTTTTTGAATGCAAATGCAAATGCAAAAAGAAAAACTAAACAAAACAATATAGCATTTTTTGAGCCTATGTGTTCAATTTTTCAAAGAAGTTTGTGATTTGACTCAAACAGCAGGTAGCAACAAGTTACTGTCACCATGAGGTTGTCACTAAATCAGTCATTCATCAAATTTGTTCAAAAACTAATTTCAGGAACAAAATAGCTGTCTGTATGATTGAACAATTAATTTAATCAATTTTGTCAAACATTTTATAAATATTTATATGTAAAACACTTCTGATTGGTTCTAGTTACATTTTTGACACATCATGAAAGTTTAAATCTGTTTTCCATACATATTTAGTTAGACATATTTTACTTTCACATACTATCTACTTTTTGTTTATTGCATTTTGAAATTATACTAAGACAAATAATGACAAACATTTTTAATTTAGAATGATGAGAGAATGGTAATCTCCACTCCAAGCAAAAAAGAAAAAAAAGTGATTCTTCATTTATTCATTATGTGGATCACATGCTGTCTGTAACCATTTTGATCATAAAAAAAAGCTTAAAATAAAAGATAGATACATAGATAGAGACCGGGGATGGTTGTAACATTTTTGACACTTCTTGCAAGCCAGTGTGCTCAAAATATGATTCAAACTAGTTACAACTATCTGCTATTAAATGGCATAGCTGTTATCTTTGCAGCACAAACAGAAAATGCATGGTTTAGTTTAAACCGTAATTGGTGTGTATGTGTTTTACTGAATAACGTGCATGTGTGTGTGTAGGCATGTTTGTTAATGTCAGAATATAGTAATAATAAAACTGAACTTGAACACCCTTCAGTTTGTCTTTCTATTCCAAGACCTAGGCATATTAATGAAAGAAAACACATTAATAAAGCACAAAAATCGCTTGGAGTAAGTTATAACATGTTTTGTTTATGTAGGCTACAACTAACCCTGGGTCTTGGGGTCATGAATAGCTCACCTTACAGCTAACAACCAAAACTTGCATGAAAAATATCTACACTGACACACAATAAACATAATTTAACTTTGATAAGTTTAACTACAAAGCAGGGATTGTTGTCACAAAAAAAAAGTATAAAAAGTTACTTTTTACCTCAAAATATTTTTTTCTCCTCTAAAATTTGCTGTGTCTGCCAGAGGGCTCTACTTCCTCACATGTGGAATAAGGACTAAACTGGGAATGTGTGAAGTGAATTAGGTGATTTGTAACTTGTTCCTTATTTGAGAAATTGGAAGTGTTACAACTGACCCGTGTTACAACCATCCCTGGTCTCCCCCCTGCGTAAAACCTACATACACACGTTGTATCTATCTATCTATCTATCTAACTGTCTATCTATATGCAAAGAATGCTTTATATATTACTCACCAAAGCATGAGTTGACGAACCCGTACCACATGCACCCGTGTTTCCCCACGAGCCACCGGCCACGGATACTGGCCGCAAAGCTGAGCGATGTGCCGAACAGACAAACGAGCATGTCACTCACACTGATGTTGAGCAGAAGCATGTTCACAGGAGTCCGCAGGGTCTTGAATTTACAAAACAGAACGAGGACGACGAAATTGTTCAGGATCCCGAATACCAGAATAGATCCCAAAATAACGGCGACCACATTATGTCCCGTCCTTGACAGTTTCTCAGCCGGAGTGTCGCTCCAGTCTTCATCTAGCGCAGATAACAAGTCCTCATCCGTGCCGTTTGAAGTGTAACTTAGATTAGCTTCGTCAGAAAACATCTTTGCTTATCACTGTTCAGCTGATGTTACTTTTATTGCATGCTCGATGCATGGAGGAAATTCTTTCGGAGCTTTCCCGCACCTGAGCGTGCACCATGATATTCACGGTAAGTTCTGTGAAGAGTCTCAATTCATGCTTCATCTAATGTTGTGGTCAAATCCTCACAAGCGTCTTAACAGCGTGAGAATAAAGTTGCAGGGCTCAGCAGTCCAAATAAAAAGACTCCCATCACAAACAAATTTGTAGGGTAAGCGTGGTTAAGCTTCATTTGTTGGTCATTTCCTACGATGCTGTCGCAGACTGCACATGTGCTATACATTCACACCTTCCACTATTAAATTTAAAACACAAGTCAACACGAAAATCAAACAGTTTTGCAGACACTCAAACTATACAGGTGAGCTAGTGAGTCAAAATCTCACCGACAGAAGTCGAATAAAGAAGGTTCATTTTATCTTAACATGATGCTTTGTAAATAATAGATACGCACATAAAATGTAACCGTAACCAAGAAGCATAATATCTGAGACAAATTCAGCTTTTGCTGCTGCAGATGTTTTCATCGACGAAGCATCTCGAGTTTGCCGCCTCTTCAGAGCACTTGAGAGCGGAGAAGCGCCTGTGTGTGTGGAACAAGCCTAGAGAGGACTATAATAAGTGACGTAGACACTCCATAAATGATCAGCAAGCGTAATGCTTTACGGTACCATGTTATACATGGCGGCTATTTGCACATGAAGTAGCCGCACAGCAAACACAGAACGTTCTCCTAACGTTCCCCTATGGTTCCCATTTGGTTATTTTTAGGAACCAAATGAGAACGTTCTAGGAACCTTCTATAAAGAACCTTCCCAGAACGTTTCCTGCAGGTTATTTTTTGTTTTTTTTTATACAACCTACAGAGAAAATTTCCAATCTGTTATTTATCAATTTGGATAGTTTAAGTTATTAATGCTTTGCAAAGCAGCGGAAGACACCAGTTTTAAATTCCAGTCGCACAGATGAGAAAGTTGTTACAATGCGTTACAATGTGCCATTAGTGATGTAATTTACACCATTTATTTTAATGTTCAGAAATTAATATTTCAAGAAATGTAAAGCATTTTGGCTCATTTATGTCTCGTGTTCTATGAGAGCTGTGTGTGGAGGGAGGGGAGTGTAGGCCTATGAATATCTGAATGTGTTTCATCTATATGCGCACATTGTTTTGAACTATATTGTATAGTCTAGCGTTCAGGGCCGTCCCAAGGTTGCGATGTGCTCATTGTCAAAGTCCAGAATTAGATTATTTTTAATTCTTAAAAAACGCCATTATTTTATTTGAGAAAACTAATAACTGTATTAATAATAATTAATGATTTTAAACAAATGAATAATTAATGATTTAAAACAAATTAATAATTTTATTCACAAAATATTTTAGTTTGTCATGTATGTTTTTTTTTTTTCATTCGTTCAGATAACATTTTAAGCTGTCATATGGCCATGTAACAATGTGACCCTACGATGCATGTTGTCACATTTCACTTCATTTCTTTTGAGGTAAATAACGAAAAATGTATAGGCTGTAGTTATGAAACAGTGCGACATATTTATACTAGACAAGTGTGAAATTAATGTGGATAAATATATACATATATATATATATATATATATATATATATATATATATATATACTATGAACCCCATGTAAATTTACACAAACTGAGAAATTCAGAAAGTGTTAAGCTGTGCCCTATGCTCCCCTGGGCATTCTGGTTATATTTGTTTTATTGTAATTATAACAGGAGAGAATTCACAAAAATGTATACTTATTTTTATTATTATTACTATTATTATTGACCTAGGTGTTTGAGATAAACATGCAATGTATTGGACAAAGACTCTCCAAGGATCGCAGCTGGAGAATTGCAGAAATTAGTTGTCTTGGGGTCAGAAAGCCTAAAAACATCAAATAGCCCCTACATCACCACATGTTTTTCAGGAGTGTTTCAAGAAAAATCCTTGCTCATCCAAAAACAAACTCCAGCATATTCAGTTGTCTGAATTTTTAAATGAAAAATCAAAAGGATAAACAATGCAAATTTATTTTCACAGCCACTTTTACTCATATTTATCAAGGGTGCACATATTAGTGAAGGGTACTGTAGCCCCTGTGACAAATAGCCCAGTTTCCCCTCATTTCCCTTTGCATGAATGCATCCCCCACAACCCTCCTGGCACCGGCCCTGTATGTGTTTTTATGTATGTATATAAGTATATTTTTCATTTATTGTGTGCATAATTATTAGAGCTTTTTCAAACATATATGCAAATTAGATGTTGAAGTTCCTTCTCAAACTGTACAACTTTGGAGACTCTAGATATTCTGTAGAAAAGGAAAGATGGATTCTGACTCAAGTTTGTAACCTTGTCCAGTCATTTCACCATGTACTAAATACTTTAATAAATGGATTTATGCTCACCATGACCCTGTCTGTTTAGTCATGCTCTGCCATTTTTTTTCCATACATAAGGCTAAACTGTTTTACTGAAGGCCTTTAAATTCATAATGCATTGATTATCCTTGTTATATGTCATCCCACTGTCTGACATCCAGACATCAGCCATACATATGTATAAACTACATCACCACAGATGACTGAGTCACATAGTGCCAATAAAATTAGTTTTGCCTCAATACAAAACAGGACTTTCTGTATCAGATATGTTAATTCAGTTATTTACCCAACCACAGATATTGTATTGTCGCAACATAATAAAAAAGCTCTCACATTAAGATCCAGTATTCTTTCACATTCACAGATGCATACTGCACATTACCAGGGTTTCTGCATGTGAAACCAAGCCCTTAAGATTCACAGCCATGACTGAAAGAGAAACAATATGACAATGATCTCATATTATAAGAAGTCTGACATTTGAGATGATCCAGAGGTCCATTAATGAGTTTCTCTGTTAGTGCTTATGATCGTATAGTGTGTGGAGTGAGTGACGACATGCAAAAGAAATGCAAAACAGACCAAAAGGTCACAACATCTAACATTATTTGAAAGCAAATGCTGTGAAACTGATGATAGGATCTTGTAGTAAGACACAGGGCTTTGAATTTAATTGGAAAAATAGTTTAAAAAGGTAAGAAATTGTCATACATATGCTCCAGGTCAATCAACTGACAGATTTAAAAGGATTTGCTTAATGTGCGAGCTTCTAATTTCTTCTCACATCATCAGTTTCATGCAGTTCAGCCTTATAATAATTATGTGTAAAATGAATGAACTAGTTTTCATTTTAACATGTTTTTATTGCCGGCTCATTGTAATTTTAATGAGTTTATCTCACAGCTGGCCACATTATCACATTGCAGTAAACACTTCATAAAACATAAAATTAAAAACTTTTTAACAAACCAAAGATCTCTACCTTTTTTCTGTTCTACATATTTTGTTTTTATTTTTTTCACTAATGGAAGTTTACTCTAAATAAAATAGGGTATTCTGACTTAGTTAGAAATAAAGTAACATTGTGAGATATAAAGTCACAGTTATTAAATTTAGACACAGTCACAAACCTGAGGTATCATGAATCTGGCTGGTGGCCTTTGGTCCGCTTACCACCAGATGTCATCCTCTCATTCCATTGACATTCACATTACACAGACTGTTGCACCACACCCTGGACTACGTTCCCCATCATCCATTGCGCTGATTACACACACACAGCTGCATCCAAACAGATACTCTATATAAGCCTTGGACTTCCTCTTGCTATTTGCAGAGTATTGTATGTTGCATTTAGCACTCTCCTAGTGTTAGCAATCATTACAGAGCCATTTCCTAGTTTCCTGTGTTTTGTCTGGCTTTCTGAGTTTTGTATTCTCGCCTAGTTATCTCGTCTAGTCTGTTCCGCTGCCTGCCCTGGATCTCTCGCATGTTTGTAGGATTATCCTTTTGCCTAGCCCCCTGGATTACTTTCGCCGTTGATCGACCCTCGCCTTTGTCACGGATTACTCTTGTGTCCTGTCCTAATATACCTGTTTGCTGATGTTTGATCCTGCCTGCTATTTTGACCCTGTCTCATGTCAATAAAATCTCTGCATATGGATCCGCCTGCTTCACGCATCTTTCACTCCGTTACAGAATACTCGGCCACAAAAGGATCCAGCAGCTCTTCCGAGAAACATTGTACAGGTATGGACACAACAAGAATATTGTTTAGACTTGTTTAGGCCCATGATCACTGGAGCAACATGTTCATGAGTTTTCTGGTCATCGCGAATTATTCAGATCTCCCGGACTATCTTTCGATTGAGATTTTCTGTGACTGTGTTAATCAACCTCTGAAGTCTAAGCTCAGACATGAGGGTCCGCATTCATCACTTGTTTTATTCATAGACTATGCTTTACTGTGTGTGGGCTTGTTGTTCACTGTGGGCGCCGCAGAGGAGGAACACGACAGCGCTGTAATGCCGGCCACAAAGTTTAGTCAACCGCAAACCCCGGGTCATTCTAATATATTGATCGAACCCGCTTGTGAAATGGCGGCCACACCGGAGCACGCTCACGTAATGGCGGCAACAGCGGAGCCTGTTCACAAAATGGCAGCTGTGTTTCCTGAGTCAAGTCAAGTCAGAGCTGCTCTTTCTGAGTCAAGTCAAGTTACAGCTGTTGTTCCTGAGTCAAGTATAAAGTCAAAGCTGTTTCTCCTGAGTCAAATCAAGTTACAGCTGTTGTTCCTGAACCAAATCAAGTCACAGCTGATCTTTATGAGCCAAGTCAAGTCACAGCTGATCATCCAGAGTCAAGTCACGTCTCAGCTGGTCGTCCAGGGTCAAGTCACGTCTCAGCTGGTCCTTCCAGAGTCAAGTCATGTCTCAGCTGGTCATCCAGAGACAAGTCATGTCTCGTCTGAGCTCCCAGAGCTTCGTCACATCATGTCTGACCTCTCAGAGTCCTGCCACGTCACAGCTGATGGTCTAGAGTCATGTCACGCCACAAAGGATCATCTAGAGTCCTGTCACGTCCGGTCTTCTGCACCCAGATCATTGAGATCAGTCCTCTGGTATCCTTGTTATGGAGCTATGGAGGCTGTCATTAAACTTTTTGCCCAGCCTGTCACAGCTATGTAGGCCGCTTATGAACATTTCTCCTGCTCTGAACCGGCCTTGGAGTCCGATTATGAACTGTCTGTCTTGCCAGTCTCTGTCTCTGAACTGTCTACCCATTCAGTTTCAACTAACACATCCATTGTTGAACTTTCTACCCTGTCTGTTGTGCTCACAGAGACTGCTAATAAGCCCACTGCTTTCTCTGCCTCTATCCTTGTTGCTCTGTCTCTTCTGTCTCTATTTTCTCCAGGTCCCAGTCTCTGCCGTGGGTCTGTGCTCCGTCTACTTTGTCCTGGTGGCCATCTGCTCAGCTGTGGTGGTCTGCTCAAGTCTGGTGGTCTCCTGCTCCGTCTTCTCTGCTGTGGAGGTCTTCTGCTCCGCCCTGGAGGGCTCCTGCTCCTGGTTTTCTAAGTTTTGTATTCTTACCTAGCTATTTCATCTAGTCTGTTTCGCTGCCTGCCCTAGATCTATCGTATGTCCATTGGATTACCCTTTTGCCTAGCCCCCTGGATTACGTTCGCCATTGATTGACCATCGCTTGTCTTGGATTACTCTTGTGTCTTGTCCTCATATACCTGTTTGCCGACGTTTGCCCCTGCCAGTTTATGACCGTGTCTCGGTCTCGTTCCAATAAAGTTTTGCATATGGATGCTTCACGTGTCTGTCACTCCGTTACATAGTCACAGTTATGAGAAATCACAATTCCAAAAAAACACAATCAAATAAAGTTATAATAAGCAGCAAAGACAAAACTGTGAGATATAAAGGCAGATTTTAGAGAAATAGCATTGCAATAGGAAGATTATTATTATTTTTACAGGCTAAAAGGGCTATTGTCTGACTTTTTACAAAATACCTTTACTAAAACACACAAAAAAAGCTAAGAACAGAAACAGAGCAGACTTTGAGCCAGTCAGTGGGATAAACACTATGTAGTGGACAGCACATTCCAGGGCCCGGTTTATGGCAAGGGGGCCCCTCCCTGACCACCATAGTGGACAGAGGTTTGCTACATTTTGATTGGATCTTGGTGAGCTAACATAAGCAAATTGTCCAACATCATCAGATAAAGATGCCAGGACAACAGCCAAACATCTCTTAGAGCACAAGAAGAAGACCTTTGGTACAAAGCCCGGGAAGTACAGAACTTCCTATTGGTCAAAATGCAGTTTGTGCCCTTCACCCACCTTGAGACTGATTCCTAAGGGTTTGGCCTGTGACCAACCATAAAAATTCCTTAGGACCTCCAGATGCAGCAGTATTGGGTGAAACAGAGGGAGATCACAAAGAGTCATCCAAATCCAATCATAACTAGGTTTTCAAACCTTAAAACTGATGCACACTACAACACACACATTTTATACTTATTCAGAGAAATAAGTATTCCTTGTGACAGCAACGTGTAGCGCAACATTTTACACAAACTCAGCTGTTAATGGACAAATTAACGCATGCATGACAGTTCAATCTTTTCCCATCATGTTTGGACTTAATGTGTTCGTAACATTGCCAAATGCATTCTGGCTATGGTTTGAGAAGTGAGAAATGCACCGGTAAAACTTTAGTGACACTTTTCTAGCTTTGTGTTTGGACTATGCAAATAAATTCCACAGGAGGAAAGAAGGGTGGGCCACCCCGTGTCCCCCCACTCTGATGGAACCAGCCAATCACAGCATGGAAATGGAGAAGCGCCAAATTGCAATCTCCTCCTTATCAGAAAGGGATAAAGGTACCCTTCCAAAAGACACTCCTTGTTCTGAGTCTCAGTCCTGTAAGGGAAGAGACAGAAACAGATCGCCTTCGTTTCTGAGTCTGCTACCCACGAGGGAAAGGACTATAGCAGGATACACAGTTCTGAGTCTGAGTCCCATAGAGAAAAGACACAAACAGGACAACCAAAGTTCTGAGTCTCCAACGTCCTGGGCACATTAACAGATACACAAATTTCTAAGTCTCCCGCCCGTCAGGGTGAGACAATAGCAGAAACACCTACGTTCTGAGTATCCGGCCTGCAAAGGTGAGACAATAACAGATACCAAGTCCAAGTCTCCAACTTTTGAGGCAGCAACAGATACGACCATGTTCTGAGCCTCCAGCATGCGAGGAAAGAGATAATCTACGTTCAAAGTCTTCGTCCAGTGAGACAACAACAGATGCAACGTCCTGAGTCTCCATCCTAGAAAGACAAAGCGGATTGACCAAGTTCTGAGTCTCTAGCCCAGAGAGGTAGAAGGCACACAGACATTTGCAACAAGGTTAAGCTCCGGCAAGCAAACCTTCATTTCAGGTACTTTTGCTTGCGTGTTCCAAGCTAAGGACCTTCAGCACCTACTCCAGGGCCACATCTGCGTGTTCCAGATCTTAGGACCTTTGGTGCTCCAGGAGATCAGCATCCTACAGCGCTTCACCTTCAAGGCTGTTGAAACGGATTCCTGCTCCTTTCCTCATTGTACTGCCACCAGCGCAACCAGTGGAAGAAGTCGCCGCCACCGGACTGCTCACTCAACCACAGCAAACTTAAATATCACTTCCAAACCTCTTCCAGAGACCTTGGCATTGTTGTATATTATCAGTATATGATTTTCTAATTTACATTATATAACTGACTGCAGTTGATAACAAATCTTACACGTATTTGTTTGATGCATAATAAGGTTCTTCACCTTATTTTTTACAGAGTAGCAACAGTTTATCTTTCTAGATAACATAGCTCTGACATAGCAACATCCAACATTACCACTTGCATTTTATCTGTCTTATGCACTTTATTCCTTCTTCATTCATGGTATTCATTTAGTAGTTGTTGATTACTCTTGTCTATCTTGTTAATAAAATGTATTTTATTACAACTTGTGTCTTCCTTGTTTTGATAATACAGAAGAGGTTCTACAAGTTAGAGATCCCACCAATCTTTATGTGATGTACTCATAACCACACATTAATTGACACGTGATCCAAGAATCATAACGTCAGCTGTGACATGAGTACCCATCACTACCCTATTTCACCTCCCTAGGTTGGTGAAAGTGAAATTTATTACAACTATAACCTTGTTTAGACATTTCCAAACAAGAAACATGCGTGATGACATAAAAAAAAGGTGTTATAAACCTGTTTTTTCTTTCTCATTCCCAAGTCTAACTTTTAGGTTATTTCATGTTATAAGCAGGAATGAAGGTTAAGGTTTTAAAGAGTTAGTTCACCCAAAAATAAAATTTTTGTCATTAATTACTCACCTTCATGTCGTTCCAAACTCATAAGACATTCATTCATCTTCATAAACACAATTTAAGATATTTTTGATGAAATCTGTGAGCTTTTGATCCTGCGTAGACAGCATCTTAACTACTACATTCAAGGCCCAGAAAGGTAGTAAGGACATTGTTAAAATAGTCCATGTGACATCAGTAATTCAACCTTAATTTTATGAAGCTACGAGAATGCGTTTTGTAATGTTGAGAGATGAACGTGGAGGCTAACGCGGAAGAGAAGAAATTGTTAACTACGTTTCTTGACCTTGAATGTGGTAGTTGCATTTCTGTCTATGCAGAGTCAGAAAGCTCTCTGATTTAATCAAAAATATCTTAATTTGTGTTCTGAAGATGAACAAAGGTTTTGCAGGTTTGGAACGATAGGAGGGGTAATTAATGACAGAATTTTCATTTTTGGGTGAACTATCCCTTTAATGGTTCACTATAGTAGCTTAAGAAGGGAAACAGAATCCAGCTACAATAATCATTTTTCCCATATTGTTGCTTAACCAAAGTGTATGAGGGGGTGGCTCATGGCAGAAATATTGTTTGCCTTGAGGGTACATTGGCAGCAGAACATGCAGTGACTCAAAAGAGAGAGGATATTGGGGTATTGACTCTTTAAGTGAACTGTGTATTGACATCTTCATTTATTTTCAGCAGTATTATGTTGAAGTCGATGGGAAGTGAAATATGAAGAGCTGGCAAATGTATTCCCTTACAGAGATCATTCCCTTTTCAGTTTCTGCTGGGTGACCAACACACTGGATATGGCACAGTAACAGTCCTTTTTTATACACAAAGACATAATGAATATTATGATTGTTCTTTATTCTGAGTGAACTAAAGGTATAGGCCATTGATTAAAATGTAACCTAATATGTTTATCTGAAAGGGGACATTCATGTATTATAATCAAGTTTAGATCTGAAATTATTCATGATTACAGACATTCAGCACATCTCTTTTAGATGACTATCTTTTTATATTGAATGAATGGAAGACCCATTTGTATCAAGATTATACGTAATCATTATTAGTTTGCATAGAATATCCCTATTGAGCAGGTCACCAAAGTTGGTACACAGCTGTTACATCTCAATGTGTAATTTGAAAGTTGTCTGATTAGCCAGCTGAACTCATCTTCTTAAGTCATGACATTCTTCTGATCCCTGAAGTCTCCTGCTTTGCCAAAAGTACAAAGGAATACAACAGTTCCTGAGGTTTACATCCAGAAACTCTATAACCCATGTGCTAAAGGCTGATTAAAACGAATCTCTTTGGGAGATTCGAAAGATTTCGAAAGCTCTGGGAGGGATCGGCCTACCATGAGAGATGCAAGTTCCTGTAAACAAACAAACATTCACACCACTAGAAAAAACAATGGGTCATCGTGTATACAGCCAGTCATTGATGACCATGAATTCCAGCTGACCCAACCATACTAAAAATGCTTTTGTAAAGAAGTGTTCCACCAGAAAGTCTGAACACCATTATATGTGACCCTGTACCACAAAACCAGTCATAAGAGTCACATATTACATTTTTAAGTGAATTTCCTAATAAGATGTAACTTCATGTCATGGTAAGATGACCCAGTTTTTTAATCATTTGAAAGCAGAGAAATTCTTTTCCTTTTAATAAAAGCCTCCTTTTCACTGCATAGTTAGGAAAAGACTGAAATCCAAGCTTTTTTTCCTAATAAAACACCTGAGATATTTGCCCTTAGGATACTTTTAGACTATTTATTTTTAGATATCCTTGAGGATAAAATAACGTCATAGTCACAGAAAAAAAAAAAAAATCATCCTGCTGATCATCTCCTCCTGTTTCAACTGTACAAATATGGGTAAACTTCCAAAATATATTTCCACCTTTACAGAAGATCAGAATAATTGCTTGATGTGTCTATAAATGTCACATTGCTTTTGGCAGGAAGCCATAGCCACCACATGGGATGGAAAGATATCAATCAGTTACTGTATGCTGGGATTTTCAGATGTTTCAGATGCCCTTCTGTAACTCATTATGATGTTTTCTGACACACACACACACACACACACACACACAATAATACCAGACACACTGATATGTCAGAGTCTAATGTAAGTCACCGCAATTATCTGAAGGCATACATATTACCAACAGATAATGGGCATAGAGATTTCAACAGAGAATCCTTATACAGTAGATGAAGTACAGAAGTAATATGTGACCCTGGACCACAAAACTAGTCTTAAGTAGCAGAGGTATATTTGCAGCAATAGCCAAAAATACATTGTATGGGTCAAAATGATACATTTTTCTTTTACGCCAAAAATCATTAGGACGTTCAGTAAAGATCATGCTCCATGAAGATATTTTGTAAATTTCCTTCCGTAAAATTATCAAAACCTAAGTTTTGATTAGTAATATGTATTGCTAAGAACTTTATTTTGACAACTTTAAAGGCAGTTTTCTCAGTATTTTTATTTTTTGCACCCTCAGATTCCAGATTTTCAAATAGTTGTATCTCAGCCAAATACTGTCCTATCCTAACAAACCATACATCAACGGAAAGCTTATTTATTCAGCTTTTAGAATTTTTTTTTTTTTTTAAATTGACCCTTATGACTGAATCTTTGGTCCTGGGTCACATATTATCTAAGATCAGATTATAAATTTTTATTATTATAACGTTTGAGGTTTTTACAGTTTGCTCAACTGTTATGGTGACACTTAGATTTATTAACATAATTCAAATAATTGTAGTAATCCAAAAATAACTTAATGGTTGGTACATCCAGAACTTAGACCTATAGGCTGAGTCTACATAAAATGAGACATTTGGAGGACCTGAGGCAGTACACTTGGCAGGATATTGAGAGTTGCCAGTGGGCAGAAAGGAAGATGCACATGTAGCGGTAACAGCAAGAGGTTATTTCAGGAAATAATTTTGTTCCTTTGATCCATGTTTTTAGGTCTATCAAAATAACTAAAGGGATAACTAGGTCACACCTGGTGGTCTTATCAAAACCACCTGGACAGCCCTGCAGAGCCATCATGATTTGTTGATACTGCATGTATTTAGATATTTCAGAGAGACATTTCTCTTGTAATACACTATAAAAGGAAATCAAGTCAATACTTATATCATACTGTGACTGTGCAGTTGGTTATTCTACATGTTTTATGAGGATCCCACGACAAGCCTTTGCTGTCCTACTTTTCAGAACACGGGCCGTGTGGTGTGTGCTTCAGGTTACAAGTATTTAGAGACACTTGTGAGTATCAGTCACTGACAAGGGTAACAAATCATCAATCATGTTAGTGTTTAATTAGCCATCACGAGGGAACTCCTTAGGGCAACACAGCTGAGGACACCAGCATTCACTTAATGGAGCTTTTTTGCATAAACGATTTTGAAAAGAATTTGTCTGTTTCCTATTAAGTTGTTTGTCAGTTTAACAAATGTTTGCTGTATTTTGCAGTTGTAGTACTGATGAGGGTTTAATGAAATTCCTTTGAATATTTTAGTCTTATTAAAATCTCCCTGTTTTCATGCATGAATCAGCGTAAATATTTTTCTGGTTTTGGCCATAATGTAATCAAGAGATTAATTATTTTACAGTTAATTAATATACAACAAAAAGATCAAGATGATGTAGGGATAGAATCATACAAGCATCATTCTGTGATCACATACCTAAAAATGCATTCTTGTTAATTTTCCTCAAACTTTGTACTTTCTTTGTTTGCACCCAGAATAAGTTTGTTTGTAGTCCACCTTGTGTTGCAGGCCGAGACGTGCAAAGACCTTTTCTTATTATATATGGTTGTTGCTTATCTATCTATCTAGCTATCTATCTATCTATGTATATCTGTAGAAAACTCTGAAAAATGTTCATTTTTACTTATATCTGTCAGTCTGAGATGTTGCATTGCTATAAATTGTGTGTATCTTAAACAAGCTCAAATTTTTTCTTACTCATAAACTGTTTATTTAGAAAAAGTTGCATTAATTGTAAGTAGTGTTTAATTTACTCCTATTTATGTTCTACATACTGATATACCATTTATCGTTTGATGAAACTGTCATTGTTGGTTAAATAAAGCCCAATTGCCAAAAACATCAGGCCTGTTATGTGAGGTGTAAGCAGCAGTTCAAGTTCAAGGACATTCAAAGGACTTTTTTTTTTATAATTATACATAGAAAAACTCTCTGCACACCCCATAAGTGAAATAATATCTCAGCAACAGGCGAGCGGAGAGAGTACTGACAGAGACAGAGAGACATCTGGAGTTAATTCTCATAAATAAACACACAGCTATGAGACATTCATTGTAATGTTTATGGGGAATTATTTAAATCAGAAGTTGTTATAGGATTGACCATGTTCTGTTTTTGTTATTAATGCTAAACCAAAACAGTAGTCTAATAATTTACAGTTTGCTTGTTAAATGTTAAAAATGTTTAGATATTTTTGAATGGTTAGAATTAGTTGTTTTATCCTCAGATTTTGAAAAAAGGTATTTGTATTGCCAATATGGGCAATACTAGCCATGGTACATGCCATTAAACAAATATCATTTTACTTCCTTGATTGTTGATGTTGATTCTACATTAAAGGAGAACTCCACTTCCAGAACAACAATTTACAAATAATTTACTCACCCCTTGTCATCCAAGATGTTCATGTCTTTCTGTCTTCAGTCATAAAGAAATTATGTTTTTTGAGGAAAACATTTCAGGATTTTTCTCCATATAATGGACTTCATTGGTGTTTAAATGCAGCTTCAAAGGGCTCTAAACGATCCCAGCCGAGGAAGAAGGGTCTTATCTAGTGAAACGATCTGTCATTTTTTTCAAAAAATAAAAATGTGTATACTTTTTAAGCACAAAAGCTTATGTAGCACAGGCTCTGGGATGCGCGTCCACGACATTACAATCATAAGTTCATCGTCTGTGTACTCTGGCTCAAAAAGGTAAAGTATGGCGAAAAACTCTTTTTATTTTATTTTCGACATACCTTTTTGTTTGTAAACAGCATTTGACTTACTTGCACTTCCTTAGTCTATGCTCTTTGTAAACACTGGGTCTGTAGTTCCACCTACGTTCCGTGTGACCTTTCGATGTGATTCAATAGTAAGTAGCGTTGTGGATGCACATCCCAGAGCTAGTGCTACACGAGCTTTTGTGCTTAAAAAGTATACAAATTTTTATTTTCAAAAAAAATGACAGATCGTTTTGCTAGATAAGACCCTTCTTCCTCGGCTGGGATTATTTAGAGCCCTTTGAAGCTGCATTTAAACTACATTTTGGAAGTTCAAAATCAGGGCACCAATGAAGTCCATTATATGGAGAAAAATCCTGAAATGCTTTCCTCAAAAACCATAGTTTCTTCACGACTGAAGACAGAAAGACATGAACATCTTGGATGACAAGGGGGTGAGTAAATTATTTGTAAATTGTTGTTCTGGAAGTGGAGTTCTTCTTTAATTGGGGGAATACTCACATAAATATGTTTGGTTGGGGATGGGTTTTTGTGAGCAAAACAGTCCAAAAGGCCAGAATCAACTGAATTTTCTAAACCCTGTGTGGCATGTTTGTGGTCAGTCATCTCATGGTGTGTGCTGCTATATCCAGTCTGTTTTGTAAAGTAGTATTTGTTGTTTCTTAGTAATACTGGTTGTGTTTTTCCATCTCAAGCTCTAATAGGTAGAACGAATTTTGCATCGAGACAAAGCACTGTGTGATAATAAGAAACACAAACTCTTTCTTTCTCTAATTACGATCAAGAGGATTTTTATTACTCATAAACACATTCTTCTTCAGGTTTCATTGCCAGGGGACCTTTTCCATCACTTCAGCACTATCATTAGTGCAGTATGATAATTTGACTGATGTTTTCTGGCATGGCTGTCCATCACATCATCGAGATGTGACCATGAGCAGAGCAGTTAGAGTCTGGCTGGCACTCAGCGGCTGATGCTTCCTGACATCTCCCCAGAACCCCGCTGAGTTCCAGACCCTCTGCATAGCAGGTCTCTCTCTTGTAATTTCTTTGAATTTTTTATGAATTTCGTTCTGGTGTCAATAGCGCAACATAACAAGACCAAATCTGGTGTGTCAGACAGTATAGTCACATCATGTTCACTAGTTTCAGTTGTTCCACAGCTGAACTAAATATTTAAACATTAGGTCCATTGATTGATGATACCAGGTCTGTCACAAAATTTAAATCTGAGACTGTGTCTGGCTGTCATGATTTTCTTCATACATACAGTACCATGCAGCATTGAATTGTCCTACTTTGTCTATTACTTTCCAGGGACTGCTTCCTGGGTCACCAAAGTTCAGTAAGTGCACAGAAAATATGCGTTCACGCCATATCAGAATTCCCGTAATTACAAGATTACAACTTGTAAAAAGCGTTCACGTCCTCATAGAACTCGTAACTACAACTTGTACCACATGACCGCTGTACCACCTGACCAACGTAGGCTCTGTTTAGGCATTGATGTTGCCATAAAATGTAGTGTTGCCATAAAAAAGCATAATTCCCAGTCTGAGGACGTGAACAGCTCCAAGTGGAACGTCACATGTTGTCATCTCGAAATTACGGTAATTACAATATGCCATGAACGCAGCATAGGTGCACTTGCTTTCACTCAAAGGAAATCACAGAAAAAGACCAAGAATAAAAAAAACATATGATAGAACAGGGCCAGTGACATTACTCCTCAGGAAATAGTGTGGGAAATCTGGCATAAACCTATACATAATTGAAGCATTACATAATCATTTAATACCATTTATGCAACTAAAATTGTCACATTATGTTACATTTACATTTATTCATTTGGCAGACGCTTTTATCCAAAGCGACTTACAGGTGGGGAATACATCAAGCGATTTGTCCTAAAGAGGCAAAACGACTTAGGAAGTGCTTCTAACAGTGCTTCTCCCGCTCATGTTTATCTATTACATTTATTTTTTTATTGTTACAAGTGGGTTTAAATATTTAAAATATCTAGGCTATATAATGGTAAATGTAACTATATAAATATATGTAAATATTAAGGATTTGTTAAGATTTTTACATTCCAACGTTTTTCTATTCTAAAGCTATGCAAATACTTTTACACTTCAGATGCTGTCAGTTTGTCTATATTGTATGTCTCAGTGGACATCCATACCAAACATATAAAAATGTACACATACTTTTCAGTCATTGACAACTTTCTGTTAGGTTTTACATGATCAGGCATAACATTATGACCACCCTCCTAATATTGTGTTGGTCCCCCTTTTGCTGCCCAAACAGCCCTGTCCCGTTAAGGCATGGACTCCACTAGAACCCTGAAGATGTGCTGTGGTATCTGGCGCCAAGATGTTAGCAGCAGATCCTTTAAGTCCTGTAAGTTGCGAGGTGGTGCCTCCATGGATTGGACTTGTTTGTTCAGCACATACCACAGATGCTCAATTAGACTAAAATCTGGGGAATTTGGAGGCCAAGTCAACACCTCAAACTTGTTGTTGTGCTCCTCAAACCATTTCTGAACCATTTTTACCACAGACACCAGGGAATGAAAGGATGTACATGGTCTGCAACAATGCTTATGTAGATGGTACATGTCAAAGTAACATACACATGGATGGCAAGACCCAAGGTTTCCCAGCAGAACATTGCCCAAAGCATGATTCTGGCTGCGTCCAAAACTGCCTACTTCTATACTATATAGTAGGGGAAAAGCAATAGGCAAGCGAATAAGTATGTTTGAATCCTTAGTATTCATAGAAAAAGAAGAGTGAGGTACTAATTTTTGCAAGATTCGGACGTACGTCTACTTAAAGTGCGTCCGAACATGCCTACTTACCTACTATATAGTAGAAAAAAAAAGAGTACATGAAGGAAGAAGTACGTTTGAAACCTAAAAGAGTAGGTGAAAAATCCCCGGATGTCATACTGCTTCAGCCCAGATTTTGGAGTGTTCATCGATGGATACTTTTCAATCCCAAGAGTCCACGGTAGATCAATACGTCATCATTGAACGTGATTAAGAACCCCGAGGAGGGTGTTTACAAATGCGAGTATTACATACCAAAACACGGTTCCTTGTGTTAAAATCGTATTTGTTGACCTACTGTATAGTAAGGCGTAAAGACATTAAACAGTATAGTATATTTGTGATTTTGCTGTGAAAAGATGATTTATTATGTATAGCGAACAGTAGAGCTCCAGTAAGCACATGTACCAAACCATATACATCTTAAAGGGGTCATTGGATGCTAAATTCACTTTTTCATGTTGTTTGAACATTAATGTGTGTTGGCAGTGTCTGTACAAATCTACCCTATAATGATAAAAATTCATGCAGTGGTTTTTAATTCATCTGTAAAAATAATATCCCCTTTTTCAAATCGAGCCGTTCACAGATGCCTGTCAGTGTGCCGTCACACCGACAGAGGCCGCTCCCACAATAGTTGATTGACATGAGCTCTTACCTTAGACCAGCTGTCACAGTCCAGTAACTTTCCTTGTTTTGATGCCAGAGCAGGGATGCAAGTTAGACAAGAATATCTCAGATTGAGCGATTGAGATGTTGTGTTGCTGGATGTAATAATGAACATAGTGGTCGTCATTTACTCCCAACATCTGAGCTGCTAAAGATGCAGTAGATTACGTTTGTTTGTGAAGGGAATGCACCTCCCAATCTACATATATCCATCTATGTTCACACGAATCATTTATGATCCAGCTTCACTTACAGCAGAAGTGTGTACAAGCATTTTTTAATGAATCTTTGCGATCGCCTTTCCTTATAACGTGGTAGTTAGGAAGTTTAGCGGCTAAACATGGCTAAATGCGGCTAAAGTAAACAAGATCGTCTTTCCACAGAGAGAGGAGAGGGGCGGGGTTAGCAGAGCTCATTTGCATTTAAAGGAACAACCCCTTAGAATGAGATGATTTTTGCAGAGCTGATTTTGGCAAGGTAAAAAGGGTGTTGTTTTACAAAACCATTGAGAATTTTTAATCAAAGTATATTAGAGACTTTTCATTAAGACCCTAAAGAATCATATTAACTTGTGGAAAATGGGCATCCGATGACCCCTTTAAAGAATTACTAAATGTCTATTTAACATCTTACAGGAAAATGTTCTAAAAGAATTGCAGATGAGCACATCACAACATAAAACATACATCTGAGTAAGTGATGTACGTTATGTGTGCTTATTATGTAGAATTCACTGTTGTCAATACTGCTTTAGTTGAACATAAGTAATGTAAATAAACATAGGTACATGAAGTAACTAAACACGAGTTATCTATTTCATCTGTCCATTAGTACTGTTGATATATTGAGGAGCAATTGTGTTGGATAAAAAGCCAGTTAACACATCAGCAACTACCCCAACATCTAAATGTAGTAGAAATCACAGAGGTAATTGAATCTTGTCTGAATGTTACAGGGACAGATGAGACACACGTCTGCTTACCCAGTGCAGAGTGACTGATAAAGGAATGCTGCCATCAAAGGCTTTGAATGAGTTATTACATCACTTTTCTAATACTTGATTTCTATGCCTTTGCTGCAGATCTTTTGTGGTGGAGCAGGACCTGCACTGAAAAAAGTGCACAAGGCATGTCATTACTCTAAAGAATTTGTTATACTTGAGCTAACTCAAAACATTTGATTTTCTGTCTAGCCATCAGTGTAATGTAAAAAGTTTGGTTGATTTAAATTAAAAGTAAGTCTTGTTAGTGTAAAGTAAAAATACATTTCTGTAAATTAAATTAAAAATATTGGTTTCCATTGTCACGTGACTTCTAACGTCATCCGTGGTCGTGCGTGTCGACGTTCAGCTTTCCGCCATCTTGTTATACCGCATGGATGAACTCGGCGTGGTAAAACGGGAATCAAGAAAATTGGTAAGTAATTTTAAACATACGTTTGGACTTATTATTAATATTATACATATATGATTTCATAAAATATTATGTTGTACTGTTGTTTTACATACAGTTAGTATTACTAGTTTGACGGCTCTAACTCTGCTAGAAGGTTTACAAGTTTCCCTCATCACCATTTTAAACCGAGTGGAAATAAAATAATAATAATACAAGTAAACTGCTTGAGGTGAGATGGATTGATATTGAAATGTAGTATAAATACTGTTTCGGGTATGCTGGAGTGCGATACATCAGCGTGCATGTACTTTATGGATGGCGCCGTCATGTATAATGTACATGCACGCTTCAGACGCTTTGTATGGACTTAACGTTGTTATTAAGCTTTATTATTATGATGATTTTTATTGATTTATTATGAAGCTCGCGTTCGCAAGGTATTCGCTGTCCTTACATGTATAGTCTCTCATTTATGATTAATGTTAACACATTACGTTAGTTTAACCAAACACGTCTTTAGTGATGTGCCTAAACACTTATTTTAACGTATCGCGTCGACCAGCTTACCCAGTAAAGAAGTCGTCTGTTTACTTTTATGTGAGCCAGTTTGTTATTTCTCTTTGTCTTTTGTAGGATGGGGTACAGCTGAACAACAATTATGACAGGTTTTGAATAAACCAGTCACATGAAAAACGTAAGTAATTTGCACCTTTTAATTATTGCTTTATCTAAAAATGTTAAAATGTAAGTGACTAATCCTGAGTTTTCATAGTTTTTACCATGGGATTGTAGTATGTAGTGTTTTTGAAAATGTCTTGGGTGCCTTAATTATACCTTTTGTTGTTTAATGCTTTGTGTATATATGTATTTTTAAAACTAGTTCTCAAAGTGAAATCATTTTTTTCCTGAAGTCTATGTTTCTCTTTCTTACAGATTAATGCCGAATTTTTGCGCATCACTACCCTACATTTAAAATCGAGAATTATGGCCTCTTTGGACAGACAGAGCTCTTAGCTTCTCCAGGTTATTAGGAGCAAAGGTGGAGTCCTCCATGAAAAACGTTCAAGTTATGGATCAGGTATTGGTTGCATGCGAAAAAAAAAAAATTGCTTGTGACAATCAATTTAGTAGTGTTTTGGTCTAATAAAAACAATACACCTTGAACATTTTGTAGAGTCTGGACATATGCATCAGAATAGATCATGTACCTTGGTGAAGATGCAAGCTGTCTGATCAAAGAATACCAGGTAATGTAGACAATGCAAACTACTGAAATTTTCTCCAACCATGTTTGCCATAAAGTTATATTTCACTACCAAATCAACATTTCCCCATGTTTTACTCGCCCGTCAAGGCATCCTATCTGAATATGGTTATATTCTTGAAGAACAATACAGGCAAAGTTATAATCCTACATATCATTTTACTTCCAAGAGGTAGAATGGGAGTGAATTGTTGACTTTTTGAAGCTTCAAATAGTGCATCTGTCGATCAAAAAAACTGCTCGACACGGCTCTGTGGTTTTAGCAAAGGTCTTCTCAAGCCTTGAGGGTGAGTAAAACGTAGGGAAATTTTGATTTGGTAGTGACATATCGCTTTAAAGCAGTTGAAGTAATTGTTTTATCATTTACACATCAGCCTGTGTGACTTTCTTCCACAGAACACAAAAGAATATATTTTGAAGAATGTTGTTAAGAGCCCCCCATTCACTTGCATTGGTTTTGTGTCCATACAATAATAGTGAATGGGGGCTGTGCTGTTCTGTTACCAACACTGTTCAAAATTCTGCAGAGGACGGTAATTCACACAGGTTTGAAATGACAAGATGGCGTGTAAATCATGACTGTGAACTACTCCTTTAAAAGGGGTTGGTTCACCCAAAAATGCATTTTCAACACTGTTGAGTAGATTGATAATTGCCACTGATTGGCCATTGTGGTACTGCACTTAACAAATATTTCTGTAATTGTCTACAATGGTCAACATGTGAGTGTTTGATTGTACACGTGTTTAAGTTTTTAAAAGCATTTTCAAAGCCAAAGAGAGTGTAAAAGTACGTCTTCATCCGAAAATGAAAATTTTGTCATCACTCACTCTACTCTTGTAATAAACCGTACAAATTTAATTTTTACATTGAACACAAATGAAGATATTTTAATGTAAATTGCGACACATGTTTGGGCTCTACATTGACCTCCATAATAACAAATTATAATAATAATTTTTTTTCTTCCAAAGTCCCTCAATTATTCTCTGTTCTTGTATGTTTTTAGGCTGACCAGAGGGAGGAAGCGGAGAGAGAATTTGAAAAGACCACCATGGCATTTTTTGTAATCCGCGAAAGTGATGCTCTTAGTTGTGCACTGGGCATTTCCATTGTCACTGACGGTGTGGAAGTACTAAATGAGTTGCTCTCTGTTGCATGTGCTTGTGCCATAATGTTTGGACACATTTATGCACTGAACTTAAAATATCCTGAAGGACTCAAATATACCTTTGAGGCCTTTCAAAAAATAATCATGGACATAGAGAGTAAGCAGATGAGCCGAAGGGTGCAGAACCTCTCTTCAAAGCTGCAGGAGTACATTTGTTTCCTTTGACCCAGCTACAGTGTTCTGCTGATGGTAAATTTCTTTGAAGATGTTGGACTGTATAAAGCCTTTTATACAAAGTTAACCGTACTACTGTTTACTAAACCTGATTTGTTTTATCTATAAGTTGTGTTATCTAGGGTTTGTTAAATAGTTTACCCAAAAATGAAAATTCTTTCTTTGTTTACTCATCCTTAAGCTATTCAAGTATTTAACTTTAATTAAATTTGGTTCAGAGACATTTTATGACAATTTTGATAAGTTTGAGATAATTGAGATAAGTTTCATTTTGGGGTAAACTATTCCATGAAGGTGAAAATAATTTTTTGTAATTTATTTTTTTATTTTTACCATTGGCTAATTTGGTAGGTATTTTATTAAAAGTGTTTGGTTTTACACTGCCCATTTTAAACCAGTTTTCTAAGTGACTGTTCATGGAAAGATTGCATGTTTCTCGTTGAAACGATAACTGATTCTTATGGTGAATCTACATTTTATCCAGTGTGTCTATGTATATGGATACTAAAAACTGTTATACAGTATGTTTTTATAACAATACTATACACATGGTAGAGATTATGATAAAAATTGTCAAGTTTATGATGTTTATATTGTTTATTGGTATGAGGATACTGTACACATTGTACAAAAAATTGTATTATGAGAAAATAAATTGTCAGAAGTTTGATGCTTGAAGTCATTCATCTTTGATGATAAAATTACAGATTCTGAAAGTAAATAAATTTATTTGTATTACATTTATATTTTGAGTTGTATTTGGTTGGATGTAAAGTAAAATAATTAAGTTAATACAAAGAGAAAACATTACGACAAAGTATAATTTAAGATTTTATTAAACTTAAAAACTTTACTTGATTCAAAGATACTTTTTGCTTTGGCTAAGTAATGGATAGTTAATTCTTTTCAAAGTAAAAATTTAACGTTGATAAAAAGTAAAGTAATTAGATGTAACAAGTTGACGCAAAATTTTTACTTTGATCCAATGAAACACTTTTTTCAGTGTGCAATGAATGGTGACAGCAGCATTTGTGGGGGGGAAAAAGGAAAATCTGATACAAAAATATAAAGTAAGATCATTTTGTTACTTCTAATGCAGAGATCAAATGATATTGTGCTATTAAAATGACAGTTTTGTATTATATTTGTGCATCTTTGTATGATCTGAAATGTCTGCAGACTGGAGAAATCCACAGCAGCATCCTGGAAAAGGTCTAGTGCCATGGATGAGCCCCTCCATCACTCCACCTGCCCTTGTTCCCTCATCTGGGCCAGACGTTGCTGTGGCCTCTTCATCATCAGTGTCCTCGGAGTCAGCTAGAGCATCTAGAGAAAGACCAAAAGACACTGACGATATGATTTTGGTCAAATTTGTTCTGCTGGTTTCATCTGCCAGTGGAGCCTGAGTTTCAGAAGCTTCAAAAGCATCATCAAATAATGTCATGAAGCTTCTGAAACTCAGGCTCCATTGACTGATGTTGTACGAACAGAAACCAGCAGGACAAACTTAACCGAAATCACCTTGTGTGTTCAGAAAAAAAAAAAAAAACAAAACAACAAAAAAAAAAAAAAAACACAAAAACAGACACAAGGATTGGACAGTGTGGATGACTGAGTCTATTTCTAGGAAATAATGACTGAATTTATATGTTTGGATGAACTAACCCTTTAAAGCCCCAAATAGAAATTGTATGAAATGTATGTAAGCATTTATATAATAGTTGTCACAGAAACACCTGGCTCCACCCTCAATCAGCCCACGCAGCCATCTATTCGCTCTCTGTCACCTGACTACTAATCACAGTCACCTGTTCATCATTACCGCCACCGCATATAAGGCACGTACTCACCTTCATTCATCGTCCAGTCTTGTCTGCAATCACACGTGGATTTCCCTGCTGGACTCCAAACAAAGACACATCTACTTACCTTCGTCGTCTTCACCTTGATGTCCCGTCATCATCTATTGCCTTCATTCCATTACGTCTTCTATCATCTGCAACTTTAAGGAAAGTGATTACAGTGACTCTGTGTTCTGTGTGTGTGTGTGTGTGTGTGTAACTATATCTTCCTACCAGTTTTCGCTGCCATTACCTACCTGTCAAATAAACCTCTTATTGATTTTACTCCACCGTCTTCTGGTTTGTGTACAGCGTGACAATAGTAGTATGCTTTCATGCAAAGTGACTTACAGTGCTCTTATTACAGGGACCCCAGCAAAGACAGTTGAAGATGGGCACGGTGGTCAGCTGCAGAATTGGCACAGCTGTGTTGAGATGACCGTAGGATGTGGGTTCACCGAATGTAAATACATGATTGTCAGAACAATATGTTTGAATAAAGCTTTGTCCGATGTGTCATTATTTATTGTCATGGTTACTTATTTATTATTTTACTCATTTATTCATGTTTCCTGTTGTTGTCAGTAAATAAAATATATACATAAAATGAAGAAATTAATAACACATTCAAGAGATAATGTTTTGGGTTTTCATAATAAAAATAATATCTTTAAGGATTAAACTGTGGGTCATATTAGTATTGTTAAAAATATAAAAACTTAAATCAACCCAAAATGTATTGGTTATACTGCAGTCACAATAAAAAGGCAGCTGTTTCTTTAGCAAGACCACAAAATTAGCAAATTTAATCAACATCAAAATATTCACAAATAGATGAATTAAACCAGGCACTCATCTCTTTTAAGTTGTTGCGCTTGTTTTAACATCATAGGTCAGATGATAACATCAACATGGCGGATCGCATTCATTCTCAACAAGATTTGGCTGTAGAGTACCTACTCTTTTAGTGCTCATTAAGTAAGTACTTATTGAAATTAAGTACCTACTCATTAAGTATCCCATTTCGGACACAGCCACTGCCTCCACCAGCCTGCCTTCTTCCCACAGTGCATCCTGGTGCCATGTGTTCCCCAGGTAAGCGATGCAACACGCACCCGGCCAGTCACGTGATGTAAAAGAAAACATGATTCATCAGACCAGGCCACCTTCGTCCATTGCTTCATGGTGCAGTTCTGATGCTCACGTGCCCACTGTTGGCACTTTCAGGGGTGGACAGGGGTCAGTATAGGCACCCTGACTGGTCTACTGCTATTTAGCCCCATATGCAACAAACTGCGATGCACTGAGTATTCTGACACTTTTCCATGAGAACCAGCATTAACTTATTGAGCAATCAGACTTACAGTAGTTTGTCTGTTGGTCCGGACCACAAGGGCTAGTCTTCGCTCCCTACATACATCAATGAGCCATGGACACCCACGACCCTGTCGCAGATTCACCACTGTTCCTTCCTTGGACCACTTTTGAATAATACTGACCACTGCAGACTGGGAAAACACCCCACAAGAGCTGCAGTTTTGGAGGTGCTCTGACCCAGTTGTCTAGCCAACACAATTTGGCCCTTGTCAGACTCACTGAAATTACTCACTCAGTTGCTCATTTTTCCTACTTCTAACACATCAACTTTGAGAACACAATGTTCACTTGCTGCCTAATATATCCCATCCACTTACAGGTCCCGTGATGAAGAGATAAACAGTGTTGTTCTCTTCACCTGTCAGTGGTCATAATTTTATGTCTGATTGGTGTCTGATTTAATGGCAAGGATGATCACTGCAGTGAAATATTATAACGAAAAGGTGTGGACAGTTATTTTTGCAGCTAACCTTATTGCATATGATTTTGTAGAAGTTTCCCTTTCAGATGCAAAATGTATGGGAGGAGACTATTTAAATGCATCATGCAAGGTTATTTATTGGTGTTGTGATTATCTACACCTGATTATCATCAACCCTACACTAAGTTGCACTGCTTTTGGTTGCAATGGTCATTATGTATCTGATCTGGCTTTGTTCGTGTTCTTTAATTTTCACATTGTAAGTACTGTAGATCACCTGCAGAGCTTCCCATGCATCTACGCTTTAATTGGATTGTGCTTTCACACTAATTTGCCCTGTTTAGTAAATCTGGCCACAGATGTGTGAAACTCAAGAATGATCCTTTAAAACACTTTTAATTAAACCCTTTATTTCACCTTCAGAGTCTCCCAGAAAAAGCCCATACAATTAATCCACAGCTTTGAGAGAAAGTGTGCATCAACAAGCAAAACAAAAGGAAAATACAAAAGCATGAGAGGCGAGTGTAGCCTTTATTTATCTTTTTATGTAATCTTATTTAGTGCTAATGTGTAACAGGTGCTTTAGGAAAACCAATAAAAAACATGTTTTTCTGAGCCCAGATTTTTCAGACAATTGAAGGATTATATTCTTTTATACATCTTAATGGTATATAAATGGCACATATGAAATTTTTCATAGCGGTTTCACTCTTTTTCACGCTTGCCTTCATGATCTGCTCTGGAAAAAGTGTGAGGGCAGAAATATGTTGGCTAATTCAATTGCTTGGGGGATGCAGCTGGGTGCCGCCCCAGAATGCTACGCTCAGTTGGACTGAAGACACACATGGTCCCTCCTGGTGCTTCAAACCAGCAGATAAGCCAAAAGTTCTCAAAGCTCCCGTGCACTCTGCCCTCTGCAACTGATGGGAACATGATTTCCCAATAGAAATATTCTGGACACTCTGCTTTGTGATGTGCAAGTGGGAAAAATGATTTGTTGGTACACAGACATTGCGTGATGCACTTGAACAGATATTCTTTAAAGTGATTTTCCATCAGCTCCTTCCAGCAGATTTTCAGATAGAGGAAGCTATAACTTTCCCTGACAGGTTACATAGTTGCACTCTATGTAAACTATAACAAATCACATTGTTATTAGTACTTTGGTGTTATAGAAAAGGTCAAGTGACATTTCTCCACAAGAAAGTTCTATCTTCCCTTTATAACATGAAAAGGAGTCACTATACATGAACATCAATAAATACTGAAATGCAGTGTCACATAGATTAAGCTATTCTTATAAAGCACTAAAGGTAACAGTAGCCCATACTGGCACACAATGGAGGACAGAGGTGTGAGGTGATGGCTTGAGGGATGGCAGTTGCATGCCTGCTTGCTGAGACTAAGAGATGTTATACAACATAGTGATCCCCCGCTTCCACAGCCGCGCTAGCACTGTCGGAGCCATCCAACTGCAGGGAGTAGGACGAGCTTTAATTGAGCTTGGCGTCATCTTGAACCTCTTATTTTTCTGCGAAACACTGCCAAGCTGCATCCAGCTTGGAGAGGATATTTATGGTTTCTCACTCCCATTTTAACAGGGTGACTTTGACAAGACTCATTGTGATCATCTTATAGGAATCCACATTATATTATAATGGGGTCACTTTCATGACAGGGTTGGTGTTGAATTTTAGCACAGATGTAATAGACATGTGCATCATATGGTGTAGTTTGGCTTGAAGTGAATGTAGCTCTCCCATATGTGCAATATCTCCTGAGGGCTGAGGCAAATATTGGTTTGCTAATAAATATTAGTGTTAATTTGAACCATTTACAGGTTTCTGTGAATCCAGTGTTTCCATTTAATATTTGCAAGAAATACATCAAAGCTTAACTGAGAAAGCACACATAAAGTTGAGATCAAAAGTTTACATACACATTGCAGAATCTTTGTTAATTCTTATAACAATAAAAGAGGGATCATACTGTCACAGTCGTGTGTAAGGAAGGCACAATAAGGCAAAATACAACAACAAGTCTTTAATACAATCCACAATAGGTAAAACCAAATCTTAAGGTCTGGCAACAAACACTGAACTGAATACAACTTATATAGACAGGTGATTACAATTAACTAATTAGACACAGGTGATACAGGGCAACTAATAATGACTAAACAAGGACAAGAAAACAGGAACAACCAAATATGGGCAACAGAGGGAGACACTAACACAAACAGTCCAGTGGGGTGTGACACATAAAACATGAATATAATTGTTATGTATTACTGACCTGAATAAGATATTTCACATAAAAGACTGAATTTATTAAAATTATCCCATTCAAAAGTTTACATACGTTTGATTCTTAATACTATGTTGTTACCTGAATAATCAACAGCTGTTTTTTTTTTTTTTTTTGTTCATGAGCCACTTGTTTTTCCTCAACATTTCCCAACAGGTCCCACAAATTCTTTGTTTCTTCAGCCTTTTTGTGTATTTGAACCCTTTCCAACAATGACTGTATGATTTTGAGATCCATCAGTCATTGTTAAAAAGGGTTCAAATACACAAAAAGGCTGAAAAAAACACAGAATTTGTGGGACCTGAAGGATTTTTCTGAAGAACAGCAGGCAGTTTAACTGTTCAGGACTCATGAACAACTACCACTAAACAAAAAAACACAGCTGTGGATTATTCAGGTAACAATACAGTATTATGAATCAAGCATATGTAAACGTCTGAACCAGGTCATTTTTATAAATTAAGCTATTATTTTCTCTTGTGGACTATATGTGAATGTTTTTTATGTGAAATATCTTATTCAGGTCAGTACTAAATAATAAATAACATGCATTTTGTATGATCCCTCTTATTTTGGTCAAATAATTAACATTTTGCAGATTCTGCAAGGTGTTTATACTCTTTTGACCTCAACTGTATCTCTTTAATGAGAGTAAGTGTTGCTTAAATGGTTAGTTCACCAAAAAATTAAAATTCTGTCATTAATTACCCTCATGTTGTTCCAAACATGTAAGACCTTTGTTTATCTTTACACAACACAAATTAAGATATTTTTGCTGAAATCCAAAGGCCTTCTGTCCCTGCATAGACTGCAACACAACTCCCACATTCAGGAGCCGGTGTTCTGGCGTAGATCCCAGATGCTGCGCCTTGTTTACAAGCAGAGGACAATGCACCCTGCACATAAAACATGTCTGAAGATTTCGAGAGGATGACTTGCATTTTTTTTTTTTTTTGCCCAGCCTTACTTATTTTAACCAGAATTATTATTATTATTATACAGGCATTAAAGTAAGAGAGATGGACATTCTACATCAAAACGCTAGCTCCTGCATCAGCAGCACCACACACATACTCTTGTGGTACTCTTGCGAAGGTAAAGCGGAGACTGACATGGAAGAAAAGAAATTATCCTCAAAAAAAAAAAAAAAAAATTCTCAAAACTTCATACAATTACAGTTGAACCTCTGATGTCACATGGACTATTTTATCAATGTCCTTATTACCTTTCTGGGCCTTGAACGTGTCAGTTTCTTTGCTGTCTATGCAGGGTCATAAAGCTTTTATTAAAAATATCTTAATTTGTGTTCAGGAGTTAAATGAATGTCTTATGGTTTTGGAAAAACATGAGGGTGAGTAATTGCTGACAGAATTTTAATTACTGGGTGAGCTAACCCTTTAATATTAAACAATATGGAACAGAAGTCATGAAATTGCCTTATAAACTACTCAAGTAGCAAAATATGCTTCTTTTTATGCTAAAAAGTAGTGATTCATGCAACTTAGTTGCATTGTTAGCATATACAGTATCATGTGGCTTTTGCATGCTGTGATGCTATTAAAGACAGAATACCTGCAAGTTACTTACTATACTTGTAAGTAACCTGCACATGGCATAAATCTTGATAGAAATCAGTGAAATTGCTGGTTGACACATTGCCATTTAGGCTGTGGATTACATGGCCCATTATTCAAGTATTTTTACAGGTGCAGTACGAGAAGTTCAGTTCACAAATAATGCTTCTTGGTCATGGTTTGATTTATTTATTTATTTTTGTTCATTTTCACTATTCCTATTAATTTTCAAGGTCATAAACACGCTGCAGTGAAATACGTTGAAATACGTATTTTACTTTCACCACTTAAAGTTTATTAAGAAAAAAAGTCAATGAATTAAAATGTCTGATAAATGGCTATTGAAGACATTTTTTAGAACGCATTGATTAGTTCATTCAAGTAACTTGTACCAGTGGCAAGGTTGGAAATCGTGAGTGGGTAGACTTTTGTACTTGGTGAAATAAGATGGACTTCTATTGTCTCCTTTCAAAGTTCTTTGAAACCTTATCTTGTGAAGCTACAAGATCACAATTTAAGGTATTTAAATTGCCATCATATTTCTTTTAAGATTACTGCAACAAAAACCTCACAATGTTAATAATGTTGCTTGATTTGCTGTACAGAATAATGTATATGAATCCCAAAGTGTTGAACTAAACCAAAGGGAGTAAATGCTATCTCTTACAGAACAGACAGATGTGCTATCCTCATGGGAAAAGGGGTGCATGCTCTCTTGTAGAAATGGCTACAGCCTTTGAAGAATGCATACCTCAGACATTTGATTTATATGTACTATATTAATTTTTATACCATCAGATCAAAGAATCAGCATCAGGATAATGGAAACATCAAAACAAAGTAGATGATAATATTTCAGTTAATTCGAGTCGCCCTCTGTAAAATTTGCACTGCAGATGTTTACACATTTAGAAGAACTTTTTTTTTCTGGGTCATAGTAAAGCAGGCAGTTAATTTTAACTTTCAAAAGAAGTTATTTCGAAGCAAACGTGTCACATTCTGTTATTATATATTTTATGTGTGATTTTCTTTTGTCCAAAAATGAAAGAACTTTCAAATTACTGACATCTCAAACATCCTGCTATTAAAAAAATGCAGGATGTGTCACTTTTATAAAAAAAAATAATCAAGTAAAGAAAAAAGAAAATTATAGTGTGTCATTTTATACCCACAGATGTAGCCTTCAGTCAGCATGTGTATAGTTTTAATAAATCATTTTCTGTTGTCCTAAATGAATGATTGCCCTGACTCCTAAGACATGACGCAAATATGAATCAGTTAGTTATGAGTCACTTTGATCAAACAAAAAAACAAATGCATTCAAAACAATGTGATGGCTTTGTCCCTTTTTATTGCAGTATGGCAATTTCTCGACCTGCACTTTTGGGTAAAATAATGTAGAAACAAATAAGTGCTGTGTTTCGAACTGTGAAGATTATAACACAGTGTGATAGCAAATAAAGTTTATTTTCACAGTTGGAGGTTTCAAAAGTTAAATCGAGTTATAAGCACACCACAGCATCCAGTTTATTTCAGCTTTAACCCATCTAGTTATATTATTTTCTCTACTGTCAACAGATGACATCAACCGTAAGCAAACACCATTTCACAGTAAAAAGAGCAATTAGAAGCTGCCAGAATAGCAGCTCATATTTTCTCTTGAGCGTTCATCTTACACTCATATTTTGGATAAACAGTCACCCTGTTGTGTGGCTGAACTGTACATTTGAGTAGAGGTTCACTTAAATATTTGCAAATTTATGGCACCAACCATTAATCAAACCTGACCCAATAGGGTCTGGCTGCAGACATCTGCACCTGCACTCTCAGACACCTGCACTCTCAGACGTCTGCATTTCCGCAAGTGACGTCATTTGCAGTCTATTTTATTTGTACTTTATTTTATTTATTTATTTATTATTTTTTTAATTGAATCTCTCAACATTTTACAACAGTAGCCAGGTGGTGAAGACAAGAAAAAAGAAACAAAATTACAAAGTCACCTACAATCGCCACCTGCACTCTCTGCTACCTGCGACGTCACACGCAATCCACACAAATCGTGCCTGTTGCCAGTGGAGACAAGACGCTGTGGTTGTTAAACGATTAAAACTAATTTAGCATAACATACAGGGTCCTGCAAGTCATCTGTAGGAGATAAAAACAAGACCCGCAAATCCGTGGCCACAGAACAGCAGAATATGAACGAATATGAATATGAAACAGAATATGAACGAGAGAATATGAAGTCTCTCATTAAGCCTTTTCCTCCCGTAGACAACCATTAACACTTAATATGGCTTAATGTATTAAGTTGCAATTAAAAGATCAAATTCGATATACAGTTTATTAATATAATGTATATGTAGGCTATATATGTTTTCCTTTGCAAAACGTGGCATAATGTGCCATAAAGGATTAAGATGATAAAGACTAAACTCAATATGCTCCTATTCATTATTAAAACGACTACACACAAGCAGGTGAGCCCAGAATAATCGCAACACTGCGTACATTCGCGTTTTCCCATAAAGAATAATCTCTACAGCTGTTTTATATCATTGTCTTTTGTTTATATTGATTTTCTATGGGAGGAAAACATCTATCTATACAGAGTTAGTCCTTTTAATATCACATAATGCCTTTCTTATTGCGTGTTCATATCTGCTGGTTTGACATCAGTAAGGTTTATATTGAATTTGGTCTTTACCATCTTAGTCTGTTTTGCCACATTAAGCGTTTGCTGGGCAAGTATAAAAGTGAAAGTTTGCGCATTGTGTTCATGGCCATATGCTTGCCTTGAAGTACATTAAATTAATAAACTATATTACAAATTTGATCGTTTAATGGCACTTAATGTATCTTAATACATAAAGCCATATCAAGTGTTAATGGTTTATACGGGAGGAAAAAGCTTAACGAGAGACTTTGCGCATTGCGTTGATATTCTGCTGTTCTGTGGCCACGGATTTGCGGGTCTTGTTTTTATCTCCTACAGATGACTTGCAGGACCCTGTACGTTATGCTATTAAATTAGTTTTAATCGTTTAATGACCACAGCGTCTTGTCTCTATTGGAAACACGCACAATTTGTGTTGATTGCAAGTGACGTTGCAGGTAGCAGAGATTGCAGGTGGCGATTGCAAGTGACATTGTAATTCAGTTTATTTTTTCTTGTCTTCACCACCTGGCTACTGTTGTAAAATGTTGAGAGATTCAATTAAAAAAAAAAAAAAAAACTAAAATAAAGTAAAAATAAAATCGACTGCAAGTGACGTCACTTCCAGAAGTGCAGTCGTCTGAGAGTGCAGCGTCTGAGAGTGCAGGTGCATGTCTGCAGCCAGACCCTTCTCAACCTGACACCCACACAAACAATTCAACTGCATGTTAATAATGTATATGTGCCCTGTAGGCACATGATTACATGTAATTACATGATACAATATAGTAATCTTTGCATGCTATCCATTGCAATAAATCTAAGATTTTCTGCATCTGCAATTTGTGATTTTGTAATTATGCCTAATGGTTCCATTCAAATAACCATTATTACTGGCTCATGAATTTAAATGTTCAAGTGGTATGAATGGTAATTAATGGTCACATTGTGAACAACTATCCGCAATGTGTGCATAAATATATTTTAAGGCATATAGCCTTCTTCATCTCCAAAGCTCTTCAGTTTTAATTTACTGACAATTTCAGTCCTTTTAAACCTCAAATAATACCACTAATCTATATTCCCCCGTGAAGTCTGTCTTGTTGAGTGTATCTAGGTTTTCCTAAAATGAGAGTCAGGATAGCTCTGAGTCTAGATGAAAAGGGAAATTGTGTTGCATTTCTGGCCTGGTTGGGAAAATGAGAAACTCTGTTTTTGTTTGATAGAGTTGGACATGGTGGTTAGAAGTCTGGATCTTTTTTTTCTATCCTCTGAGGTTCTTTTGATTCCTCAACTTGTCGCTCTGGCCAAAGAGTGAGAAAATGAATCCCATTGCAATCAATTTTTAGTTCATCAAAATAATAAGCCCTGTCAAAACAGCATTCTCATAGGGCCGATAAGACAACTACTACACAAACATTTTAGATGTACATACTGAGATAAGAAAAAGGAAGGGAACAAAAGGCAAAGAAATAGGGAGAAAACAAGAGGTGCACCAGTCAATACCAGCTATTACAGATGTTCATATGGTGCATATAACATTAACAATGTGTGCAGCAATTCACATACTCAACAGACCTATCCATTGTAAATTTTCAATGCAACCCACAAATGCACTTAATTTTGTGTCTGCAATTTCTTTCATGTAATTCTGTAAAGCACAAATACATTTCACACAAATGTGTGCAGCTTGTTTATTTGTATTATAAATTACTTCTTTGTATTTGTAAAGAAAGGCCTTTTTATATGCAGATGAAGATGTGAATTGCATACTTGCTATTTGCAGATCACAACAGTCTCCTGAATGTGAAACTAAAGCAGCTTTGTAGGGTGCTCTGAATAGGAACATCTGCTAAATGGGTTAAATGTCAATACAAATATGCCTTGAAAATATACAGAAATTCACCTTTATGTACTAGTGTGTGTAGCCTAAACCCATGACCTGTGATAACATTTATCAAAAGCCTATGTTTTGGGGTTTTTTTTTCTCATTATCATAATGACATTATGACATTTCCAACACTGTCGATATGAAACACAATGATAAATACCAGATAACTGCTTACTCCATCAACATAGTCCTATGGGAAAACCCTTGAACACCTTTAGAATACATTGTAATGCCAGCCAACATCATTGCCTGACATTATGGATGCTCTTGTGTCTGAATGGAAGCAAATCCCTTAAGCTATGCTCCAACATCTAATGAAAATACCTCCCAGAAAAGTTAAAGCAGCAAATAAATCAAGGACTAATATCAGTATTACTTTTTAATTCCTATGGAATTAAAAAATAAAATCTTTAACAAGTACATACATTCTGAAAAACATACTGTATTTGTTATTTTCATGTCAGATTCATACAATTCATTCTACAGTTTGTATCTATTTTGTGACAGAAAGAAAAATAAAAGAAAGAAAAATACTTGTCTCATACCCCTTCATACCACATTTAAACCCCTTCATTTTTTCACATTTTGTTATGTTGCAGTCTTATGTTAAACTGCTTTATAGTACTTTTTCCCCACACACTCCATACACCATAATGACAAAGCAAAAAAAAAAAAAAAAAAAAAAGATTTGTGACAACTTTGCAAATTAGATTACATTGCATAAGTATTCATACCCTCAACTCATTAATTAGTTGAAGCACTTCAGCTACAGCTTCAAGTCTTTTTAGGACAAGCTTTGTACATCTACATTTAGCAATTATCTGCCTCATCTCTTCACCTCTCAAGCTCTGTCAGCTTGGATGGGGACAGGCAGACATTTTCAGGTTTCTCCAGAAATGTTTGATTGCGTTTAAGCCAAGGTTCTGGTTGGGCCACTCAAGGACAGTTGTCTATAAGCCACTCTTGCTGAATGCTTGGGGTCATTGTCCTGAAACTTCTGCCCAGTCTGAGGTTCTGAATGTTCTGGACTGGGTTTTCATTAAGGCTATCTCAATTTTTTGGTGCACTGAGCTTTCCTTCTCCTCTGACGAGTCCCTCAACATGAGGCTGCTACCAGCACACTTTACTTTTGGGATGATACTCTGCTGGTGATGAGCAGTGCTTGGTTTTTCCAACATTATGCTTGGAATTGAGGTTCATCAGACCAGAGAATCTCATAGTCCATTTTTTTTTTTTGCAAATTCCAAGTGGGTTTTCATGTGTCTTCACTGAGAACAGCATTGATTTTCGCCACACCACTATAAAGATCAGATTGGTGGAGTGTTGCAGTGATGTTTGTCCTTCTGTAAGTTTCTTCCAACTGCATATATGATCATGGAGCTCAATTAGACCATCAGCTTCTTGATCACCAGTCTTAACAAGGCCCTTCTCCAACAATTGCTCAGTTTGGCTAGCAGGCCAACTCTAAGAAGAGTCCTAGTTGTTCCAAGTGTCTTCCATTATGGATAATGAAGCCTACATATTTCTGTGAACCTTCAATGCAGCAGAAGTTTTTTTCTGAAATCTTCTCCAGATCTGTGCATTGACGCAAGCCTGTTTCTGAGCTCTACAGGCAGTTATTTTGACCTCAGGGCTTGTTTTTTGCTCTGATATGCATTTTCAGCTGTTAGACCTTTCCAAGTCATACTCATTCAAATGAATTTGCCACAGTTTAACTCCACTCGAAGTGTAGTAACATCTACAAGTGATATGAGTGCTCCTGATCTAAATTTCAAGTGTTCCAGAAAAGGGTATGAATACTTATGCAATGAAATAATTTAAGTTTTTTTTTATTTCTAATAAATTTGCAAAGTTGTTACTGTTTTGTGCTTTGTCATCATAGTGTATGGAGTGTAGAATGATGTGGGGGACAAGGTCATTTAAAGCAGTTTAACATAAGGCTGCAACATAAAACATGAAAAAAATTATGGAGTATGAATACTTTCATAAGGCACTGTATATATTGAGAAAAGTAATTTTCTTTTTCTTCCTTTTATTTATTTATTTTTTTGGTAACGCTTTAGATTACAACCCGCAAAGAACTACGTAAGTAAACTGAATTTACGGTGTATGTTTCTGCAATTATAGTGTACCTATTCAAGAACGTACATGTAGGTATAAGGGAACAATATGTTATATCTGGGTAATAAGGGGATAACAAACCAGATATGCAACATGCAAAGAACTATATAAGTATACTGAATTTACGGTGTACGTTTCTGTAATTATAGTGTACCTATTAGTACGTATGTGTAGGTGTAAGAGAACAATACGCTATGTTACGTTTTGGTAATTCGGGGGTAACAACCAGATATGCAACCTGCAAAGAACTGCGCAAGTAAACTAAAGTTACAGTGTATGTTTCGTATTTATATTGTACCTACGTATAAGTATAAGGGAGCAATATGTTACGTTTGGGTAATAACGGGGTAGCAAACAGATATACAAATAATTTATAATGGAATTACTTAAAAACTTAACAGGTACCTGTTCTATTAAATCGTAAGTTTGGTGTATCTATACGTAAGCTTTTTAAAATTACTGGGAAATTATACTCTTGTTCCATGTAGTTACAGGGTAAGTGTGCCCTCTGCGGGCTGTAAATTAAAGTGGCGATTGTTACCCCCTTGGTTCAAGGAAGTTACAGGGTAGGTACAATACATAAACACACAATCTGAAAATATATCTAAAAATATTTTTTTATAGTCGCTAATCCCACTTCTACCTCTAAACCTAACGTTAACTATGACTGAACAGTAATAAAAAATATAAAAAACAGGAAAGTGCAATCACAATCATTTATTTATTGCAAAAATGTCAACAGCCATACAAAAAAGTAACGTTAATCCAAATAACAATGCGTTTGCAGCCGCAGTCCTCTCTGGCAGAATACAGTAGGTTTGAGGTGCTGTAGGATGAGCAGAATTTAAATTGTTAATCGCTGAAAATATTATCCAGATTATTGTCTTGATCCACTCCTCGAAGGCGCCCGCGCGTCATTCCAACACATCTCACCAGAAACACGGCATGTCGTAATCTGTGACGAATGCAGGCGAGAGCCAATGAACGTCCGATTTTCCTGTCGCAAAATGCACTTTAGCACGGGCTTATGGCTGTTGCTGCTGGACTCGCTGCTAGAGATGGAGATGAAGATCGCCGGACAAAGCCTTGAATTTGGTTCTTGTCCTCGCAAATCGTATGGATTCTGAAGATCTGGGTTACAGCACACAAATAAAATTGTTTAATTTGTAATTATGATGCGTGTTCGGTGTATTTTATGGTTGTATTGTTAGTCACAGCATGTTAGAGAAAACGCCTTTGTGTTCCACCACGGCAAACGAAGTTAATATTACATGAATGATTAAATGATTGCAGAAATATTATTTATTTTAAGGGTTTAACGTGTAGTCATGATAACATTATGTAGACCTATTCTTGGAAACGAGCTGGCAACAGAAATCACACAGAACAGAATGAAATGTTATAATTTCATATTAAGTAAACGTTAAATGTTTAGATGATGTAAATATGTCAGTATTGTACATTAAGTGTCTGTAAAAATGTAAATAAATGTACATTTTGTAGAACCACATTTTACGTCGCGTTGTTATATGTATTGTACCCTGTAACTTCGTCGAACAAGAGGGGCACAATCGCCACTTTAATTTACAACCCGCAGATGGCACAATTACCCTGTAATTACATGGAACAAGAGTATAATTTCCCAGTAATTTAAAAAAGCTTACGTATAGATACACCAAACGTACGATTTAATAGAACAGGTACCTGTTAAGTTTTTTAAATTAATCCATTATAAATTATTTGTATATCTGTTTGCTACCCCGTTATTACCCAAACGTAACCTATTGTTCCCTTATACTTACACGTAGGTACAATATAAATACGAAACATTCACCGTAACTTTAGTTTACTTACGCAGTTCTTTGCAGGTTGCATATCTGGTTGTTACTCTCTATTACCAAAACGTAACATATTGTTCCCGTATACCTACATGTACGTTCTTTAATAGGTACACTACAATTACAGAAACGTACACCGTAAATTCAGTATTCTTATGTAGTTCTTTGCAAGTTGAATATCTGGTTTGTTATCCCCTTATTACCCAAATATAACATATTGTTCCCTTATACCTACATGTACGTTCTTTATAGGTACACTATAATTACAGAAACATACACCGTAAATTCAGTTTACTTACGTAGTTCTTTGCGGGTTGTAATCTAAAGCGTTACCATTTTTTTCTGTCACAAAATAGATACAACAAAGTATCCAGGCCCGTAGCCAGGGGGGGTTCGGGTGGTTCGAACGACCCACCCCATCAAGTCAAAGGTCCGGAATTTATGTACGTTTTTTTTTTTTTTAATAAACAAATGTTCTTTTAAATAACAACGCACTTTTAAAGCCATAAAAAGTATTAAATACCTTAATAAATATAAGAAAAGTCTTAATTATAATTTCAAGAGGTCTTAAATTTGGGGACGGAAAGACAAAAATAGCGTTATGGATTAAATGTGCTAGTCGTTTGAAGCGGCGTTATCAGCTCGGATCACAGTTCAAACAGCAGCGGAGCGTTTACTACAGCAGATGCGTTTACTCGCGATCACGAAACAGCGCCGTGAGAACCGGAGTGAAGCGTTTGAATTCGATGAAGAACACAATGACATGGCGATTTAACCAGATGAAACAGCGCTGACAAACAGCAGAAACACTGCGCAACGATAGTCAGAATCATTTAATATGGATTATTTTTACTGTAACACTGACTGCACTATGGTATTGCGGCAGAAGTGTGTAAAATATCGAACTGTGTTATATTAGGCTATTATGTAGACATGTATTAAGTCTATTAAAGGAGTAATGGAATATAATTACAGTATTTTGTGATTAATAGCGTTTGTGCATTTATACTAAGACCACCGTTCTTCATGCAAATACCTAGAAGCCATGTTGTTCATTTTTATACCATGGTATTGAGGTGAATAATTATTATTAATAATTTCATCATACAAAAATAAGGTGGTTCTCAGCGCCGACGGCCTTGTGGGCAGCGTGCTCCGGGCTTCTCGTGTTCGAGTCCCGACTCAGGGACCTTTCCCGCCGCCCATATCACTTCCTGTCCTTTCTGATCTGTCCTGTCCATAATTTTTTTTTTTTTTTTTAAAAATAAGGTTGTTACAATTGTAACAGATGTTACTATTTTTGATAATGAACATTATCTGAGCTGTAAATCAGGACATCATATTACTAGCCATTTTTTTCCATATTAATTCTATTTCTGCAGGTCTTTAAATATATATATATATATATATATATATATATATATATATATATATATATATACTACCGTTCAAAAGTTTGGGGTCAGTACATTTTTATTGTTTCTTTTTTTCTTTTTTCTTTTTTTAAAGAAATTAATACTTTTATTCACCAAGGATGTATTAAGTTAATAATTAAAAGTGTATTAAAAGTTAATAATAAATAATTTACATTGTTATAAAATATTTATATTTTGAATAAACACTGTACTTTTTAAACTTGTTATTCATGAAAGAATCCTGAAAAAAAAATCACAGGTTCCAAAAAATATTTGGCAACACAACTGTTGATATTATCCAACATTGATCATTCTAATAATAAATCTGCATATTAGACTGATTTCTGAAGGATCATGTGACACTTAAGACTGGAGTAACAGCTGATAAAAATTCAGCTTTTCATCACAGGAATAAATTCTATTTTAAAGTATGTTAAAATAAAAAACATTATTTTATATTGTAAAAACATTTTGAATTACAGTTTTTTTTTCTATATTTTTAATCAAATAAATGCAGCCTTGATGAGCATAAGAGACTTCTTTAAAGACTATTACAAGTCTTACTGACCCCAAACTTCTGAACGGTAGTGTATATATATATATATATATATATATATATATATATATATAAATTTGCATAAATTTCCTTTCTTGATATTTGTATTTTGAAAAGGAGGAAAGACTGCATAGGGCTCAGAGGTTGAAAGGGGCCCAGAATGGGGGCTCAGAAAACTCAGTGGAAGGGTGTAGCATGGGTCAAGTAAGAACACATATTCTCACCAGGGGCAGTTCTAGAACCGATTTTTCAGACTGTCATCAAAGTTTGTTCAATTTGTACAATGAACATGGGTTGGATTTCTTACTTTTGAGTTCTTAAAGTACACCAAATTAATAACCCACCATTTGGATATGTGTTAGTGCAAAGAATCTGTGATTTTATTGCATTGAAAATGTCATTCATTTAATTAAATTACTTATTGCTTTAGGTATTTGTGTATATTTACTGAACAAGGCGATATCTTGGTAAGCAGTTTGACAACATTGTAGTAAATATTTTTGGTGAATCAAAAAATCATGCTTATTAAAATACCATCACACATGATAATACAGCACAGATTGGTGCATGAGTAGTCAACAAAATCAAGTATCTGAACCTCATAGTTAAATACAAAATGAGTGGGAACTGAAAAAGGTCCACTTTTTGGAAAAAAAGAACCCCCCCTTCCGCTAGGCTGGCTACGGGCCTGGTATCTATAGAGGTATTTTTATTGAGGACATGGGAAGTGCTTGATTTACACTGTTACTGACATTTGCAGCGTATGAGAGATGTGAAAGTCAGAAGAAGTTTACTACATGTTCACCTGTGACAAGTTCCCTGAGGGACATGCCAGTGTGTTTCTATCAACTGCTACCTTTCCATGAATTCCTCCCATCTAAAGGCCAGAAGTGACGGCATGTAGGCATGTCTAGTGTCAGTGGGGGATCTAGAACATGGCTTGTGCATTACTGAGAGGAGCTGTTATTCTTCACACTAGAATTTGGGGGAAGTTTGATGTCTGTGTTTCCTAGGTTACTGCACTCACAATATAAAAACAACCAATGAACTTGGTTAAACTGAAAAACTTTTCCATGAATTTTCATTAAAAAAAAAATCTGATTTGTTCTATTCTCATGCTAATTTATAGGTTTTTTTAGTTCTGTCTGCTAGATGCAATGAATCTACCACCACACAAACTGTACAATCCCAAGCACTGTTTTTTTTTAAATCAATACTTTAAGATAGTCTTAAAATTAAGTTATGTTACGTAATGATAAATAAGTTAATAAAATTAAGTTATTAAGAATGCCAGTATTACAAAGGCACAAACACAGGGTGAATTTAGTAAAGCATATTGTACTATGGTACACTGCATTTCTTTGTCAATGTCATAGACAACTTTGCCGAGCTCCAGAGACACCTTTCATCCTGGGTGTCAGACACTCCTCTGATCTCAGCATGTGAGAAAAGGCAAGGAGTGCTTTAAAATTGAACCGGACCACAGGATCTCTCACTTTGCTGTATAGGATGTGCAGAGAATATAATTTTAGTGTGATTCAGCTCAGTCAGCAGCAGGTGATCGAAGGCTGTAGGAAGATAAAATGGTGTTAAAGGAAAAATATATATAGACCAGTGGTTCCCAACCACGTTCCTGGAGGCCCCACAACACTGCATGTTTTCCATGTCTCCTTAATCAAACACACCTGATTCAGATAATCGGCTCATTAGTAGAGACTCCAAGACTTGAAATGGGTGTGTCAGACAAAAGAGAGATGCAAAATGTGCAGTGTTGGGGGGCCTCCATCTTATCGAAGGGCAGAAAAACATAATTATTTAAAGTTCATGTGTGAAATTTCTTTACATTGTGAAAGTTTAATTGAGTCTGATAGTGGTGTCTGTATTTTTTCCCTTTGGTTTAGAAACTTTTTTTTTTTTTTTGCCAAGATTGGTCTCTAACAGTTTTTTTTTTCTCTGCTTGCAAATCTTGTTGAAGATCATAACCAATATTAAAGGTTTCAAAGTTTTATTTTGTCCGGTAATTTTAAAAATAATTTTCCATCCCCATTTTCACTCTCTGGGCAAAACACACAGTTTCAACGGGTCTTCACACCATTTCTCATGTTATTAGATGGGTTTCTTTTGTAAATGTATTTGTCTTAACCAGGCACTGTGGGTGGAGTTAGTGTAAAATAAACTAGATAGTGTGATTAGACACTCCAAATGTTTTTAAAACCACTCTCAAGTCAAGCTAACTGAGGTCAACTTGATGGAAGACACACCTCATTTGGGACTATTAAAGGGATAGATCACCCAAAAATAAAAATTCTGTCATTAATTATTCCCCCTTACACTCTTAAAAATAAAGGTGCATCATGATGCCATAGAAGAACCTTTTATTGTCTAAATGGTTCCATATAGAACCTTAAAAATCTGAAGAACCTTTCTGTTTCACAAAAGGTTCTTTGTGGCAAAAGAAGGTTCTTCAGATTATAAAAAGGTAAGAAAGAGATGGTTCTTTAAAGAACCTTTGACTGAATGGTTTTTTGTGGAACCAAAAATGGTTCTTCTATGGCATCGCTTGAAGAACCTTTTTAAGCACCTTTATTTTTAAGAGTGTATGTCGTTCCAAACCCGTAAGACCTTCGTTCATCTTCGGAAAACACATATTAAGATATTTCTGACCCTCTATAGACAGCAATGCAACTGACAGGTTCGAGGCCTAGAAAGGTCGTGAGGACATCAGTGGTTCAACCATAATGTTATGAATCTACTTCTTGTGTGCAAAGAAAACAAAAATAACAACCTAATTCAACAGTTTTTTCCCTGTCAGTCTTTGATGCGAAGAGAACTATCCTTTTATGCAATATAATCTGCTCAGGTTCATTAATGCCTACACAATTCTTTGAGCAGATCAAGCATGCCGTATATGTGAGTTGACAGTAATCGATTCCAGCGCTATGCAGAGAACAGCTAGCACTGCCTTTGGACTGTTATCAATTCTCTTCAATCACCATTCCTCTGTTGAAGGTTAGCAAAGCCTATGTTATGCTAAAGACCACAAATCCATCACTCTAATAATGGCTAAATTGAATTACTGAGCACATGATTACTTTTAAGAACATGAAGGAGATATCTCAAAAGCTAAAATGAGGTTTCTTCCAGCTCATCAGACTGATGAGTGCTGCCAGAAGAATTACAGAGTGAATTTCTCAGCCTCAAAACCATGACGTCATGGTTTTTGCAAGCCAACCGGTCGTGGTAGGATGAAGTGATGACTCAAATGTGGCACAAAGGTAAAGAGAAGGAGAAATAGAGAACACAGATAATACCAAATGAAATGAAGACATACAAAAAAGATGAATGTTAAACATGGTACAGAACCAAGTACATCTGGATATAATAATAATGCTTGAGCAGTATTTTTGTTTGAAATACTGTCAAGAATAGCATTATAATAGGTTTTCCACATGTGTGTTTGATCTTCAGATGTACTGGTATTTGTAGAAATGTTATATAACAAATCTCTCAGTGCTACCTAACCTACAGTATTAGTTTAGAGCTGGATATAAATGAAGGATTCTGAAGCAATAACATCAGGATGATGGCTAAACCAGGGTCTGATCCACTGTAGTCTTGTACTTCAACTCTGAAGTTTACACACAGATATGTGCACACTCACAAAGAGACATTCAAGCATAAAAAGCTCTACAAACAGTTTCTTGTGCATATGTTCAACTGAAGCACACATGATAAAGGACTGAAGGACCTAATCACTAGGATAATTACTGTAATAACAGATGTGACAGATAACGTGTTTTTACACAAAAGGTGAGAACATTTAGCATTATGTTACTCATTTATTTTGTCTGCTGTTCATTAATGGTCGTATCAGCTCTTTGCTCTGGCGTAATAACGATAATATGTGTGGAACGTCAAGGCAGTCACCATCTGCAACATTGAAATGTAAATAAAGCATTATCTCGTTTAAAACATCTGGAATATATTTCCACTATTTAATCTTCTCTTTGTAATAAAGGCAAATATCAAGATGAAAAACGCCCTGATTCAAACTGTTTCATTGTCTATTCCCTGACAGAATTAAACTATGGGCCTTGTGTTTTACCCTTAAGTAACATACCAACCGGACTTCAACAAATCCAAACAACAATAACTTTTAAAGCCCACCTTAGCTTTTCGTCTGGTCTGCAAAATTAATATGGTCTGTTCTTGGTTATTCTTTTTGACCATAAAACATTAGATGTCTTTATATTAAATTTTGACCAGTGTGTCAGGGGAGTTCACATATGAATTGTGATGAATTAAAGAAATGTACATAATGTAAACCTTCTGGATGAAACACCATATGACAGAAATGTCATATTTTGGTTTGTTTACACTACAGAGCAAAAGTTTGTGGGTGGTAAGATTTGAATATTTTTAAAGAAGTTATAAAGTCAAAATTATACAAGTCACAATTCTGTCTTTTTTCCCCTCAGAATTGCATGATAAAAACTCACAATTGCAAGAAATACAATCAGAATTACGAATTACAGTTGAGCTCATTATTTTACCAAAATAAGAAGGAAAAATGCATGTTTGTTTTTTAGTACTGACCTGAATAAGATATTTGCGTAACATACATTTACATATAGTCCACAAGAGAAAATAACAGTTGATTTTTATTTTTTTTTTTTTAGTGGTAATTTTTCATGCGTCTCTTGTTTGTCCTGAACAGTTAAACTGCCTGCTGTTCTTCAGAAAAATCCTTCAGGTCCAGCAAATTATTTGTTTTGTTTGTTTGTTTGTTTTTCAGCATTTTTGTGTATTTGAAGCCTTTCCAATAATGACTATATGATTTTGAGACCCACCTTTTCACAGGGACTCATACGCAACTATTACAGAAGGTTCGAACACTCACTGATGCTTCATAAGTAAAATAATGCAGTAAGAGCCAGGGGTGTATACTTTTGAACAGAATGAAAATGTGTACTTTTTATATATTTTGCCTAAATATCATAATTTTTCATTTAGTACTGCCCTTCAGAAGCTACAGAAGATACATGTTTCCCACAAGATAAAAATAAGTTAAACTTACCCTCATCTTCAAATTCAAAAATTTTTCACCCCCTGGTGCTTGTTTCTTCTGAAGCACAGTGAGCGTTTACAAAATCATACAGTATTTGTTGGAAAGGGTTCAAATACACAAAATGCTGAAAAAACAAAGAATTTGTGGGACCTGAAAAAAAAAAAAAATTCAACTGTTATTTTCTCTTGTGGACTATGTGTAAACTTCTTTTACGTGCAATATCTTATTCAGGTCAGTAATAAATAACAAATAACACACATTTTGTATAAATAACAAATAACACACATTTTGTATGATCCCTCCTATTGTGGTAAAATAATTAACATTTTGCAGATTCTGCAAGGTGTATGTAAACTTTTGACCTCAACTGTAAAAATATCACGCAATTCTGACTTCTTTTCTCAGAATTGTGTCTATATCTCACAATCTTTGAGCTTGTATCATGCATTTCTGAGGGCAATTACCCTTTTTTTTTTTTTTTATTCAGAATTTCCACTCAAAAAATAAATAAATAAATACATTTTGAGGTAGTCCTCCCAACTAAATGTGGGAGGCATTTTGCAGCCACACTTAAAGAAGCCTTTAAAATAGGACAGCCTTCATTGCGCCACTGCATTCGATCTTTGGACTGCAGCCTTCAACTATTTATTAATATTTAGAATATGCTATTTATATAAGAATTTGATTAATAGAATTCTGGATAGCATTTTGTCTTTTGTCGTCTAGTCATTAGTAGTTTACAAATGAGGTTTATATTGCCATCAGCCTCAGATGTTGTGGCCTTTGTATGAATCGAGTCATGACATCACTATGTCTGCTAATCTGAACCTATTAATTTTGCATTTAAATGAGTCATGTTTATCTATTTTCAAATCCTTTTTGTAGATACTTACGTATGTCTGTGCAAGTGTCAGACTCACAATCCCTGTCATTTTTATTTAAGATGTAGCCACTTCAAACTACCATTATATTTACAATAGAGTCAGGATGTAATACAATCATAGAATACAAACAGGAAAAAGCACTCTCGTTTTTATTCACTGTGCATTCATTCCTCTCTCTACTTTGATTTGCTTCCCCTAAAGCAATTGCATAAACACACTCACATAATAAAAAACATTACACTATATTACACAGGAAAACACGACACATCATAGGACATACTATAGGTTCTGTGATAACACATTGCCGTAGCAAAAAAATGATTTACAAATCCACCAGCAGTCTCCAGCTCTCACAGCGAATGTAGGTTCTAGGGGTTTTAATAGTAATCATAATTGACATTGGCCCCGTGTCTGTAGAAACTGGGGTCCTGTTGACTCATAGGTGCATTCTCATCATGATGATGCTGGCGGCCCTGGTCATTTGATCTGGCCTGGTCCATCCAATAGGAAAGATCAGTCTCAAGTCTCTGGAAGTACACAATGATGAAATAAGAGCGGATATATTATGCACAAACACAACTGAGATTGACAGCAAATTAATGGAGAAAGAGAGGAAATGGAATGCACATTGCAGACCAGACTCCAACTTGTTTCACAAGTGTCACAACAAATCTGTCAGGAGCTCAGATTCAGTATTTGGGGTGGGGGCATTTGGCATTGTGTATTTAAACCCTTTCCAACAATGACTGTATGATTTTGTGATCCATCTTTTCACACTGAGGACAACTGAGGGACTCATATGCAACTATTATAGAAGAATCAAACGCTCACTGATGCTTCAGAAGTAAAAACGATGCATTAACAGCCACGGGTGCAAACTTTTGAACAGAATGATGTGTACATTTTTATTATTTTGCTTGAATATCAGATTTTATTTTATTTTTTATTTTTTTAATTGTTTCCCAGAATACAAAATAAGTTACCCTAATCTTCAAATTCAAAAAGTTTTTTACACATTTTCATTCTGTTAAAAATTTACACCCCTGGCATCAGTGAGCGTTTGAACCTTCTGTAATAGTTGCATATGAGTCCCTCAGTTGTCCTTGGTGTGAAAAGATGGATCTCAAAATCATACAGTCACTGTTAGAAAGCGTTCAAATACACAAAACTGCTGAAAAACCGAAGAATTTGTGGGTCCTGAAAGATTTTTCTGAAGAACAGTGGGCAGTTTAACTGTTCAGGACAAACAAGGGACTCATGAACAACTATCACCAAAAAAGAAAAAAAAAATCCACAAAACAGCTGTGGATCATTCACAACACAGTATAAGGAAACAAGTTTATGTAAGCTTTTGAACAGGGTCATTATTTTCTCTTGTGGACTATATGTAAACATCTTTTATGTGAAATATTCAGGTCAGTACTAAATAAAAAATAACATGCATTTTGTATGGTCTGTCTTATTTTGGTAAAATAATTAACATTTTGCAGATTTTGCAAGGTAAACTTTTGACACCAACTGTAGATAATGCTGCTAGTATTTTTTTTTTCCATTAATTTGCAAAGTAAATGGACTGAAGCTTCAAATAAGACACAAAAACACCATAAAGGTAACATGAAAATAGTCCACAAGACTTAATTTCAGGTCTTAAAGGGGTCATCGGATGCCCATTTCCCACAAGTTGATATGATTCTTTAGGGTCTTAATGTAAAGTCTCTAATATACTTGGATTAAAAATTCTCAATGGTTTTGTAAAACAACACCCTTTTTACCTTGTCAAAATGAGCTCTGCAAAAATCATCTCATTCTAAGGGTTTGTTCCTTTAAATGCAAATTAGCTCTGCTCACCCCGCCCCTCTCTTCTCTCTGTGGAATGACAATCTTGTTTACTTTAGCCGCATTTAGCCGCTAAACTTCCTAATTACCACGTTATAAGGAAAGGCGATCACAAATATTCATAAAAAAACGCTTATACACACTAATGCTGTAAGTGAAGCTGGATCATGAATAATTCGCGCAAACATAGACGGATATATGTAGATCGGGAGGTGCATTCCCTTCACAAACAAACATAATCCACTGCATCTTCAGCGGCTCAGATGTCGGGAGTAAATGACGACCGCTATGTTCATTATTACATCCAGCAACACAACACCTCAATCGCTCAATCGGAGATATTCTTGTCTAACTTACATCCCTGCTTCGGCATCGAAACAAGGAAAGTTACTGGACTGTGACAGCTGGTCTGAGGTAAGAGCTCATCAATCAACTATCGTGGGAGCGGCCTTTCTGGGTGTGACGGCACACCGACAGGCATCTGAGAACAGCTCGATTTGAAGAGATTGAGATTTGAGGATATTATTTTTACAGCTTAATTAAAAACCACTGCATGGATTTTTATCATTATAGGGTAGATGTGTACATACACTGCCAACACACATTAATGTTCAAACAACATGAAAAAGTGAACTTAGCATCCGATGACCCCTTTAAGAATTGCTAGAACAGCTGTTTGTTAGGAACAATTGTAATTGTACTATATATAATAATAGTACTATATAAATAAAATAAAATAAAATAAAATAAATAGTACATTGTGTTTTGGCCACCAAGAGGAAAGTTCAGTGCATAAAGTCGTTTTTCATATAGATTTCTCTGTTCAGATCAATGTGTAAAAACGGCAGACAGGCTGAATTAAAATCCAGAACTCAAGTTCTGACAATAGGTAGATCGGCCCTTGTTTGTTACAAAAAAGGAAAGGAGTAAAACAGTAATTACATGTTTTCAGACAACCATTCAGATGTAATAATTGCTATGGTGTTTATCAAGCAACAACAAATACAAGATTACAGAGACAAGAGTCAGTGTTGTGAGAAATCGAGTTTCCACTGGGACACCAAGCAATTCCATCTTACAATTTTTACAATGTTTACTTTCAATTTAGAAATAAGTACTATTTGTCTTATATTTATTCAAAATAGGGTGGCATTAGCACTACTGAGCTCTATAATGTTTGTTTTGTTCACACTGGAAGCGACATTAGCAAAAAAAAAGCAATTAGTACATGAAAATTCTTGCATATAGCCTCTTTTGTGCTTTTAGAATAATTATTAACTGATAGTTGATGGAGACCTGATTTCAAGGGAGAATCCATTTTCTCACAACGCTGGTTCTAAAATCTCCCTCTTCTATTCACTGTCACATAGCAAAATAAGAGTGTCATCGCTTAGTTTTATGGAACAGCAGTGCCACTGGGCATGTGACCAAAAATACAAATCTTATTGATTGGTCATCTTCATTTGCAGTGCGATAGAAGAGAGATTAGAACAGCTCTTTGCAAAACAAATCTGCTGGTCTAAATCAGGAATGCCAAAACTCGGTTCTGGGGCCAGTGTCATAGAGTTTAGCTCTAACTTGCCTCAACACACCTGCTGGGAAGTTTCTAGTGTGTCTAGTAAGAGCTTGATTAGCTGGTTCAGGTGTATCTAATTGGGACTGAGCTAAACTCTGCAGAACGTAGGACTGAGTTTGGACACCCTTGGTCTAAATAAACGCATTGACTCATTCATTCAAATTAAAATGTTTATCGCAGCACCAAAATTTCACACGAACATTCGTTTTGGTGTGAACAGACCTTTTCACAGAAGAAAGTCATTCGTGCATACACACAAGAACAGCTGTGTCCAGCAGGACACAGGTGTCAGTTGAGCCAGTGTTATAGTATGCATCAATAGTCATCTGCACTACACTGTTCACATAGCAAATTGTTCAAATCACTCACAGCCAAGACATCAACCTGTCCTCATTATAATTATATATAGGCTATCTTCAGTGACTTTGCTGATAACACAATAACACAATTTGTGTAACTACTGTTTTACTCACCGCCTCATCGTAGCCCATGTACATGAACTGCTGGATCCACTGTTGGACATCAGGACGGCTCCGATCCCATACATTTCTCTTAGACCTGTGAAAAACTGAGAGAAACTCTTTAGCCTTGGACTGCGACACTGAGATCTGTGCTTTAGGCCTGGCTTCCAGCTCCTTTGCTGTGAAAAGAGAAAAGGAAAAATTCAAGGCCAGAGTCAGAGATTAGATATGCTTCAGACCAGATGAGTTTAAAAGAGCAGGCCCCAGAGTAGAGTAAAAGAGAAACGTGTGTTATAGCACACAGATGATAACAGCCTAAAGGGACAGAGCCGCTGCCCAATTATCTGGCTCTGATGGTGACGCACAGAGACTCTGACCTGATCTACAGCCCAGAGCTTCCACACCTCCATGTTATAAATATCACTGATGTCTTTTGTTTATAATCATCCATGTTATCTTCCTTTGGAACATATCAGCTATCAATCTCTGTCAGCTTTGGGGGTCGGAGGGCATCAGGATACAATTAAAAAGATTTATAGCAAATGACTGAGTTATTGGCATGATGGGCAGGATGCATGATGAGGTGGAATATGGACTGGCAGAAAGAAAGTTAATACCTCATAGATCAGAAGTGTTGGGCATGTTACTTTAAAAAGTAATTAGTTGTAGTTACTAGTTACTAGTTACTAATGGCACTGTTTTTTAAATATCTGAATGTACACTTAGCATCAATCACCAGGATTATAATATGACATTATGACAATCTAGCATTAAACTTTAGTAATTAAAACTTTAGAATAACCATGTATGAATGCATATTTGTCATACTGACTGAACTTAGGACTTGTGGAGGTGCTTAAGATATTGTTTGTAATATAGTGTTTATATAAAAACTAAAAATAATACTGAAAAGATAAAACTACAAATTCTACTACTAATAACAAAATAAAACGCACTTAGGATTAATGAGCTGCTGGGTTTATGAATATTGATCACGTTGTCTGCGTTCGTTCGAAATGATTTGCTAAAATAATATCGTATATCCATAATAGGTGAACGCCAGCCAATGAGATTGCCGTTTGCACATTAGTTCCTAAAAAGTTTCTTAAAAGCTGAAGAATTCCAAAGGAACTCCATTATTCTGACAGGAAAATACAGCAAAGAATATCGTTTACATGTAGCGTGTCAATTCTGTGTGGTATATTGTGTGTGTGTGAGACATAAGTAACGCCACATTTTACTGTCAGTAACGGAAACGGCGTTGCAACAGGGAAACAGTAAATCGTTTGATTACTCATTACTGAAAAAACTAGCTACGCCATTTATTTATAACGCCGTTATTCCCAGCACTGTAGATCGCTAAAATCTTTAAAACATAATATATATCTACAAAACTTAATATATATATTAAGGCTGACATCATCTCACCATCTCGTTTTATGAGGATCCTGTGAAGTCTGCTTCCAGATGAACCACCTAAAACAAGCAAACAGATAAAGTTATCTGTAATTTCCATACCAGTTGTGAACAAACACCTATATGAAAATTATTGTAGATTAAAACTTGTGGCCCAAAACTCATATGTGACACACAATGATTAATTAACCTATATCTTCTGAAGCCCAAACTTCAGGACACTTGCCTACACATCCTGTATGGTCAACAGGAGATTCTAAAGGTGTAGGACAAATTATGTCAAATTTTGCCTATAGAGGGTGCAAAAAAAAAAAAACACTGGGGTACAAAAACTGGCCACAAAAATCAATTCATATACATAGGGTGTCTATATGATGCTGTGTCTATATATATATATATATATATATATATATATATCAGTACTGTGCAAAAGTCGGCCACTAGTATTTTCACCAGCTAAAAAATGGTTTAAAGTAAGTTATTTCTATCTTTTGCTGTAGTGTGTCAGTAAAAAATATTGGTTTACATTTCCAAACATTCTGTTTGCTATTAATTGTAATAATCTAGTGAGATTTTTGTTTGCACAAGGAGTTTGACAACGGCCAGTGCTCCACACAGAGATCTGATTTCACCATCATCCAGTCTGTCTCTGGAATGACATGAAGAAACAGAAAAACTGAGACAGACTAAATCCAGAAGAACTGTGGCAACATCTCCAAGATGTTTCAAGTAACCTACCTGCAAAGCTACCTGAAAAACTATGCACAAGTGCACATAAGGCAAAAGCTGCTTTAAACGCAAAGGATGGTCACATCAAATGCTTATTTATTTTAGTTAATAGATGTTCATTGATAAAGAAAATCTATTTATGACATTGTTTTTGACAGCGCATTTAATGTGCCTAACTGGCTAAAAATTTTAACAGTACTGTGGCTTTGTAGGTATAGGTCTCTTAAAGCATCTTGGAGATGTTGCCACACTTCTTCTGGATTTAGTCTGTCTCTGTTTTTTCTGTTTCTTAAGACAGACTGGATTGAATGATGGAGAGATCAGATCTCTGTTTGCACAAGAAGTCTGACAACAGCCTGTGCTCCATACAAAACTCTCACTGGATTATTATAATTAATGGCAAAATGAATGTTTAGAAATGTAAACTGATATTTCCTACTGATACACTACAGCAAACTTTAGACCGACTTTAACTGACTTATGCCTAAGACTTATTTTTGCTGTTGTGATTTTCCACACACGCTTTAGTCCTAATAAAAGCATACAATAAAATATTTCAAAAACAAAATTTTTACATTTGAAAATTTTCCATTTTAAAACAGGTTATTTTATGCACAGCATAACGTTGGAAACGTGGTTGTAAATTCGTTTTAAAAAATAAAATATGTTCAGTACTAAAATGAAATGCAATTCATCCATATTTTTACTGTATAAATTGTATTATTGTATTGTTTTATTCTTTCTTTCTTTTTTTCTTTTTCTTTCTTTTAATCACACTGAAACCATGAGTCACTGTTACAAATGCATTGAAACACTTTGAAGTTGAGTTAAAAGTCAAACACTTTACAGAGTTTTAGGCCTTTACATTTTAGGTCACACTTCATAAAACCTGTTTACAAGGCTTGTAAGTTCACTACACGCTCATTAACTAATGAATCCACTTTGAAATGTGATGTCTGAAAGCCTCAAAATGGCTTGGAAATCTTTAAATGACATACCTGAGGGTGAGCAGAGAGACAGGATGCTTATGAGAAGGACGGCTTGAACACAGAGGTTGTGGAGTGACATGCTGTTGTTCTATCAGCTGTGGCTGCACTGTGTGCTGGGAAAGGATGTGGTCGGGGTGAGATGAACGACGAGGCGCCATCCTGGACGAACAGCAAACATTCCTACAGGCGACCTGTTAGCGCTTGTGGAAGAATGTGTACAAGGAGGCCAACAGAAACCCCTGACCCCAACAAATACCACAGTGTGCGTGATCTTTGAAGTGTGCTGGGTTTTATGTGGTTTAATGGTCTCAGGGTTTTATTTAAACCAAATTTTGGTTAATTTTGTGATCAAAACAGGTTCTTATCATAAAGATAGTCTATTAACACATTCTTGCTGTAAGAATGATTATCACAGAATTATTTATTAATATCAGGAATATTCAGCAGTCACTGACTGATTTCTAAGTTGACATTGCCCAGTCAGAGGAAACAGACTGTGGAATATTTAATTTATGCTGTGAGACTAGTAATCCTATTTTATGCTCATTTTTCTTTCCTGTTTTTCTAGAGGGTATATTTCAAGGCAAAAGCAGCAAAACAACTTGGGAGGGAGACAGATGTTTTTCCAGATGTAATAAGCATCTTTCTTTGTCTTTCTAACTTCTAATATCCTGCCACAGCTTTGAGGTGCCTTGCACGCTGTAGGACATCAGCTAAGGCTTATGACTATTTTACAGGGACCCAAACATACTGTAACTGTACAGTGGTAGCTTTGTGTTTGTATGTTTATGAGTGTAAACCTACAATGCAGGACTGACAGTTTTCATGGCATCTGGCATCTTGAGTTGGCTTGAGTTCTGAAACAATACAAAATTTGATCACAATAAATAAATAAATAAATTAGGGCTGTCAGTTTAATGCATTAACATAATTAATTAGTTACAAAAAAAAAAAAAAATCAGAAATCAAAAGAGAGTTCTTTAGAATACCATCGTCAAAGATGCCCTATAAAGCTTAACACAGATGTTTATGATCAGTCTGATGAAACCTGAATGAAGTCAGTTTAACCATAAAATTTCACCACTCTGGAAAGAGGAAGAGGAAACTATTTAACATTTATTCTATTTTCATTCTTATTCTAAATGATTCTGTCTTAAAATATCAGCTTCCCCACTTCCTGTGTTCAACTAGCTGTGTAATATTTCCATAAGTAAAGTTCTTTCCATTGTGATGTTTCTGACAATAAGAAGTTAGATGTCTTAAGCTTTATTGGTATGATGGGTAAATATCATATCCACAAAGCAAGGTACCTTAAATTTAAACCCAAGAAAGAAAGAAAGAAACCTGAATTTGATGTAAACCATTTCTTCTTTCTTTCTGGTGCTATGCCAGGCCTTTATTGCAGCTGACTTCAGCTGTTGTTGTTTGTTTGTGGGTCTTTCTGCTTTTAGTTTTGTCTTTAGTAAGTGAAATGCATGCTCAACTGGGTTGAAATCAGGAAACTTACTTGGCCATTGCAGAATATTCCATCTTTTTACCTTCAAGAACTCCTGGGTTGCTTTTGCTGTATGTTCTGGGTCATCGTCTATTTGTACTATGAAGCACCACCCAATCAGCTTAGCTCCATTTGACTGAATCTGGGCAGAGAGTATATCCCTATACACTTCAGAATGCTTCCGGCTGCTTCTGTCCTTTGTCATATCATCACTAAACACCAGTAAGCTAGTGCCACTGGAACCCATGCATGCTCATTCCATCACACTGCTCCACCGTGTTTCACAGATGATGTTGTATGCTTTGTATCATGAGCTGTTCCAAGCCTTCTTCATACTTTTTTCCTCCCATCATTCTGGTACAGGTTGAACTTAATTTCAGCTGTCCAAAGAATGCTTTTCCAGAAGTGGTCTGGCTTTTTAGAAGTCTTATCTGGCCTTGTTTGCACCTTATGGTGAACCTCTGTATTTGCTCTTATGAAGGTCTCTCTTGATTGTAGACTTTGACAGTGACTTTGAGTGTTCTTCACTTGGCTGGATGTTGTGAAACGTTTTTCTTTACCATGGAGAGGGTCATGCAATCATCCACCACTGTTGTCCTCTGTAAACATGTAGGCCTTTTTTTGTTGCTGAGCTCACCAGTGTGTACTTTTTTTTTTTTTTTTCTTTTCATAATGTACCAAACAATTGATTTGGCCACTCTTAATGTTCCTGCTATCTCTCTGATGGATTTCTTTTGTTTTTGAAGCCCAACAATTGTCTGTTTTACTTGCATGCTGAAATTACTACTTTGACCACATGATGTGGGTTCAGAGCAACAGCTGCCAAATGCAAATGGCACACTCAGACTCAACTCCAGACCTTTTACCTACTTAACTGATGTAGAAAAACTGAAGAAACAGGCCACAACTGTCGATGAAACAGCTTTTGAGTCAACTGTCCAAATTCATTTTATAACTGTAACCTGAATATGTTTTATACATTTTAATAAACATATATGGACCTGACTGTAGTTCATACGGGAAGTAATGTATTAGACCATTACTGCATGAAATCATATTTAAACTTATAATATTTTACACAGATAATTTAAATATGTATCATTTCAATGTCCCAATTCTTTTTCTCACACATCACCGAATATAACTATTAGAACTTGCAGTTCCGAGATTATTTCCCACAATTCAGATTTTTCTTCTCAGAATTCTGAGATATAAACTCAACATTTGCAAGAAAAAAAAGTCTGAATTGTGAGATATAAACTGAAGATTAAATTTTTACTCTTTAATTCAGTGGTTTCCATAGACTGCTAATGCAGAACTGTCATTTTCTGTCACCGGGTTGGCTCCCCCCACAAGAAACGTTATCGCTGTTTGCAAACATCCAAATGGTCTATACATATGGATGTGTATATAACTATATATACTACTACATGCATTTTTAACATTTCAACTTGTATGAATTGACATGACTTGAACGATGGTAAATTTGTAAATTCTAAATGAATAAACATTACCTTTAATATGTGCTTATTACTAAAATTCTGTAAAAATGTTATGATGTCTTTCAGAAGTCATTTTAATATGCTGATTTGCTGCTCAAGAATAATTTATTATTATCAATATTTTTTAAAGTTTTGTACATTTTTTTCAGGACATTTATAATGTTACAAAAGATTTCTATTTCAGATAAATGCTGTTCTTCTGAACTTTCTATTCATCAAAGAAACCTAAAAAAAACTACTCAGCTGTTTTCAACATAATTATATATATATTTTTGGAGCAGCAAATAAGAATATTAGAATGGTTTCTAAAGGATCATGTGAAGAGTAATGATTCTAAAAATTCAACATCGAAATCACAGGAATAAATTACATTTTAAAATATATTCACATTGAAAACAGTTATTTTAATATGTTTTTAATAGTAAGATTTCTAATGTTTTTTAAATGTCTTTTTATGTCTCTTTTGCTCACCAAACCTGCATTTGTTTAATCCAAAATACAGCAAAAGCAGTATGTTTCAACAGTATGTTGAAAAAAGAGTATTTTCAGTAATGAAATATTTTTACTATTAGTAATGTAAATAAAGTTTTCTATGTGAATATATTTTAAAATGTAATTTATTCCTGTGATTGTTGAATTTTTAGCATCATTACTCGACACATGATCATTGAAAAAGCCATTGTAATATTCTGATTTGCTGCTCCAAAAATATATATATAATTATGTTGAAAACAGCTATACAGTAAATTTTTTTTAGGTTTCTTTGATGAATAGAAAGTTCAGAAGAACAGCATTTATCTGAAATAGAAATCTTGTGTCACATTATAAATGTCCTGAAGAAAAATGTACAAAACTTTAATAATAATAATAATAATAATAAAATTATTCTTGAGCAGCAAATCAGCATATTAAACTGATTTCTGAAGGATCATGTGACACTAAAGACTATATTAAAATAGAAAGCAGTTATTTTAAATAGCAAAAATATTTCACATATTACTTTTTTTTGCAGATTTTGGATCAAATAAATGCAGGCTTCATTATATTTAGCCACAAGTCTTAGTCATCCACACGACTGCAGACCATCAATTAACATCTTGTGAAGTGAAAAGTTGCACGTTTATAAGAACCAAATCCATAACTAAGCCATTTTAACTAAGTCTAAGTCTATAATCCATTATAATGTTTCGCCCAGTAAAAAAAGCTCCACCACCTGTTGTCCTCTCACATCAAAATCCACAGACATATAGATGATTTTGTTTATTAAGAACTTTTTATTTTACTTTTTTTTTAATCATGTTGTGTTTATATTTCTTTGTATTTTCTAAAAGCACTTATGACGGCATACTGACAGTACACATCACTGCATACTGGAGTGATTTTGCTACAGTCGAACACATAAGGACTGTGTTCCTGCATGCACTGTACTTGTCCTGAGGGGGATGACCCTCACTCAGAGGTCATCTCTGTGCACCTGGACTGCATTCCCACCTGATAACAGCACACCTGCGTGCCCTGTTGTGCTACTCAACAATAGCTATTTGCCCTGTGTAGCATATACGTTTATATTGTTACACAGTATATATTTTTTATTTTGTAGCAAGTACAAATCCAGAGTGCACATTTATGTGAAAGAAGAACCTGCAGTGACTTTTTTGTCCAAGCAATAAAAGACAGTTCATAAGGAAGACACTTTTACCAGATTTTGGATGCTGTTACATAAGGGGTTTTACGTAACTTTTAAACAAAAAAAAAAAAATTGACCTTTCTCAGGGTATCCTGCCTGGCTCAGATCAAGTTAAGCTAAATAATAAAGACTGTTTGTCTCTTTTTCCAAAAGCTGTGCCATAATGAAAGATGCAAATGGTCTGCACAACACAGACTCCAACTCAGATGGCATTATTCTTCTGGAGCGGGAGGGTCGTAACCCAGGCGGCTGGCAGAAGGAAAATGAGCCCAGAAGGTTCTGGCTAATTCCTCAATCTTGTCATAGCCGGCGTGAGAACGCAGCTCTTCAATCCAGCCGAAAAAATCTGAAGATGTCAGCGCCCAGTTAGGCACACTCCTTTTGTCCCTTGATTCAGCTATAAGCCAAGCAGAAAAGCAAAAAAAGGTCAACAGGAGAGATCCAAGAACAGATCTTCATACACAACATCAATATTCAGTGCTAAATCATGCAGTGTAGTATCAGTTACAATTACGTAATCTGTTTGTTTTTAGTCACTGTGTCCTGAGGCTAATGTGCATTGACAAAATACTAATTTTGGAGTAATTGAACCTAACATATGTACTAATATTTAAACTGCTGTAGATTTATGTAACATTGAATTCTTAGAATGACCACACATACAAAACAATTTTTTTTCAGGACGGGTGTAACGATGTATTCATACCGAACCGTCACGGTACGGGCATCTCGGTTTGGTGCATGATGCCTTACAACAAATACAGGCAATTCACCCTCAATCCAGAAGGGGGCACCCGCAGTAATGCAACGCTGTTTGATAACCGCCGGCAGAAGAACAGCGAATGCCAGGAGTTGCGCACTTGAAAACAAAGCCCACTAGACAGTGACCATGTGCTGATTCTGAATGCGTCTCTCACTGACAAAGGAGTATACTTTAAAGCAGGGGTCACCAGATCTGGTCCTGGAGGGCCAGTGTCCCTCTGGAGTTTAGCTCCAATGCTAATCAAACACACCTGAACCAGCTAATCAAGGTCATACTAGGTATACTTGAAACTTCCAGGCAGGTGTGTTGAGGAAAGTTGGAGGTAAACTCTGCAGGACACCGGCCCTCCAGGAACAAGTTTGGTGACCCCTGCTTTAAAGGCTTGCACACTCAGCAGTCTGCAAAATGGAGCTTTGTGCTGTTGTACCCTACCTCTCTCAACCGGCACAAATCCAAATATTCCATATTTCCATTTTTGCAATGCATTCAAATGCTGAACTATTATTTATTACGTAAATTGTAGACTTTGTACTTCGCGTTCTAACAGTGACATAGTGAGGTGGGCGTGCTTATGTTTGGTTCACCGTGTTTTATTTTGATAAAGTGCCAACTGAGCTGTCAAGTTAGCAATGCTAAAAGCCTGGAATTGATACGTTTTGTGTTTGTGTGTGACGACGTGATTACTTCAACTTTCCTCACACCAGCAAAATCAATTTAGAAATAGAATGTCACTTTCTTATATTTGAGTTTCCTTTCTGTCACAAAACTGAACTGAATCTCAGCAAATATAGGCTACGTTACGTTTTTTTTTTTTTTATTTGTACTACTGTCTGTTTAACATAAATGAAAAGAAACCTGGTATAGTAGATTTGTTTTTTTTTGTTTTTTTTTTGTTTTTTTTTTCCTGTTGTACCAAAATCGTATTGAACGTGACATCTGTGACCGCCCTAATTTTTTAATTTATGTGTCAATTTTTCATTTTTCCAATGCTCATATTTTAGGACATTGTAGGACCCTGTTGCACTATGCAGGATACAAGTGAAATCATTTCTAAAGAGGATTTATAACTCACCTTGGTTTTCCACTGCCTCTGTAAGGGAAACAAATAGAGGGCTTTGAATATATAATTAATTAAATTGATATAAAAATATATAGATGTAAAGAGAGCAGAGATGTAACTCTTTCAAGGCAAAAAAACAATAAATGAAAGTAAGAATTATTCACTAAGTCATGCGTAAAGCTTGTATAAAATGTGGCACATCCTGTAGGAAAGCGGACAGTAGTAGCGTGACTTTTTAAATTACTATGCTGACCTTAATTTAATCTTAATCAATCCTTTCCTTTCTGAAGAAAAAAGCGTGTAAGTAATTTCATTCAGAAAACCGAATATTTCAACTAAATGACATAGAGAGTAATAGTTCATGTATATACAGTGTTCAGAGTGCTTCTGAAGATCTTGGATTTAATCCCAAGGATATCACACTATTCATAACCTTCCATTCATCTGTTATCCCTGCTATCTTTGTACAGATTCTGTATTCACAGCGGCTGACTTGCATACATGCACACACAGATGCGCACACACATACAGGTTAAAAAAGAAAAAAAGCAGAGCTGACTGATTTTGTAAGCAGTCCCGTGTTTGAGAGAAACATAAGCTTTAGTCTGTTTTCAATGTTCTGCCAGTGTTCCTTTTCAAGTTTGACAAATCCAGAATATTTTAGCTAAAAAGTATGTAAAATCTGGTAGCCTTTAGCTGTTTTACATTATTTCTGGCATCTTTGCCAATCTTATGTAGTTCACAAGAGCTATCACTGAGAAGAATTTGAACTGAATGCTCCAACTGGACTTTCTATGAAACCTGTTTATAATGCATTATAAGAGTATTTTAATACATTATAATGTATGCGTATTGCCTTACAAACACTTTTGTATCATTAATCATAAATTACAGCAACACTTATAAAGACAATTATAGCTTGTGCAGATCTTAAACATCAAGATATGAGAATTATATTATAAATATAATTTACATACACTATTATTCAGAAGTTTGTGATCAATAATATTTTTTAAGAAAATAAATATAAACTTATTCAGCAAGGATGCATTAAATTGATCAAAGTGACAGTAAAGACTTTTACATTGTTAGAACATTTTTGAAATAAATGTTACTTTTAACTTTTTATTTATCAAAGAATTCTGAAAAAGTTGTATCACATTTTACACAAAAGTATTAAGCAGCACAACTATTTTGAACATTAATGACAGTAAGAAATATTTATTGGACATCAAATCAGCACATTAAAATGATTTCTGAAGGATCATGTGACACTGGAGACTGCAGTAATGGCTGCTGAAAATTCAGCTATTTTAAACTGTAATATGTCAAAGTATTACTGTTTTAACTGTGTTTTTGTTTACTGTGTTACTGTGTTTAAATTGTCAAATTGTCAGCTTTTCTTACCTGTGAGACAGAGCAGTCCAAGCCAAACCAAACACAAGAAGAGTGAGAAACACAGACGAGACATGGTCATCCACTGAAAGTACAGCAACAGACTCAACATTAGGCTCTATGGTCATTTTCTACCCATTTTTAAACTTCAAAGAGATTCAAAATTGTATTAAAAGAACCACAGAAATGAATCTTGCATCATTTGTCTGCTTAAAATTACCTGCAGCAGCTATTCCTGGAGACTGTGGTGTGTCTTGGTGTCCAGACCTTTAAGTAGAACGCCAAGTCAGTGCCGAAATGGTCTTGTTTACCTTTCACATGGACCTTTCATATGTCATACCCTTCATTTCTTTGCTTGTTTACTCTATACCTCTTTGTTTGCATGGGATTCTGGCACTTCTATCCAGAGCTGAAAGAATCCCTTGTTAAAGTAGAGGCCTTGCTGTCCAAAATTTCACAGACTGAAGAGATCTCAGAGAAGCCTTTCTCTGTGTTTCCACCTCTCTCTCTCTCTTTCTCTTTTTAGAATATAATGTTGTCAGTATGTGTCAGTTTCAAAGAAACTTTTCACTTTGAAATATCTGTTGTAAATTACATTTTCAGTTGCACATAAAAAGTCTACTGAAAAGTAGTTTATAATGCATGAAAAAGTAATTCTCTTAAAATAATTTGTGCTTTTAGATCACCAAAGCACTTACGGAAAAAAAAACAGGGCTGATATTTTGATCAAGAAATGTTTACTGTACTGTAGCTGTCTGTGTGGTTTATAATTTTCTCCTTCTTATTATTTTCTGAGAGCCAAACAGTTGTCCACTGAAAGAGGAATATAACAGACTTACATTCAAACCGATCAGGCACAACATTATGACCACTGAGACAGATGAAGTGGATAATACTGATTATCTCTTCATTACGGCATTTGTTAATGTGTGGGATATATTAGGCAGCAAGTGAACATTTTGTCCTCAAAAAGAGTTTAAGTGTTAAGCTAGGCTCGGCTGGATTTTGCTGTCGCGGACAGATTTCCACAGTCTGGGACAAAACCCCCGGATCGCATTTCGCGAAATATTACACTATACAGACTACTCATGATTTACTTTACCTGTTAGTCTTAAATTATTTAATGTATATTTAAATTAATCTGTTACGAAACATGTTATTATGACAGCCACTGTAAAATTCAATATATTTTAACAAATAGAATATATTTTAACAAATAGAAATTTTATAATTTATAATTTGTTAATTTAAAACTGCATTATGTGCAATTTACATGTTTGCATACCTTTTTTTATTTGAGTGGTGATTATTATATTTAAAAATAAATACTAATTAAACTTAAATTTGGGATAAATTGTTAGGCTAATCGTGTGTATGTAAAAGCGCTTCCGATAGTTTAAAGCATAAACTGAGGTAGATTTTTATCTAAGAAAATTATGATTATAACTGAATGTATTAAAAGAAAGAGCAACTTGTTCAGTAAACCACTATAATAATAATAAAAATAAAGTTTAGTTTTTCCCCCTGCTGAACCGAAATTATAATAATAATAATAATGCATTTTATCTAAAGGCGCCTTTCAAAACACCCAAGGTCACCTCACAAGAAAAAGAAGAATAGTTAATACAAAAAATACAAAATCACTACACAAAACAAAACAAACAACAAACACTCCATATGTAAAAATAAAATACAATAAATACTGAAAACATATTATAAAAAAGCCTGTCTAAAAAGATACGTTTTAAGACGTTTTTTAAAAGTCACCAAACAGTCGCTGTTGCGGATATCAAGGGGAAGAGAGTTCCATAAGCGGGGGGCAGCATAGCTGAAGGATCTGGCACCCATAGTAGTTAGTCGAATCCGAGGTACCACAAGAGAAATTGAAGATGAGGATCTGAGAGCACGTGAAGGGGTGTAAACCTGAAGAAGTTGAGTGAGATATTGAGGTGCAAGGTTATGAAGTGCCTTATATGTGAGTAGCAAAATCTTGAATTCAACTCGATACTTTACTGGAAGCCAGTGCAATTTCTGAAGAACTGGAAAAATGTGCTCAGTAGAAGGTGTTCTAGAAAGGATACGAGCTGCAGAATTCTGAACCAACTGGAGCTTATTTAGCAATTTAGAGGGAACACCAGTTAAAAGGGCATTACAATAATCAATACGAGAAGTAACTAGAGCATGAATAAGATCTGCTGTGTTATTAATTGAGAGAAAAGAACGGAGACGAGTAATGTTACGCAAATGAAAATATGCAGTCCGCGTGATATTATTAATTTGAGTTTCAAAGGATAGTGTGCTATCCATGACAACACCCAAACTTTTAACCTGCGAGGAAGGACAAATTGCATTATTATCAATGTATAAAGAAAAACTGTTAGATTTCGACAAAACAGATCTTGTACCAACAAGCAGAGCCTCAGTTTTGTTGCCGTTTAGCATCAGGAAATTACCTGAAAGCCAATCTTTAATTTCAGCTAAACAGCTGAACAAAGATGGTGGAGGAAAAGAACCAGTAGGTTTAGCAGAAAAAGGTAGAGGTAAAGTTGGGTGTCATCTGCATAACAATGAAAATTAATATCATGTTTCCTCAAAATTAAACCAAGAGGGAGTATATAAATAATGAAAAGAAGCGGTCCCAAGACAGAACCCTGTGGAACACCAGTAGTGACTGTAGATGTTCTTGATCTGAAACTTTTTAAACAAATACACTGGCTGCGGCCAGAAAGATAAGACCTAAACCATGACAGTGGAATGCCAGTAATCCCAACAGAAGCTAACCTGTTAAGAAGTATCTCATGAGAGACAGTGTCAAAGGCAGCGCTCAAATCAAGAAGGACAAGTATGGTTAAAAGCCCAGAGTCAGCTGCCAGCAACAGATCGTTAGTTATTCTGACAAGAGCAGTCTCAGTGCTATGGTGGGGCCGGAAACCAGATTGAAATTGTTCAAACAAATTATTATTAGCGAGATACTCATGGATTTGAATTGCAACACACTTTTCCACTATCTTAGAGATAAATGGTAAATTTGAAATAGGTCGAAAATTTTCAAAGTTAGATGGATCAGCCCCTGGTTTCTTAAGTATGGGAGTAAGTATAGCAGATTTAAGAGAAGGAGGCACAGAACCAGTAGCAAGTGAAGCGTGAACAATTTTAGAAATCAGTGTTAACAGGGATGGTAGACAAGCTTTCACTAAAGTAGTTGGTAAAGGGTCTAACTGGCAAGTCGAAGATTTAGATTTATTTATCATACCCATTATCCCTAAAGTGGTTGGTAGTGTAAAGGTAGAGAAAACAGAGTGTGAAGGTGCCTAAAAGATAGACTGACAAGAGTTATGATAGAAATTACCACTAAGTAATTGCTGATGTACATTATTAACCTTAGACTCAAAGAAATTCATAAGACGATCACATAGGTCATTGGAATACATATCAGATGGCAAAAAATCATGAGGTCGCAGAATGCTGTTTACCACCGAAAAAATAAGCCTGGAGTTCCCATTGCTGACTCCAATTATGTTGGAATAATAAACAGATTTAGCTTTAGACAGTGCATTTTTGTAATTTAAAACATGTTCAGCATACATTTCTTTATGAACTGTACGGCCAGACCTAACATACAAGCGCTCTAACCTACGGCCTTTAGTTTTAAGTTCACGCAGTTCAGATGTGAACCAAGGAGCTGAATGCTCAGTTTGAGTTCTCGCAGGTGCAAAATCATCCAAAATCTTATTCAGTCCATCATTGTAATATGAAACCAGTTCATCAACAGTAAAGAAATCAGATTTACTAGAAAAAATAGCAAGTTCATCAGCAAGAGTAGGCACATCAATATTCTTAATATTCCGAAATGTGATTGAACGACACGGGTTTACCTTAAAAACTGCCAACTCAGCACAAAAAGACACCAACAAATGGTCTGATATAGACAGATCAGAAACAGTACAATTGTAAGGTGCTATACCAGAACAGCAGACAAGATCTAGAATATGCCCCTTAGAATGGGTGGGTAATGTATTAAATTGCTGGATACCAAAGCAATCCAAGCATGATAAAAATTCACTTGTAAATGCATTACTGACATTATCTATATGAATGTTAAAATCACCCAACATAATAACATTTGGAGACATAGAACATAGATAAGTCAAGAGTTCAGAAAGTTCTGTTAAAAAAGCAGTATTGGTCTTAGGAGGGCGGTAAATAGTTGTGAGGATAGTAGGAATTGCCCCGTTGATTTTTAAGGCAATTGATTCAAAAGAAGAAAATGCAGACAGAGTTAACTGAGATACTTTCAAGTTCTCTTAATAAAATATCGCTAGCCCCCCTCCCCGTCCCGTATCACGGGACTTACAAAAATTACACCGAACCGTCACGTTATAACAAAGGTACGTACCGAACCATCATATTTTATTTAATTCGTACCGTTACACCCCTACACCCTTTCATGGAAACGGTATTTTCCTGGTGGCTGTGGCCTTTTTCAGCAGGATAATGCACCACAAAGCAAAAATGGTTCAGAAATGGTTTGAGGAGCACAACGAGTTTGAGGTGTTGACTTTGCCTCAAAATTCCACAGATCTCAGTCCAGCTGAGAATCTGTGGGATGTGCTGAACAAACAAGTCCGATCCATGGAGGCCCCACCTCACAACCTACAGGACTTAAAGGATCTGCTGCTAACATATTGGTGCCAGATACCACAGCACACCTTCAGGGGTCTAGTGGAGTCCATGCCAGAACAGGTCAGGGCTGTTTTGGCAGCAAATGGGGGACCAACACAATATTAGGAAGGTGGTCATAATGTTATGCCCGACTGGTGTATGTAACATATTTATGCATCTCCCTAAGGGAGACTGAGGAAAAAATATATGTTATAACTGGTATATAACACTGGTATATAACTCTGCATCTTTCTAAATATTTCTACATGTGACTATTTCGCAGGCAGACAACACAATGAATGCAGGACACCAGTAGTGAGTTGGAAACTTGGAAACTAGATTATGATCTAATAATGCTTGTCAATGTCAATGTTATTGATGAAATGCTTATGTTATACTTGAATTTTCATATTAAAGGTCCCTGGCTTAGCTGAGAATCTGAGTGGGTGTGCCTGGGATCCAAATTGTTGCCAACCTCTGATAAACCGGGCACAGCATATAGTTTAGTATGGCAAACTACTTCAGCGCCCCCTAGTGAGCAGTACATGTAAACACAAAGACTTTATTGGAGGCTACACTCATAATGCTATGCTACTAGTAGTAATAGTGTACTAGTGGTGTATAATGCCTACTTCATTTGGAAAAATGTACAGTATACATCAGAGCATATCGCACATTGATTAGTGTATCCCACAATGCAACAGACACCACTTGACTTACCATTTTAAATGTTACAAACCCAAAGTGAAAATCACCTGTGAGGATCTACTCTTGAGTCTTTTAATAGATCCACCTGCAAAAAGTTCACATTTTTCCACTGCAAATAAAGTCAAATAATCATATCTATATCTTAGATGACACTATTCTCCTCTTTGCAATGCACATTGCATGCTATCTGATGCATTACGTTGATCAAAAGTGACAGTAAAGCCATTCATAATGCTATAAAAGATTTGCATTTCAAATAATAAACACTAATAAATAAGTTCTTATGAACTTTGTTCAGACTGAAAATTCAGCTTTGCCTCTACATGAATAAATGACATTTTAAAGTTAAAGTTTTTTTTTTTTTTTTTTTTTTTTTTGTAATTGTGACAATATTTTACACTATTACAGTTTTAATCAAATAAATGCAGCTTTGGTGAGCATAAGAGATAAACAATAAAAATAAAAAAATCTATTTTTAAATTTTTTTTTTTTTTTCACCGAGACTGCATTTATTTGATCCAAAGTACAGCAAAATCAGTAAAATATTGAAATATTTTTACTATTTAATATAACCATTTTTTATATTTGAATATATTTTAAAATGTAATTTATTCCTGTGATTTCAAAGCTGAATTGCTGCAACATTAAAAAATAATTTAAATCATGTACACTACCAGTCAAAAGTTTTTGCACACTAAGATTTTTAAATGTTTTTTTTCTTTTACCAAGCCTGCATTTATTTGATCCAAAGTACAGCAAAAACATATATACAAAAACAAATATAACCATTTTTTTATTTGAATATATTTTAAAATGTAATTTATTCCTGTGATTTCAAAGCTGAATTTCTAGCATCATTACTCCAGTCACATGATCCATCAGAAATCATTCTAATGTTCTGATTTGCTGCTCAAAAAACATTTATGTTGAAAACAGCTGAGTAGAATTTTTTCAGGTTTCTTCGATGAACAGAAAGTTTAGAAGAACAGCATTTATCGGAAATATAAATCTTTTGTAACATTATAAATGCCTTTATCAGCACTTTTTTTTATCAATTTAAAGCATCCTTGCTGAATAAAAGTATTAATTTCTATAATTTATTCCCCTCCCCCCAAAAATATATTGTGTTTAATAATTTAATAATCATTAATAAATAATTAATAATTTAATAATTATTGACTCCAAGCCTTTGAATGGTATAGTGTATAATGTTACAAAAGCTTTTTATTTCAGATAAATGGTGGTCTTTGGATCTTTCTATTTCTATCAAAGAATCCTGAAAAAAATAAGTTCTCATCTGTTTTAAATATTGATAATAATAATAATAATAATAATAATAATAATAATAATAACCATGTGACACTGAAGACTAGAGTAATGATCCTGAAAATGTAGCTTTGATCACAGGAATAATTTAAAAATATATTCATATATATTTTAAATGGTAAAAATATTTCACAATATTACTGCTTTTGCTGTATTTTGGATCAAATAAATGCAGGCTTGGTGAGCACAAGCGAATTCTTTAAAAAAAAAAAAAATTCAACATCTTACTGTCCAAAAACTTTTGACTGGTAGTGTATGTTACCAAGAAACAATGAAAAAAAGCACACAACTTTGCCATTACTCTTGCAAAATGTTTAATTACACAAAAGTATTTCAACTTTTTGCACAGCTATCATGGATGTGGAGCTTACTACATTGTCCTTCTCCGCAGCTTTTTTTTTTGTCTTCCTCTCGTTAAATAAACATGATTTTAAATAACAATGCTCAGTAACATTCATATGTACCATACTTTTATAAAAGCTCTGAAACCTAAAAGCTGAATGGACTCATTTGTAAATAGACCAAACCATTCTCTTCAAATGGTGCCCTTTAGAAATTTAACTCTAACAGTGTTTTGCTGTAATATGGAGGTTTATGGCAACACTTTTTACGCTGATACAGATGTGTGAATCTGAATGAGGTGGATATAGTTCTCTTATATATTTATATATATACTAGACGAGCAGTGCTTGAATGTGAAGGTGGCACATTTGGTTAAGCATCTACAAAACATTCATCATATAAAGACCCTCCTGTTGACATTTCTCAGTTCATCCAGCAGGGGGCGACGAGTACCTGTGGCCATCTCTCTCTTTGGCAACTCCCATGTATATACAGTTTGCCCTGTGATGACTTTGAATATTGTACTGCCAAAACAGTCTGTATCAGATGAAGGCCGCATCTGTTGGCTGTCCTGTATCTCGACGCCGGCTTAGTGTGAACAGAAAATGAGCTGTCGGTCAAGGCAATGGGCAAGTGCTTAAATTATCACTTGGAAAAGGCGATATTCATTTAGGTGAACCACTGAATAGAAGAGCTAAAGGGACAAAACGGACACCTCTGCAGAAACAACAATGTTAAATCCTGTGATTTTCCTGTGGGTTCGTATTCACTAAGTCCCCTGTTTGCTGGTGAGAAATGAGCGGTAAGTAGGAGTTGCAGATCACTTGGCTCAGTGTGAGGTCAGATCTGGTCTGGTCCAGTCAGGTCTGGTTGTAAGGCTCATTTGTGTGTGGAAGGTCACTGGAGGGGTTTGATAAGGTAAAGCTTCTCTCCATGTTCGCTAGTGAAGATGGGAGCTTTTTTTGTAGTGCTCTAACAGTTCATCCATAGTATTGAAGCGGCGTTGACCGATGCAGTAAACTCCATTAGCCAGCTGCACTTTAAAGTGTTTGTTCTTCCCGACTGCTTTCAGCGACACTGAGAAATCACTTGGCTGAAGAGAAGGAGAGAGAAAGAAACAATATTCGTTAAGTGAACTTCAGCCTACAGATGGCACCATAAGCCCTATATGTAGATCGCGAGGTGCATTCCCTTCACAAACAGACGTAATCAACTGCATCTTCGGTTTTTTTTTTTAAATCCAAGAGCTTTCTAAACCTGCATATACAGCATTGGTAGTACCACGTTCAAGGCCCAGAAAGGTAGTAAGAACAGTGATAAAAGTAGTTCAACCTTAATTTTATGAAGCTAAGAGAATACTTTTTGTGCGCAAAGAAAACAAAAATAACGACTTTATTCAACACTTTCTTTTCACGGATTTTATCAAAAATATCTTAATTTGTACTCTTGAAGATGAATAACGGTCTTGCATGTTTGGAATGACATAAGGGTTAGTAATTAATGACAGAATTTTCATTTTTAGGTGAACTAACCCTTTAACTCGTCAGCTGAGTTGGGTGTATGCAATAAAGAAAACATCCTAAATATGCAGTAACAGTTAGAAAACAACTGCTCTAGATTAAACTGCGTTTTTATTTCAATGACATACATGTCCACGAAAAAGAAATGTGCAACTGTAAATGTATCTAGCTTTTAAAAATGTACTCTTTCCAATCACGCTTGTTTTATATGGTTTTAAAAAACTTTTTTTACAGAAAAGTTTCAATTGAATGGCTCTGAAATGCCATGTAAAAGTACTACCACATTTTCCTCATACATTAAAGATACAGCAATGTACACATTACATCATTTATTTCCAAACTTTAAATGACAAACATCCCTAATTTATGAATATTATTAAAGTGGTCATGAACTGCATTTCTTAATTATTTTATAATGTTCTATGAGGTTCAATTATGATGTTAGTGTGTTTTTACATTAAAAAAAGAAAGAAAAAAAAAAAAGAAAACTATTTTCTCTCCTGTTTTTGCCCCTTGCAGAACGGCTTGTTTTTACAGGCGGGGTGCATTCAAGACTTGCAAGTAAATGCCCACTGCTATGACTGGCTAACAGTTCTGCTTATTAAAATAACAGATTGACGGTGACGTATTCTGAAAGTGTTTACTCACACTTGTGTTGCGACATTACTGTTTGATCCAGTATAGTCAGACTTAGCACTGCATCATCTTTTACTTATAGTTTCTCTAAAAAGTCTGCATCATACTGTCGTGTTTAAAAATGAATCCGTAAACAAATAAAGCAAGCAAACAAACAAACAAACAGTGTTTCAATGACCAAATCTGGAGCTCTTTCCTAATTTTACTTTGCATTTACACCGGACGTGAGCAGCGCAACACAACAATAGACAACAGAATACATTATAATCGTTGATTCTGTTTACACTGAGACTGACACAGCAAATCCTAGACCGTAAACTGATGTCTCGCACTATTTCTGACATACTCCAAGCATTCACGCTGCTTCTGACCTGAAAAAGAAATAGATTCGCAAAGCAACAGCTCTCGGGTCCAATCTAGTTTTGGTGTTAGGATCACAACGAAGGCAATTCAAAGACTATTTTTCACTAACTTATACTTGTAGTCTTGTAATGACATCTGTATGGGGTAAATCCTGTGTTTGTCTCTCTCTAGTATTTCCTCTTTCCTACAACATGACTTCTCAGTTCATCACATGACATTTGACAACCTAAACTAATCAAAGAAAAAGTTGTCCACAAAAAAGGTGTAAAGATGTCTAATGTACAATAAATAATATATAACAAATAAAACAATTAGAACAAATGACCAACAAATCACCAGTGTTACTTTAGTATTATTTATAAACTATTGGAGTTTTATGAATATTCTGAATGAGCGTTATTTATACTTTTAAGTTTTCATAATTGAATTTAGTTACATTAACATTATTTCGATTTAATTTTTAGTCAGTTTTAGTTTTTATTTCATTTCCAGTCAAAGAGATAGTTCACCCAAAAATGAAAATTCTGTCTTCTCACCCTCATGTCGTTCCAAAACCATAAGACCTTTCGTTCATCTTTGGAACATAAATTAAGATATATTCAAAAATCTTAGAGCTTTCTGACTCTGCATAGACAGCAATGCAACTGACATGTTCAAGGCCCAGAAAGGTAGTAAGGACATCGATAAAATAGACAATGTGACATCAGTGGTTTAACCGCTGAAGCTATGAGAATACTTTTTGTGCACAAACAAAAATACAGACTTCATTCAACAATTTCTTTTCTTCCGTGTCAGTCTTCGACGCATAGTCACGAGAGTACCACAACACATACATGTGTCTTCCTCTGCTTGGAAACATGGCATAGTACAGTGGTCGGCAACAGGCGGCCCACAGGCCAAAATCGGCCCGCCAGCAATAATACCTGGCCCACATCCGCAGTCAGATTATTTTGATAGCGGCTGGTTCTGAAACAGACTGGTCATGACACAGCTGTCACAATTTATTTGAATCGCCTTTGAATAAGCGCTTGCTGTTCATGCTGTTAAAGGCTTTTACTTTTGATTTCACGATCACGCACACTCTGTGTAAAGGGAGCACATCTTACGATCTACCACTGTGTCCTATTACGTGACACCAGGACACAAGATAAAAGGAGTTTTTGTCCTAACTAGCGGTAATGGCAACACACAAAATTTCTATTTTAACGGTTTCCAATTCTGGAACAACAACACAAACTATGACAGTTATAATCTCAGGTACTGATTATGTGCTTTATTCAATGTTAAAAGTGTCTAAAGTGAGTTTGAATATCATTTTGCGTGAGATTTATAGCCATGCTGAAAGCAACAACAGATAGTTTACCTCAGATCTTGAAAATAAATTTAAGCAAACATATGTTAAAACTGCGAACCAACAAGTATTTTCCATGACAAAGATGGTATCAGTCATTCAATATTTAGTTTTAACAATGTTGAAAAGGTTTAATATTTATGAATTCGATTATAAAATTCTATTTCGTTGAGAGTGCAGTGCAATTCTGCGCTTCTGAATGGGCCGTGAATTTTGTCAGTTGGGTTGCTGTCTAAGCAGGGTCAGAAAGCTCTCATTTCATCAAAAATATCTTAATTTGTGTTTCAAAGATGAACGAAGGTCTTGTGGGTTTGGAACAGCATGAGAGTAAGTAATGACAGAAATTTATATCTGGGTGATCTATCCCTTTAATAAATTTAGTGCTTTAATTTAAACGTACTTCAGTTGTAATTTTTCATAAAAAGCTGATGTTTGGCCATCGTTGAGGCACAGAATTTACAGTACGTTCTAGCTGGCCTTTGGCTGTAGTCTTTGTGGTGTGTTCAAGCACAACTTTTTGGCCCAAATGCAAGCGATACAAGGTTTTTGTCACTGCTAGTTAGCTTGCTTGAAGTTACCTTGCTGTGTCACTGCCTTTATATTTTATTTTATCTTTATTTCATTTATCAAAAAAGTTTATAGTCAAAAAAGTTAAAGTTTATAGTATAATAGTTTTAGTTACCAATAATAACCATTCAAATGACACTATGGACACAAATAACTTTGCAGAACTCAAGTGACTATTCACAGCTATTGAAAGCGGCTATTAGGTAACTGCATTTCGATTAGATCAAGATAAACACTTGACTCACAGAGGACTCGCTGTCTCGCACAAGGAAGTCTCCCTCCACCCCCCTCTCGTTCAGCGCACACTCAGCCTGGTGCCGTGTCACGTTGCCATAGTACCAGTCCTTTCCGGCGAATTTCCCCGTGTGGGAGGGTCCCGTGTGGCTGTTCTGCTGGGATTGGGAGCCCAAGGCTAATGGACCATCGTTGAGCACAACCACATAGTTCTTTGGCACCAGACCCACCTGCCCACGGCAGTTCTTACACCTCCACCATTCGGGGTCATTCTCTGGCTTCTCCAGCACTTCCATCATCTCGCCCTTCTCGAAGTTCAGCTCCTCCTCCGTGACGGAACTGAAGGGGTAGAGCGTCTGAACAGTGTGTAGGACTCTGGGGCCCTGGCCGTTACTGAGGACCGGCCGTGAGGAGAAGACAGCGGGAAAGTCAGCTGACGTGTCCTCCACCTCCTCCTCCTGGACGTAGTTAGAGGGGAACCAGCCCATCTGACCGTTATAGCTGCCCCGCCACCAGCCGTCGCTGCATTTCTCCATCACCATCAGCCGGACTCCTTTCACCAGGCTAAGCTCATCCTCCCGTTCCGCATTGTAGGCAAACTTCACCACAGCTGGAGTGTTCAAATCATATATTCGTTCTGCTCCACCTCCATTAGACGAGTACTCATCGGTGCTGGGTGTTGGAGAGGCTTCCCGTGTGCTCGTTTTGCGTTTCGTTTTTCCCAAGCCTGAGAAAGAGACAGAAGTATTAGACATCAGACAGAATCATTATGTAAAACTCAAGCCTCTGAGCTCTGGTAATTAGAAGTTGAAGAAAAAGGGCAGTGATATTGATTAACACTGTAAGTTCATCAATACTAATCATTTCCTGCTGAAAGAAGACATTTGATAGCATTACTGCAGCCCACCACATTTCCTCTCGGTGTCCTCTATCTATATTTGTCCTTCCCATCTTTCTCCCATTCTTAATGGCATGGTCAATTGGCTGTTTTTAAAGGCTGCCTAGTGCCTGTTGTACAGAAATATCATGCCCCTTACTATTACGGGGAGTTGCATGTGTATTGTAAACAACAACATCAAAACTGCCATATCAATTTGAGCCTGAATCAGACCCAGAGAATATTACTGAAGAGGAGCAGTGGTGTGAGGACCACATTGGAATTGCTCAGTTTCTTCTTCTTCTTCTTCCAAATTAATCATATTTTTGAGGGCCTAAACATGCTCAAACTCATGAAACTTTGCACACGCCAAAAGTGGTGAGAATTTACATCTGATATGGGTTTCAGAAGTGGGTGTGGCAAAATGGCTCGATAGCGCCACATAAAATTTCAACTAAGTGCCCCTTGAGCTATGTTTTATATACATGTACGAAATTCGGTAGACACATGTAACACACCGCTACCTACAAAAAAGTAATGTGGTACAAAGTCCAAAACCCAACAGGAAGTCTGTTATTTTAAAATTTCTTGGCAAGTTCTGTGTCGTTTTTGCCATTTCAGGCATTGTATATATAAATGAACTCCTCCTAGTGTAATCTAAAGCCTTTTGTGACAGTAAATTGCGAAGATCTTGAGTTTCCGTTAAAGGGCATGTCCGTAGCGGCCTGACAAATTTCAATGATTCGCCATGAAACAGCAAGTTGTTGTCATTTAGGCATGTCTGATATGCACCAAAATTCACATGTTTGATAAAAGTCCTGTCCTGAACACAAGCCCATGCCCATATTCAGTTATAGTCATAACACCACCTACTGTCAACAGGAAGTGACATGTTTTACACTGTAAAAAACTCTTCCTAGATATTTAATGACAACAACATTATATTTGGTAATTCTAATCTAAAGGCCTTTGCAACGTTAAATTATGAAGATCTTGAGTTTTTGTTAATGGCGTGTCTGTGGCGCCCTGACAAAGTTCAATGTTTCGTCATGGAAGAAGTAGTTACTCAGATGTACAATGAAGTACTAACTCAGGCGTGCAATGTCCGATCTGTCTCAAACTTAACATGTTCGACAAGAGTCCTGGCCTGAACACATCTATATGTCAATATTCTGTTATAATCATAGTGCCACCTGCTGCCAACAGGAAATGGCTTGTTTTACACTGATTTAAACATGCAATGTCCGACCTGCACCAAACTTCCATTTAGTAAGTGTACTGGCCTGGAGACATCTAAAGGCCAATATTTAGGTATAACCATAGCGTCACCTGTTGGTGACAGGATGTGTCATGCTTTACACTAACTCAAACATACCATGTTCAATATGCACCAAACTTCATATGTTTAAAAAAAGTCCTGGCCTGAAGACATCTACATGCCAAAATTCAGTTACAGTCGTAGCGCCACCAGCTGGCAGCAGGAATTTTGGCACATATAACTGACTTTGAAATATTCCTCCTATATTTACCACTTTAAATGCATATTGCTCACCGTTTTCCTAAAACCACTGGGTGGCGGTGAACCCAGGTGCAAGGGCCCTTTTATTGCTGGTTGCAGCTTTAATTTGTGAATGCTACTGCTGTTTATGTTATCTTTTGTTATATGGTTTTATCCTTATTAAAGCTTTAGTACAGTAATGAATGATTGTATTGTAGCATATTTGTAGAGTAATTGTTTAATTTGTAAGAATAATAATTTATAACAGTAACATGGCCTCACCCCCATTGTTGTGTGTTCCCAAGGGCAGGGTTTATGTAACTTTCAGGGTTTGTGGTGTCACAAACCCAGGAGGAAGCTTGTTGTAGTCCCTACCAGCTGTTTGTTTTAGTCCTTAAGCAAATTCTGTAAAAGAAAATATCTCCCTTTGCATTAAATTTTGAACGTCGTAACTTTGCAGATGTTGTTTATGGTCAAACAGCAGCATTACACACTAACAAAAGTTAAAAAGGGGAAATCATAATCAAGGACCCATTTAAACCTTATCTATCACATTTTCTGTTGCTCCCAACAATGCAGAATATCATTAAAAATTACTACATTACTGTTCAGCAAGATTTTTGTTGTTTTTAAAGATTCTAACATTTACCAAGGCTTTATTTATTTGATCAAAAACACAGTAAAACTGTAATATTGTGAAATATTACTGCAATTTATAATATAAATATTCTATTTGTAATATATTTTAGATGTTTTTCTGTGACCACAAAGCTGAATTTTTAAATGAAGTTTAAAATGGTACTTTATGCTGTGTTAAGACAAGATTTCCTAAATTTTATATTAACCTTGACAGCCCTCCAAAACAGATTTAGTCTTTTCTCTAAAAAATTTATTTGATCTTTTATTTTTATTTTTTTTTTCTTGTTTCTTTTTTCAGTTAAATCACAGCTTAAGAGGAAAACAGCTTAAAAAAAAAAAAAAAAACAAAAAAACAAAAGCACTAAAACAATGCTCTTTCTAAAACAAAGTGCAGAACAGCTGTAATATTTAGGTTTTGTTTACACAACACTCATCCTTTAATTTTCACAATTAATGAATTAGTTCTCGAGAAGCTCATTCACATAAGGTGTAAACATTTACATATAAACAATAAATAAATTACACAAAGAGGAAGCAAAACTCCAAATTGTAGCTGTAGCTTTAAAATGCCTGCTTATCTTGGCATTTTGAATACTGCAACCTGTTAATATGGGCGATGAAATTAATATGCTCCACTCATGGGTATATGATATTGACCTCAGTGTTGCTGCTTCGAGTATAAACACAATACAATAAAAACAAACAGCAGAGACACTGAGCAATAGTGGCCCACCTGAAATAAACAGTCAGTAAACACATTTACATGTGAACACACATTAACACACAATCACACACAATAGTACCCAGCAATTTCCTTCCTGCAGCAGAAGACTGCACACACTCATCTCACCACTGTTTTTCTCACCTTAAGTCCCCCCCCTCCCTCAATCTCAATACACACCTGCAGAGAATAGTAAATGACAATAACTTCCTCTCTGTACTATGAAAGAATAAGAGGAGAGTGAGAAAGAGTGCAGGTGTTCACGTGTCTGAGAAAGTAGAGATGGCCTAGTTTTAGGAGCAAAAAGCAGCATGATATACTACGTGTGTATTTTTAAGTGCGTGTTGCGAGACAGGGATGTCAAGGATGATGATGTACATTCACACATGGTGCGTTTCCATTCAAATGAGGAGGAAATGTTTCTGGTGTTGTGCATTACTAATGACTAGAAAGACAAGAACTCACACAGACAGTTGCACTGTGTGAGAAAATGGACATGTGGCATGAGAGCGTGAGAACTGCGTGAGTCTCAGGCTAAATGCAAGTGAGTTAGCAGCCCTTTAAATATGAAAGGAAATGAAATATTCTATTAAGAGATGTATGGGTCAATGGCATGCGGCTCACGTTTGAATTGATTACTTTATACGTTAAGCCTATCAGGTACACTGTAAAAAACAATTTGTTGAGTCAACTTAGATTTTAATTTGTTACCTGGCTGCCTTAAAATTTTAGGTTCAGTCAACTCAAAAAAAAGTTTATTCAACTTGAAATGTTAAATTATACTAAGTGACAACTTAGATATGTGAGTTGATTCAACTTAAAATTTTAAGGCAGCTGGGTTACTTACCCATCTGTTAAGTTTAAGAAACACAAATATCTAAGTTTTTACTTGGTACAACTTAACATTTCAAGTTGACTAAACTTATTTGAGTTGACTGAACTTAAAATTTCAAGGCAGCAGGGTAACAAATTATTTTAAATTAATTAAATTATATTAAATTATTTTTTAATTTTTTAATTAGGATTAATTTTGGTATTTCTAGGAGGGCGCACTACGTGAATTATCACTCATCTTGAAATGTATGTGAATGCAAGAAGAGTCAGTCTGGTCAGCAGTATAGAGCCAGACATCTATGCTATTGCTGATAAGGAGTTCTATTATCGTGCATGCATATGCACACACACAAAAGCATCAAATCTGCTGTTTGGCAAGAAACATTAAAACTTTAGCAAATAATGCTGTACAAGCAAAATTTCCAAGTTTTTTTTTTTTTTTTTTGTCAAAATTTCAAATGTGATGATAACGTGAATTATCGCTCATCTTGAAATGCATGTGAATGCAAGAAGAGTCAGCCTGGTCAGCGCTATGAAGCCAGACATCTATGCTATTGCCGATAAGGAGTTCTATTATCGTGCATGCATATGCGCACACACAAAAGCATCAAATCTGCTGTTTGGCAAACTTTAGCAAATAATGTTGTACAAGCAAAATTTCCATGTTTTTTTTTTTATTGTTGAAATTTTAAATGTGATGATAATTTGCCTACGCCAGCCAGTGCATAAGCATTTTTTTTTCCTCACTTCAAGCAGTGTGATAATTCACTTATATATACAAACTGCTTATATCTGTGAATCTGTTTGCACATGTTACCTGACTTAAAGGGCAAGCAATGAATACATGCTGCTGAATATGGTTTGCTTGTGGCAACGGACAAGGGAGAATAACGACAAAAATAAGGAATTTGTAAGAGTGTCAGAAAAAGAAGGCAATAAAAGGTAAGCTAAAAAAATGAATGTGTAGCATACAGATACATTATAAACTGTATATGGAAAATGTCACTGTATTTTGGGTTTTTTTCCCCTTGCTTGATTCTTTCCATACATGTCATGGTTTAAGCTGTTGTATATGAATATTAGGGCTGTTAATCAATTACAATTTTGAATCTAATGAATTACATGATGTTTCAATTAATTAAATCACAAAATAAATTTTACTGTGAATATACCCACAAAAAGTTTATTTAAAGCTATTTTTCTGTCAACTGCTAACATATCAGGTAGACATTACAAATTGTAGCTTTAGAAAGAAATATTGTAATTCAACATGAAATTTAGTACACAAACATTTAGGCTGCAATGGCCTAACGTAAACTATGGAACATAAAAGAAGATCATTTGAGACACATCAGAATGTTTTCGTTCAAACAATGAAAGTAACCGAAACAGCTTTGTTACCAACAATCTTTAAAATACTTTATTTTATGTTCCACAAAGGAAAGGTTTGAAACGACACGAGTGAGTGAGTGAGTTATGGGTGAGTAAATGACAGAATTTAATTTTTTGGGGTGAACTATCCTTTTAATGTTTTGATTTTTATTATTAGGCCTATTATTATTATTTTTTTTAATGAAATGATACTCTAAATAAGAAACTAAATTTACCAGCAGATGGTGGTAAATGTTTTTATGAGTCATACATTCATTCGTCCAAACGCTGATTCATTCAGGAATGAAGTAAATGGCTCTCTTTATGAATGGTTCACACGATTCATTCAAAACGCAGATTCATTCAGAAACTAAACACCGCCGTGTTGCGCTGAGACACGCAACAATTCTGCTTAACTGTCTTAACTATCAGTCTTAAGGTTGGCTGTATTTCTGAACATGTTCTTCTCTTTTCCTTTTTTTGCATTACTCTTTCTGTCTACATGCCATGGTTTGAGCTGCCACAATGATTAATATGATAAGAAAGATCATGTGGTAACATCTGAAAATCACTGTATTTCTGAACATGTTCTTCTGTTTCTTTCTTTGCATGTCTTTTGCCAACTACAAAATGGTTTGAGCCATCACAGTGGTGAACATGGCTGCATTCACATCATGTTGTAATTACCACAATTCTGAGAAGACGACACGTGACGTTCTACTTGGAGCTATTCCACGTCCTCTGACTCAGAGGTAGCACCTAAATGAATTTGTGGCAATCAGGTGGTCCAAGTCTTAGCTCTAAGAACATTCCCAGCTTACAAGTTTTAGAGACAAGTTTTGCAAGCATGTGAATGCTTTGGTGTTGATAGTGTTGCTATAAAAATGCATTAAGAACGCCACATGTTGTCATCTTGGAATTACACAAATTATGACATGGTGTGAATTCAGCTTATGGTAAGATAGATCACATGACAACAATAAAAGGTAAGCTAAATCTGAATATGCTGTATATTAATACATCAAACAACTGTATTAACTTACGTTAAACTCCAGCATGAACCTTTAATTCTGGAAAATCACTATTTCTGAGCATATTCTTTTCTTTTTCCTTTTTTTTTTTTTACATGGCTTTTCCCATCTAGATGCCTCTGCTTGATCTGTTATAATGGTAAACATCATGAGAAAATTCATGTGATAAGCAATAAAAGGCAAGGCAAATCTGATTGTTTTGTATATGAATTAGTGGTGTCAATCGATTAAAAAAAATAACTAATTAAATCGCACACTTTTTCTGAAATTAATCGCGATTAATCCCACCTAACAATACAATTTTTAATTATACTTTTATATTGCAATAATTTCACATTCAATCTTCAAATTAATTTAGAAACATAAAGGAAGTATATTTTTGATATTTGTAAAATGACATCTTTTTTTATGACTGAAGGCAAGTATCACTGATACCAACTTATGTCTCTATGAATTTTTTTCCTAATATTGAACCACTGACTATAGCCATTCAACATTATAACTGAGAGCTTTCAATTTAACATTTATTAGACTTGTAATTTAAGTGAATTTAAAACAATCTTCACATAAACACATTTATAGCTACCTGTGCCCTAAATATAGCCAAATTTAATAAAGTTATCAAACACTAAAACCTAAATTAAATAAACGATAAATCTTAAAACTACAGAAGTTATTCATTACCTTACTTTTAATTTTGTTCTTTGATTAACAGACATCACAGCAGCTGGTTATTAGGATATTTTGGCTCCTGTTACTTTAAAAGCTGCCGCTTCTGAACATGAACCGGATCTGACACTGCTTTAAATGTGACTCTTAAATAATAAACACTTACATGCACAGTTTGAAGGCAACTTTAGTCGCCTTTTTTTTACTTCATGGCTTAACTGACGACATAACTATGACTAACTACATACACACTCGTAGTTTCATTTGGGTTTGAATATGATACAGCGTTTTAAAGGAGAAATCCGCTTCCAAAACAACAATTTACAAATCATTTACTCACCCCCTTGTTATCCAAGATGTTCATGTCTTTCTTTCTTCAGTCGTAAAGAAATTATGGTTTTTGAGGAAAACATTTCAGGATTTTTCTTCATATAATGGACTTCAATTGTGCCCCCCGATTTTGAACTTCCGAAATGTAGTTTAAATGCAGCTTCAAAAGATCCCAGCCAAGGAAGAAGGGTCTTATCTAGCGAAACGATCTGTCATTTTTTTCAATTTTCAATAAAAATTTTTATACTTTTTAAGCACAAAAGCTTGTGTAGCACAGGTTCTGGCATGTACGTTCATGACATACTATTGAATTATGTCGAAAGGTCACGTGGAATGTAGGCAGATCTACAGACCCAGTGTTTACTAAGCGAATGCGCAAAGACTAAGAAAGTGCACGTAAGTCAAACGCTGTTTACAAACAAAAAGGTACAACGTGTTGGATGATTCTGAAGTTGTAGGAGAAAATAAGATGGAATTTTTCGCCATACTCTACCTTTTTTTAGTACACAGACGATGAACTTAGACGTGATTCGTAGTAGTGATGGAAAGTTCGGATCATTTTACCGATTTTACATTTGAGTCTCGTTCAGCAAAATGAATGAACCTTTTTTTTTTTTAAGTCGTTTCATTAATTTTAGCAAAATCAGCATCACGTGACAGCCCCATAAGATGAACGAATGACTCGAAAAACCTCAAGACTTGAAACAGGTGAACACTTCACTACTTGTGAAGTGCAGGATGAATCTTCTGAAATTCCGAATTCTGGAAACTGCTTTATTTCTGAACACATTCTTCTCTATTACTTTCTTTGCTCATTACTCTTACTTTCATCACTCTTTCTGTGTACATGCCATGGTTTGAGGTGCCACAGTGGTGAATATGGTAAGAACGATAATTTGACTACAGGAAAAACCTATATTAACTTGTATTAAACTGCAATATGAATCTTTTTTTAAATTCTAGAAAATCACTATATAAATCACATTCTGAGCATATTGTTCCGTTTCTTTCTTTGAATGACTCTTTCCAACTCTATGCCACGGTTTGAGCCATCACAATGGCTCAAGGAAAACGTGGTAAGAAATGTGATGTGACGTGTTAAAGTGCAGCAAGAATCAGCCACAATGACGTAGTAAAGTAAATCATCTAACAGCAATATAGGGTAAGTCAAATATGAATGTTCTGTATATGAATACATAAAAAAAAAGTTTAAACTTGTTTTAAAGTGCAAATTCACTGTATTTCTGAACATTTACTTCTGTTTCTTTGCATAAATCTTCCTGACTACATGCCTCAGTTTGAGTCAGCACAATGTAAAGCATGGTAATACATAAAAAATCATGCATGTTCTTCACCATTTCTTTCTTTGCATTATTCTTCCCATCTACAAGTCATGGTTTTGTGCTGTCACAATGACAGCAATAAAAAAGTCAAAGCTCAAACTTTTATATAAATACAAAAAAAAAAAAAAAAAAAAAAAAAAAAAAAAACCTTTACTAACTAATGTTACATTCCAGCATAAACCTTTACTGTAATTCTGGAAAAAAAATCACAGTATTTCTTAGCATATTCTTCTCTGTTTCTTTCTTTGCATGAGTCTTTCCAATTGCATCCCATGGTTTTCAAAGTTTAAAAAAAAAGTTAGAAAAGGTCATCTTACAGCAATAAATGTTAAGTCAAACCTAAATGTGAACAAATTAAAAAAATATACCAAAGGCATCAAAACCTATTAACTTGTATATGTGTGGCATGCATTTTTTATTCTGAAAATCACTTTCTGAACATGTTCTTTTGTTTCTTTCTTTGCCTGACTCTAGCCAACTGCTGTCACAGTGGTGAATATAGTAAGACAGATCACATGAAAGCAATAAAAGTTAAAATCTGAATGTTTTGGATATGAATACATCAAAAAACTTTTGAAGTGCAAAACAACTGAACGCTAGTTCTTCTGTTGCTTTCTTTGCATGATTCTTTCCAACGACGTGGCATGGTTTGAGCTGCCACAACTATGTAAAACTATGTAAATCTTTTAATCTGGAAAGTCACTGTATTTCTGAAAATGTTTATCGGTTTCTTCTCTGCATGACTCTTTCCAACTGCATGCCACAGTTTGAGCCATCACAATGGTGAATATGGTAAAATAGATTGGATGACAGCAATAAACAGCGCTCAAAGCGAACCAAGTTTTTCTCCTCAGGTACTGTGACATGAGAAAGTATTGGCCTAAAAGAATAAATAAATGAATAAATTAAAAAGTGAGTGGGAATCTTCTAAAGGCAGCAGCTCTGAGGCTTTAAGGTCAAAGTTTTCCACAGAAACAGTTTCTCAAGACAACAGGATGCAACTCTTAACAGCTGGGTTCTGGGGTTGCACTAAAACCAGTGTGAAACATCTGTGGTTTCACTGATTTATGCAAAACTCCAAACACAGTCAAGTTTGAAGTTAAAAATTAGGAAAGATGTTTCAACGTGAGTGTTTCAGTTATACCAAGCGTCATGCATCATCTTTAACACTCCTGTTAACAAACATTAGTCTGTCTGTTTAGGGTTGGTTGGGGAGACTGAGTCATTAAATTGCTGTTTACAGGCAAAACAATGATCAAGCCTTTCATTCATAGGGCCGTCTGTGATTTCACTGGCTACTACACATTCAAACCTGAAAGAACAGCATGTCTTGTTTTCTCAACTCCCATCATCTGGTAGGCTTTTCCATACAGGTGAATTATTTACAGTTCTGCCACACCAGAAACATTTAACACTTATTGCACAAGATGCAATGGTTTTGAGCAGCACAACTGATCGATTTTTCTAGATTTTTCTAAATATCTTAGTGGCAATTGTTAAGGTAGTGTGCTATACATGAGGTTAAGGTTTGTTGGTGTGTTTAGGGGAACAGAAGCAAGCCGCCAATCACGCACGTCTAAACAGGAGTGCAGACAAGCACAAACCTCTCTTGCAACAGAAGAGAACATGGGTGGGAAAATTAACCTTCACCTCAGGCTGTTTTCACAATACTTTTAACTGTGATGTTATTTATTACAAAGTGCACTATATTTCATCAGGATTGTGCATGAAAACATTGGAGCTCATTCAAACATACTAAAATTAAATGAAAACCAGATTTGAATCCAAGGCCACACACTGTCTGCAACAATGTAAGCTGACACAGTAGATTCATCTGGTTTATATTTATATATATATATATATATATATATATAGGCTAAAGTGGGCGAAGATAAAAATCTATAAAAAGATATATACATCTCATTATTTTGTCTTTGTTATTAAAAAATAAGAACAAAGACACACATTACAAATACACATAATATACAAATAAAATAAACAGTGCTTTATTGTTTTACAATAGGTGTATTTAGCAGTAGCATTCAAGAAACTAAAAGATCAGATATGAAAATAAAACACCATATACACTTCACTGAAAAAATTATACATTGATTCTTATTAAAGCTGTATTAAAGTTCTTTAGTCAAGATCAGTGAGTGATTTTTAGAGGTTCAAGTGTGTAGTGCTGAAACCCTATTGTAATTGTTAGAATGGCAATAGGATCAGCAATCTTCACGTTAAACTGATTGCGTCTGTAGCAGAGACTTGAAACTTGGAGGGATGGTAGTACTCACACTGCCTACATTATCACCAAGGCTCACCCCAATCAGGCTGACAGGGGCACTACAGCAATCAAAAGTACGAAATCACTCATAACTCCAAACCTATTTGTTACAGGATCAAGTGTCTTATGTCATTGGAGTCCTTGGCTCATGCTAGACAAAACATGTCGTGGATACATCTGTCACCCATGCGAAATTTTCGGGTATTTTGGATTTCTACATAAAAACCTACTTTTGCAAACTAGTCCTAGGTTTTTTGCCCAGGTTGGAACCAAACCAGTGCACAAAGATTCTCTGGAGAGGGAATATCAATAATTCTCAAAAAAAAAGCTGAACTTTCAACCTCAGTTGCAAAAGGATGCCAAAACGTTTGAAAGGGGCAGGGCTGCCTTTACTAAAATGGCTATAACTTTTGAACAGAATGAGATATCTTTGCACCCTAAAGGTCTGTGAGAAATTTGAAAGAAATCAGCCACACGGGGAGCGATATCGCATTTTTTTGAGGGCATAAATGATTGTATATTTTGCATTTGTTCACACGCACGCACGATATTCATATCATACGATAGACCTCCTCATTCCAAACAACTTTGCCTCTAGAACCAATGCTGTCAATCAAACCATTTGCTAAATGATTGAGAAAATGTATGAAACCTACTTTTGCAAACTAGTCCTACATTTTTCATGCAATCTGGAAAAAACAAACAAACAAACAAACAAAAAAAAAAAACACTGCAGTGCAATTCTCTGGACTCTCTTGGTCAATAATTATAAAAAAAAAAAAAAAAAAAAAAAAAGTTCAAATTTACCCTTTGGCAAGCTATTAACGGGGTCGTTTAGAAAAGGGGCCTGTTTAAATATACTCAAAATCCTATAAAGCCTAAACAAAAACTCAAAACCTCACGAAACCTGGTGAGCACACGTGACAGGTGATTCTAAAAGCATGCAAAGTTTTAGGGAGATCGGACAACAGCTGGTGCTATAACAGTCATAAACGTTAAAAAAACATCATATCTCTATGGTAAATTACCAGGATTAGTCAAAAATGTTTTGTTTTTTTCTGTAAATCATTTTTTTTTGTAAATCATTGATTTAGGTGGTTAAAGGCTTGCTAAATAACATATAATGTCTTTTTTCATATGTGCATAAATGCCTTAAAGCAGTTGAAACGCAGGTAATCACTGTTTGCAGCTATATTTCTCTTTGTGTATTGTTATTTTATTAACATTAAAGGGCTAGTTCACCCAAAAATGAAAATTCTGTCATCATTTACTTACTCTCAAGTTGATTTAAACCTGAATGAGTTTAAATGAGAACAGTTTTTCTTGTCCTACTATCACAGTCAATAGGGACCAGAAACTGTTTGGTTGCCCACATTCTTCAAAATATCTTTATAAAAAAAATATCACCACAAGAAAAAAAAAATAATACAGGTTTGGGACAACATGACAGTGAGTAAATAATGACAGAATTTAAATTTTTGGGTAAACTATCCCTTTAATGACAAGTGGCAGCATGTTTGGTATTAATCTGCTGTCACTTTAAGAGCTGTACACATCTAATATACAGGCATACATCCAATTTACTTTCACTTTAGACATAACGAACTGTGTTTATATCTAAAACGTGTATGTTTTTAACAGCATTAATGCAATCAGACGTGAAAGACAATGTAGCCCAGTGATTAGGCACTGTTTGACAGGCTTCAGTTGTACACGCTCAGAAAAAGTGCATGTCAGAACAGCACGTTTATTAAATATTTAACCAGCAAGGCTTTAAATCAAATGTCATTGGTTATCATGTCATATCTTTTTTGAATATACAGTACATAAGTACAACTTACAAATATTGATTTCAGAGAACAACTTCACAGACAATTTCTCTTTGTTCCTTACATAAAGTTATCATACAGCCTTAGAATACATAACATTAGTCAAATGATCTACATTTACTATATTATTGTAGTGTTTTTTTTTGGAAGCTGACATTCTCCACCCCTTTTCGCATTGTACTGGAAAGGGCTGCACAAACATTCTTCATAATTTCTTTATTTGTGCTTCATGTAATAAAGTAAGTCATACAGGTTTGGAACTACATGGTGGTGAATGGTGATGATGACAGTTTTCTTTCTTTCTTTCAGTTGACTTTAATTCAGAGAAACTACAATATTTATACACTAATAAGAAAAAAAGACCTTTAAAAACACTGAGGAAAGAGCAAACAAAAAAAAAAAAAAATGGTAGAGAGAGACAAATGAAGGCTGCCAGAGAAAGGGTAACCTTGTCACAATGGATGAGCAGAGGGGAGGTAACCTTGACAACAGCAAATCGGGTGCAGGGATGAAGGCAGGAACTGTATGCATGAGCGGCATTGACTGAATGACCTCAGACACGAGCAGAGATGAGATTATGAGGCCAGCAGGTGAAAAACATCAATACACCTTTACATCTGTGTGTGTGTGTATGTGTGAATGACATGAGCAATAGAGCAATGTGCACACACACACCTCATTTATGTAGTCCATAAACACACCTGAGTCTCACCTCATAGATGGCAGATGAGCACATTTATCAAAGCACACTGAAAGAACAAGGAGCCTGTGAGTGAGCTGTCCTCGCTCTGTCCACCAAGGATCGATAGGCCAATAGACCTGGGAAGAGGATGTGCTTTTAAAATATGACACCCAATGTCAAGCATTGAGGCTGCCTGTATGGTCATGACACCACTTTTGACTCGCTTTCAGTGCCAAGTAAAAGAGCCATTAGAGGTGGCAGAGTGTACAGTGCATTTTTGCTGAAGGGATAGCGACAGAATAAAAGCAAATTTGTCATTATGTTGTATTCGAGTGGCTGCATCATCATCATGGGATGAGGAAGAGACAATTTTAAGGACTCGCAGAAACAGCATAATATCAAGAAAACAATATTTATTAACAGACTGAACAGAAAAACACTTCGTTCTAACGTCCACTCATAGAAAAAGAAACATGCCTTTTTCTCCCCTAAAAAAATTAACACTTCCTCCAAATCACAAGAGATCCAACCAAAAGAAAATACACTTTGTTCACTTCTCCAAGCCAAAAAACAACAACAACAAAAAAAAATCGAAATCAATCACCTTTACACCATATCGAACAGTGTTTTACAGATTTAATCTCTGTGGAGCCCTTCTGACACAGAAAGGCCTAGTATAAACAGAACCTTGAGATACTTCTGGTACCACCTTTAATTGTGTTGCTCTCATCTGATCTACATGCTTTTTGTAGGCCTTGCCTTCTACCCAGACAAGGTATGTAACCGGACCTAACAGTCTCTCAATTTCTCCTAACTTCCACTTTTTTTCATCTCCCCTGAATTGCTTCACAAGTACCTTCTGCTGCGGATAAAATGCTCTCACACGAGCAGAACGTGTTGTCTGCACTTGCTGCTTTTCCCACATTTGAGAAGAGAACTGTGGCTCTATCTGAGACAGCCTCGTTCTAATCTTTCTTTTCAGAAACAATTCAGAAGTTTTCCTGTCCCTGTTAAGGGAGCATTTCTGTAACTGAATAAAAATCTGTCAGTGCAGTACTGAAATGTAATGTCCAAATCCTTCTGTTTTTCCAATGACTGTTTAAAGGTTTGAACCAATCTTTCCACCAATCCATTTGAGGCTGAATGCTAAGCTTCCGATTTAACATGTTTTACTCCATTCTTTTCCAAAAAGGTTTCAAACTCCCTGGACACAAATTGAGGTCCATTATCTGAAACGATTACTTTAGATAATCCAATGCTAGCAAACATACTGCGCATAACCTCAACAGTTGCTTTAGCAGTGGGAGTGGTCATCAGCTTGATTTCTGGCCAACGAGAATAGGCATCAATAGCTAAGAGAAAATGGTGCTTTCCCTTTTCACAAAAATCGACATGAACTTTGAACTTCATGAACAACATGAAGATTCTCTATGGGGTTCAGGTCTGGTGAGTTTGCTGGCCAGTCAAGCACACCAACACCATGGTCATTTAACCAACTTTTGGTGCTTTTGGCAGTGTGGGCAGGTGCCAAATCCTGCTGGAAATTGAAATCAGCATCTTTAAAAAGCTGGTCAGCAGAAGGAAGCATGAAGTGCTCTAAAATTTCTTGGTAAACGGGTGCAGTGACTTTGGTTTTCAAAAAACTCAGTGGACCAACACCAGCAGATGACATTGCACCCCAAATCATCACAGACACTGGAAACTTAACACTGGACTTCAAGCAACTTGGGCTTTGAGCTTCTCCACCCTTCCTCCAGACTCTAGGACCTTGGTTTCCAAATGAAATACAAAACTTGTTCTCATCTGAAAAGAGGACTTTGGACCACTGCTCAACAGTCCATTTCTTCTTCTCCTTAGCCCAGGTAAGACGCCTCTGACGTTGTCTGTGGTTCAGGAGTGGCTTAACAAGAGAAATACGACAACTGTAGCCAAATTCCTCGACACGTCTGTGTGTGGTGGCTCTTGATGCCTTGACCCCAGCTTCAGTCCATTCCATGTGAAGTTCACCCAAATTCTTGAATCTATTTTGCTTGACAAGCCTCTCAAGGCTGCGGTTTCCCGGTTGGTTGTGCATCTTTTTCTTCCACTCAACTTTCTGTTAACATGCTTGGATACAGCACTCTGTGAACAGCTAGCTTCTTCGGCAATGAATGTTTGTGGCTTACCCTCCTTGTGAAGGGTGTCAGTGATTGTCTTCTGGACAACTGTCAGATCAGGGCTGTCTTCCCCATGATTGTGTACCCTAGTAAACCAGACTGAGAGACCATTTTGAAGACTCGGGAAACCTTTGCAGGTCTTTTGAGTTGATTAGCTGATTGGCATGTCACCATATTCTAATTTGTTGAGATTGTTGAGTTTTTTGTTAAATGTCAGCCAAAGTCATCACAATTAAAAGAACCAAATACTTCTTCTACTTCAGTCTGTGTGCACTGAATTTATTTAATACACGAGTTCCGCAGAACTTCATCTTTCTCAGTTTCAATTTTGATGTCTTTTTTAGCTATAGAAATTGCATCGATAAATGAGACCTTAAATTCTGTATTACACTTTTGTCCGGTCTCACGTACGGGCAATCGCGAAAGCCCATTTGCATGGACTTTTTATTTATAAAAAGGATTTATATCTGATGTCATATTGGTATGCCGCCACAAGCAATGCCCATCTTTGCAACCGCGCAGCTGCTAAAGCGGGCACTCCTGTTTTTGGTCCTAAAATCTTAACCAAAGGCTAAAGGTCCGTAATGAGCAAACATTTTCGGTCGTACAAATAGTTCCTAAACTTTTGCACTCCAAAAATTATGCCCAAGGCTTTTTTTTTTTTTTTCAAGTTGGGAATATTTAAATTCCGACTTGCTCAGAGTGCAAGAAGCTTATGCAATGTTTTTTTCCGAACCATCAGACATTTGATGAGAAATCACTGGCCCTACTCCATATGCAGATGCATCGGGGTTAATCGTGGTAATCACCACAAATGCACACCTCTCCATTTGTTTTTGGTATACACACGACTGGTGCCACCCATTCGCTGTACTCAACAGGTGTAATTATACCCTGCTTCTCTAACAGTTGTAAATGTTTGTCAACAGCTTCTTTCATGGCATATGCCACCGTTCTACTCTTGCAAAACTTTGGAACGGCATTTTCAGTGACTTGCAATTTGGCCCATACACCTGAAATTACCTTGTTTTCTGAATTAAACATGTTGGAGTATTTCTCTTTAAGCTCACTTACTGGGTTAGCTACATGGTTCACTCTAGACCAGTCTAGATGTAAGTGCTGAATCCAGTTTCACATGGCTGAAGTTTACATCTTTTGAACCTCTTTCTGTACAACGTCTCTGAAATGATGGACATGGCTGTTCCTGTATCAACCTCCATCTTTACCTTAACACCATTACATTTGATCATTACTATGTAGGGTTTTACATACTCACTGTTCCCCTTTAACGCAAACAGTCCATAGTTCTTATCAGTCTCTCACTGTTGCAGCTCAGTTTCCAAAGTGGGCTGGTTCAGATCGTCACTTGCATCTGAGTCTGGTGGTCGAGATAGCTGAATGGCACTCCATTTTGCCTTTGAAGTATGGCGCAACACTCTCTTTGTTTGTCCCTCACTGCCCCCTTCTGTTGAGATGTATTTCGTCTCGCGTTCCCAAGCTGGCTTATTAGCGGCTTGTGATTTAACGAAGCCGCCTTTTTTCTCCGTTGTTTTTTTAGATGTGGCATTTAGTTCTAAATATTCCTTTTTGTCGCAGGCTCTACATTGAAAATCCTTATACTTGCAGTGCGATGCAACATGTCCCTTTCCCAGACATCGGTAACAGGAGGTTAATTCGCTCTAATCGCATCTACCCTTCCCTGGCATTCTCTCGTCCACTGCCGGGGGCTCTCTGTCTGGCTTAGCGTAACTCACACTGTCGGTTCTCATCGGTACATGCTAAAAGGCTTTTAAACTTGAAACAGTACATTCAAAATTGTTCACAATGTCCAATACTTTAGACCAGGTCAACTGTTTACCGTAGGCTGCATTTAGAAGCCGAACTCGTAAATCCTTACGTACACGAGATGATCCCGTAACTGTTCCTCCAACGAAGCGCCAAACTCACACGTGGAGGCTAATCCCTTTAAATACACTACAATTTACTCATCCTCATACCAATCTAATTCTCTTAAAGGAGAAGTCCACTTCCAAAACAAAGATTCACATATAATGTACTCACCCCCTTGTCATCCATGTTTGCATCTTTCTTTCTTCAGTCATAAAGAAATAATGAACTCTGTGTATTCTGACTCAAGACAGTTAGGGTATGTTGAAAAACTCAGATCGTATTTTCTCCCTCAACATCAAAATTCATTTCAAAATCATCCTACATCACTGCAGAAGTTTCCACCCAGTGTTTGCAAAGTGAACATGCAAAATTAAACACCCTTAACAAAAAAGGTAAAACAGTGATATAGGATGATTTCAAAGTTGAGGGAGAACATGAGATGGGAGTTCTTCGACATAACCTAACTGTCATGAACCGGAACAAAAACAGTCCAGGCAGAGTAAGACAAGACGAGCATTTGGCATTAAAAAGTATATAAAGTGTATTATTTTTATTAAAATAACTAATCGTTACGCTAGATAAAACCCTTCTTTCTTGGCTGGGATTGTGTACAACCGCATTTGGGATCGTTTGAAGCCGCATTAAAAACTGCATTTTGGAAGCTCAAAATCGGGGCACCATACTAGTAAATTATATGGAGAAAACTGCTGAAATGTTTTCCTCAAAAAACAATTTCTTTACAACTGAAGAAAGAAAGACATGAACATTGTGGATGACAAGGGGGTGAGTAAATTATGTGTAAATTGTTGTTCTAGAAGTGGATTTTTCCTTTAATAGTTTATATGGTACAAAAATCTGGTTCTGGTCTGTGTTCCTAGTGCTAGGCCTGGTTCTCTGTTAATGGTTAAGCGGAACCTTTTTTTTCCTGGCTTGAAATCTTGATTTCCAGAATAGCATCAAGTATTTGGAAAAGGGATTTGTGATCTGGTCACAATAGTTCTACAGTTAGCAGTTCACTGGTGGTAAAGCTTATCAATACATAATGAATAACTTTAATCTGTTTCTCACACAAAATCATTTTATCACTTCAGAAGACTTTATAGCAATCATATAGGGACTGTTTTTATGGTGTGTTTGTGAGCTTAAAATTTTTTTGAAAAGTTTTGCTTACTCATGTTGTTCTAAACTTGTATGCCTGCCTGCCTTCTACTAAACAAACACACAAAAACAACAACAACACACACACATTTCTCAAAGTCTCTTTAAATGTTCTATAGAAGTCATGCAGGTTTGGAACACCAAGAGGGTGAGAAAATGCCAATTTTCATTTTTAGGTGATTTTTAGGCTGAGATGAACTCAAAAGTTTAAAATCAAAAGTTTACATACCTTTACATTATTTTTTTTTTTTTTTTTTTTTTTATAGTTCATGAGTCCCTTGTTTGTCCTGAACAGTTAAATTGCTTGCTGTTCTTCAGAACAATCTTTCAGGTCCCACAAATTATTTGGTTTTTCAGCATTTTTATGCAACAATTACAGAAGGTTCAAACACTCCTTGATGCCTGAGAAGGAAAAACTATGCATTAATCTGAAGATCAGGGTAAATGTAACTGATTTTGTTATCTGGGAGACATGCAAGTATCTTCTGTAGCTTCTGAAGAGCAGTACTAAATTTAAAAATGTACACACCTTCATTCAGTTCAAAAGTTTACAACCCTTGCCTCTTAATGCATTGTGTTTCCCTCTGAAGCATCAGTGAGCATTTCAACCTTCTGTAATAGTTGCATACGAGTCCCTCAGTTGTCCTCAGCGTAAAATGATGGATCTCGAAAAAAACACAGTCATTGTTTGGAAAGGGTTCAAATACACAAAAATGGTGAAAAACCAAAGAATCATTCAGGTAACAACACAGTATTAAGAATCAAGCGTATGTAAACTTTTGAATGGGGTCATTTTTATAAATTCAGCTATTATTTTCTCTAGTGGAACATATGTAAACATCTTTAATGTGAAATATCTTATTAAGATCAGTTCTAAATAAAAAAATAACATGCATGTTGTATGATCTCTCTTATTTTGGTAAAATAATGAACATTTTGCAGATTCTGCAAGGTGTATGTACACTTTTGACTTCAACTGTATGAACTGTATACAATGAAGTCTTGGGTGACATTTTATTACAATGAACAGGCTCTACTCCAAATCTCATTTTAAACAGTTAATGTTCTTGTTCAGAGAAGGTCTTCCAAATACCAAATAAACCACAAGCCAACCAGGAGCAATCAAAACAGCGACTTAAACAGAAACAGTGAAACAGAGTCTCACTGCAGAGATTCTCGCCCTCCATCCTCCCATTTCCTGTCTTCGACTCCATGCAGAGATTCATGTGTCAGTAATTAAGCATAACATGTAATGTGCTTTCCTAAGGAAAGTGGGGGAGCGAAGAAAAGGATGTTCTAGAGAGGTTAAGGTCAAAGGGTTAGTGAGCTGGGGCCCATTTACCCTGACAGGGAAGGGGTGGTGCAGTGTGTTTGTGTATGTGTATGGACATCTTGTAAATAGCTGTCAGCAGGAAAGCAAAATGGAGTGGAGGATCCTAATTGCTCTGCCTGTCTCTGAAAGTGATGACTGTGCACTCAACAAACATCTCTGTGTTGGTGTAGATGTCTTGATGGCTGCCAAATCCCACACCTGAATTCTCTGAATTCTACCTGTGTAAGTATAGAAAGCCATATGTGCTACCAGACAAATGTCTTTAATGTTCAACAATGCTGCATCCATTTGATTACAAATACAGTAAAAACAGTATAATTGTGAAAAAGTATTACAAAAAAAGAGCAGTTATTTTTAAATATATTTTAAAAGATAATTGATTCTTATGATGGCAAAGTTGAATTTGCAGCAGCACTTTCTCCTATCGTCAATGTCACATGAGACCTTCAGAAATTATTCTAATATGCTGACTTCGTGCTCAAGAAACATTTTGTATTTTATCAATTTGGAAAACAATTTTTTTGAAAAAAATATTTAGTACTTATGCATTTGATTTAGCACAGATGCACTTGATTATGTTACAAAAGATTTCCGTTTTAAATGTTCTTTTGAACTTTCTCGAATATTCCCAAGAATGTTTCTTGACCATCAGATCAGCATATTAGAATGATTTCAAAAGGATCATATGACAATGAAGACTAAATTAATTACTGCTGAAAACTTGGCTTTGCCATCACAGGAATAAATTATATTTTAAATTATATTAAAATAGAAAACAGTTATTTTCATTTGTAATAATATCTCACAGTATTGCAGTTTTACTGTATTTCAGGTCAAATAAATATTAAAATAACAAACATTAAAAATCTTAATGATTCCAAACGTCTGAGCAGTAGTGTGCATAAGCCTTAAAATATAAATTAAACACAATAGTCTTTCTGCTTCAATTTAACTTAGCCATGAAATGTGCTCACTTAAACCACCATGTAGTTGATAGAAAGATTAAACAGGATATCGAGGAAAAAAACGCAACTGCCATTAGCACGGCTCATTTCCTACCATCTGCATATTAACTGCCTTTAGCTTGTTCATCCCAGGTGGTTAAACCATAAGTGTGACACAGAAGAATCTCAAACCACAATAACAACAATAACCAACCATGCTACTATAAAAACAAAACCGCTGTGTGGAACAAAGCATCATGAGTGAGGTTTCTCTTGGGGTGTAAGTCAGAATTTGACACCTCACAATCAACGTGATTCTACAAATGGTAGCATAACAGCTCTGTGGCAAACCATGGGCCCATTAAACACAAAGGTCAAAAAGAAGTCAAAACTGTATGATCACTACTGGAAGTTCTGGGACACATTAGTCTCCACTTCACAGCCAGGAGAGTTGAGGCTGACCCCTCTTAACATACACACATTTAATATGCCCCAAGACGTCGCTGATCGATCGGTTCACCTCTCTCCCCTGTGTGATTAACGGCTGGGAAACTAATTAGGTTTTACAATGAAAGCCTTTAAATTAGTGCTTCCTGCTTACACACCCTTCATGTTGAATGTGCTTTTTGCATTTCTGAAGGCTTTGAATTTCTCACATGAAAATAGGGAATAAGTCATATCAGAGGAACTGAACTAACCTGAATGATCATAATGAATAAAAAAAACCCTTCAAATAAAAAAAAAAAAAAAAATCTCTCTCTCTCTCTCTGTGTGTGTGTGTGTGTGTGTGTGTGTGTGTGCACCTGGTATTCATCACGTTATGGGGACCAAATGTCCCCACAAGGATAGTAATACCAGTAAATTTTGACCTTGTGGGGACATTTGTGAGGTCCCCATGAGGAAACAGACTTATAAATCATGCAGAATGAGTTTTTTTGAGAAAGTAAAAGTGTGCACAGTCTCCTGTGAGGGCTAGGTTTAGGTGTAGGGTAGGTGTAGGGTGATAGAAAATACGGTTTGTACAGTATAAAAACCATTACGCCTATGCAATGTCCCCATAAAACATGTAAACCCAACATGTGTGTGTGTGTGTGTGTGTGTGTGTGTATTTATTTATTTACATTTATATTTATATTAGGCAGTTTGGAATATTCTTTCAAATATTCTTTTCAATCCCTAGAGCTTATTAATATTTGAAAAAGTCATGTGGTGAAACCAATACACAGAAACAAACAAAACAGGAAATGATATCATCATGAAAACCCCTGGAGACTCATGACTGCTTTTCAAGGTCAATAAATCTCTTAAAATGTTAGCCTTTTCATAAGGTTAGTTGATATTTCTAATGATGATGATGATGATTATTATTAGTATTATTAGTATTTTAGAACTTCTGTGGACATTCTTATTTGTTTCAGGATATTACAAAATCTTACACATCCACCACCCTGACAATACTGGATAACCCTTTTTAATAGAAAATACAAGTCTCTTACCAAGTGTATCTTTGAGATTTTTCACCAGAGAGCCTTTCTTTAGACTGTTCTTGCGTTCGACGTAATTGGAAGGAACATAGCCTGTTCTGTTGGATGCATTTCGTACTCGCCACCATGTTTTTGAGTCATCCAGGAGCCACAAACGCTCATTTTTCCTAATGTCAAGTTCCTGGTCTTGCTGTGCCGTATAGTCCCACTTGGCAATAACAATCGCCTCCTCTGACATCTTTCATGGAGTCCCTCTGCAATATAAATAAAAGAAGAAATTAGAATTCTCGTCTATCCCAAAAGACAAAGTACAAAAAAGTGCGTACATGCCATAAAAACAGCAGATTGTTAGGAGTCAATCCGAATAAGTTTTTTTTAATAGGCTAAAGGTGATCGTGGGCTCCTGAAAACCAATGTAGATAGTCTTCTTCTTGTAAAAACTAGCATGCAGCTCTGCTCTGGACAGGATATCTCCAGATGCTGAGCAGCAACCGCAGCAGTGACGGGACGGATCAAGAGCCCAGCTAGCCTGGAGGTAAAGCTGGTTTCTGAACAACCAGCTCTAAATGTGTGAGTCTCTCTCTCTCTCTCTCTCTCTCAAGCTCCTTCTTGCTCTCTCCGTCTCTCGCACACACAACACAAGGGCTACATTTGCACACTCCCCACTAACAGCAGCCTTGGCCCTCAAACAGCTTTTAAAGCCTCCCCTTTTCACCTTCCCATCTTAAAAAGAGTCAATTATTCAGCAGATACACTGAAGGAGACAGAAAGAGAGACAGATATTGAAAGAAAAGAAGAAAGCGAATCGTGTCTCAGAATCATATAATGAATTAATTAAACAGACCCATGTGAACTTACTGAGCAAACAACATAATGAGCTGGCTGAACAAATAAAAATGCAAAAAACAAGAAACAAGAAAACTTTCACTCATCTTCGGAACAGAAATTAAGATATTTTTGATGAAATCTGAGAGGTTTCTGACCTGACATAGACAGCTACGGAACTACTGTTTAAAGAGCAGGTCATTTGGGTTCTTTGCACTTTGTAACATAGCTATCCTTAAACGTAGCAGTCTGCAAAGTTGTTAATCAAAAAAGTGCATGATAAAGAAAGATACGTCTCTCAAAAGAGAGTAGATTTTGAATCAGCTTAACGAGTCATCATATTTTCGAATCTTCTGCCCGTAGCCTGTGTTAGGGAGATAACACGTAACATTTTAATTATATTTTGCTAAAACGAATGAAATGACTCGGAAAAAGATTTGTTCATTTTGCTGAACAAGACTCAAAGGTCACTACAGTTTAGCAGCCGAACTTTAGCTTTAGCTGAACTTTAACGATTCGCTTGCATTGTACAGAAAGACTAAAATCACAACAGACTTGGCCATCTGACCAATCAGAGCAGAGTAGGCTTGTGGAAGGGAGGGGTTTACAGACCTTGAGCTCAGAACTGCTTCACACGAACTGTTTCGAAATGATTGTGAAATTACTCTAATAATGAACATCCTGAGAAGAGAACAAATTTTAGAATAAAATCATTCTTTTTGTTTTCTTTGCTCACAAAATGTATTAGCATTCAAAGTTACAGTTGAATCACTGATGTCACAAGGACTATTTTATTGATGTCCATACAACTTTTTTGGGCTTTGAACATGGTAGTTGCATTGCTGTCTATGCAGGCTCAGAAAGCTCTCAGATTTCATCAAAAATATCTTAATTTGTGTTCCGAAGATGAACAAAGGTCTTACAGGTTTGGTACGATAATGACAGAATTTTCATTTTTGGGTAAACTATCCCTTTAAGAACATAAACCACAAAATATATACCATAAAATTCTCTCCACTGACTATTAAAGGAGAAATTCACTTCCAGAACAAAAAATTTAAGTTTACAGATAATTTACTCACCCCCTTTCATCCAAGATGTTAATGTCTGTCTTTCTTCAGTCATAAAGAAATTGTTTTTTTAAGGAAATAATTTCAAGAATGTTCTCCATATAGTCTTCTATGGTGCCCCCGAGTTTGAACTTCCAAAATGCTGTTTAAATGCAGCCTCAAAGGGCTCTAAATGACCCCAGCTGAGAAATAAGGGTCTTATCTAGCAAAACGATCAGTTAGTTTCTAAAAAAAAAAAAAAAAAAAAAAAAAAAAAAAAAAAAACAATTTATATACTTTTTAACCTCAAATGCTCATCTTGTCCAGCTCTGCGTGAACTCTGTGTATTCCAGGTTCATGACAGTCGAAAAACTCCCATGTCATTCAACTTCAAAACCGCTCTACATCGCTGTTTTACCTTTTTTATAAAGGGTGTTTGACAACCTTGCGTGTTCACTTTGTAAACCCTGGGTCGATACTTCTGCAGCAGGATGATTTTGAAGTTGGAGGAGAAAATGAGATGGGAGTTTTTCGATATACCCTAACTGTATTGACCCGGAATGCACAAAGTTCACACAGAGCTAAACAAGACGAGCATTTGAGCTTAAAAAGTATATAAATTATATATATTTTTTTAGACAATAACTGATTGATTTAGAGCCCTTTAAAGCTGCATTTAAACTGCATTTTGGAAGTTCAAACCCGTGGACACCATTGAAGTCCACTATATAAAGAAAACTTCTGAAATGTTTGCCTCAAAAAAACAGTTTCTTTATGACTGAAGAAGACATGAACATCTTGGATGACAAGGGGGTGAATAAATTATCTGTACATTTTTGTTTCAGAAGTGAACTTCTCATTTAAGTAGCAAATCATGCTTACAAGAAGCAAATCCTGCTGAAGTCATGGTCCATGACTTCACTATAAGCCTATTGGCCCAAACTTCCTCTTTCAATAAAACACACAAACACTCAACATAAATCAGTGCTTGTTTAGCTATTTTATGTGGTCTTTAAAACAAGCGCTCATATAAGGCATTCCCTGAATCCTCTGTGTGTGTGTTCGTGAGTGTGAGTAAGAGTGTGAGGTAGTGTGTCAGTGAAAGAGGTTTATTGGACTATGATGGTGCTGTGACAGTGCTGCTTCCAGCTCCAGGGATACTCAGTATGTTGCAGTCCAATCACTTTGACAGCTGCCACACACAAACGCACATGCAGGCTGAGTGCCAGCCAGCAGGGAAGAGCGAACACTTCACGATACTGTACACAAACAGTGGCCACTTCATCGTTACACAGCCCCCTGCTCACTTTATCAGTGACAGCAGGCTACCTCATTCACACCGCAAGCACAGAATGATGAAAAGCAAGTGTGTTTAAATGGCAGGCTGCCCGTATCGCCCAACAAATCAGAGTTTTTTTTTTTTTTTTTTTGTTTAACCACTCTTAGATTCAGATCCAAAATGACAGCTTACAAAAGGCACCAAGCCTCAGGTATGGCTATAAACGGCTACTTTAGAACTTTAAGACCAAACACAGCAGTCATCATCCGAAACTGCTGCCAGATCTCCATGTTCCACTCTCTCCCGTCCCCAGTGGAGTAGGGAAACCTGTCAACTCCCAGATAAAGCTGTCACAAGTTTCAACACCGGCTGATACAATTACAATGACTGCCTGACGGCCAGCATTTCAGCGAGGGATAAAATCTCCTCTTTAATAAACATGCAGGTCTCCTCCTAGATCTTTCCGTTCCTTGTGAGGTGTTGAAAGAGAAACTCACTGTGAGTGCAGAGGGGAAATATTTATTGTTCGTTCCGACACTCACCTGTCAAACTAGAGACAGTCATGATAAAATCCTTCTTAACACAAGGGGTCTGGGTAAACAGAGGACATTCAGTGCTTACAATGAAACATTATATCCCTGTTACTTAACCATGGTGCTAAGCTTATTCAGCCACATTGTTTAAATTCATAATCTGGTTATGCAACAAGATTACGCATCCAAAATCCAATTTCTAAAAGCATTCATATTGAGGTGGAGTGGTTAAAAATCAATCTCCACTACCACTAAATATAGCACTAATGACTGACTAAGAAGGGCAGGGCTAAGCACATGATTTCAAATGATAGTAACATGACCATGACCATCAGTTAACACACATGCTTCAGACACATGATTCAGTGAATCATGACTGAATCTATTGAATAATCTCTGTCATTATTACTAGGAAGTGCATTTGTGGCTAGACGTATGCGTCATCTTTTCTTTCTTTCTTTTTTCTTTTTAAATAAAAAAACAAAACAGAGTTGTATACAAACATTTAAAGTGAACATACGGCAGATTTTATATCTTTTTTTTAAATACGTAATTATATTTCTACCCCAATTCATTGTTGAAATATAAACATTTAAATGATGGCTGTAATAAAGACTTGCTTTTCATTACATATTTATTCAAGCATACATAAATAATAAAGACATGACTAACAGGTTAAATAAAAATGAATATAATTATATTCAAAGGACTCTGACTTAAAAGTGTTAGTTCACCCTAAAATGAAAACTCTGTCATTAATTACTCACCCTTATGTCATTCTAAAGCCGTAAGACCTTTGTTCATCTTCAGAACACAAATTATAGATATACATCTATAGATATACAGATATAAAGATATTTTTTGATGAAATCCGAGAGCATAGACTGCAAAGCAACTACCAAGGCCAAGCAAGGTATTAAAGACATTGTTATAATATTCCATGTGACATCAGTGGTTCAATCTTAATTTTATAAAGCTACAAGAATCCTTTTTTTTTGTGCAAAGAAAACAAAAGTAACAAATTTATTCAACAATTCACAAGTTCACCCTTACATCTAATCTGGTTGAGTAAACAGTAAGCATATTTTGGCGTGCTGTCTTGGGGGAGGGCTCTGAGCTCAGAATATGGCCCAAACCCAGAGAACTCCCCCATCCCAGATATGGGAAGAGGTAAGTTGGCTGTGTGCATATATGACTGCTAGTTCGGATGATCAGCTAGACGTGTTGCACCTGTGCCGAATTGGTCGATTATCTGATTGTGCTCCTCCCAAACTTTGTCATTCAAACATCATTTTCTTCTCTTCTGTGTCTTACTACCTTTTTGAGCCTCAAACGTGATAGCTGCATTGTGGTCTATAGAGGGTCAGAAAGCTCTCTGATTTAATCAAAAACATCTTAATTTGTGTTCTGAAGAGGAACAAAGGTCTTACAGGTTTGGAACGACATGAGGGTGAGTAAATGACAGAATTTTCATTTTTGTGTAAACTAACCTTTTAAAGGTTGCAAAGGTCAAATCAAGCGTTGTTATAGTAACATTTGTACAAAACGTTTGTTAACATAATGCTTGTACAAAAACAATTTCGGCTAAAACCAAAAATTTAATTCCAGCCAAATATATTTTCTGTGCATCACTGTTGCATCATGCTAGTATTTTCCTAATTTATCCAGTAGCAGAGCAAGAGATGCTACTAGAGCTTTGGTTTCAATCTCATTTTCAGCAGATGTCCCTCAAAGTAGCAGCTGGAAGATGAAATCAGTTGAACAACTCAAGAGCACTTGAATTTCCTCTAACAAAAGAGTGTGCCAATCCCAGAGCTTCAGAAATCAAAGAAGCTCTTCAACAAAGGACCTTGGCATCTCTTTTTTTCTTTAAACACCTGTTCTTGTGTCAATGCCTTCACTGTATACAACTGTTAAACACACAGTAAAGTACTTTACCTTGAACTGTGAAATATATAATGTGAAAAGAAATTAAAAGATGGAAGAATAAAATGAGATTAAGCTACAAGAGAGGGAGAGAGTTTCACTGTCCTGATCCATTTGGTTAGTAACTGTGGAGTGTGTATTGAATAGCAGCCAAATTTTGTTTTAGAAGAGAGAGTGGGGGAAATATACAAAGAAAGATGTTTTTCAGATGCTGTCAGATTTCTTTCTACATCTGCAATACTCTCACACATCTAATAACACAGTAATCCAGCTCACCATCTTCATCTCCACTGCTACTATTTTAAACATCAATTTAATGCTCTCAATCTCTTTATCTCTCTATGACAGGAAGTACAAAAGGACTGAACAGAGCTGTGATTAGAAGCTACAACTGAGGTCAAAAGTTTACATCTCCTTTCAGAATCATTAAAAATGTTAATTATTTTTAAATTACATATAGTCTACAAGAGAAAATAATAGTTGAATTTATAAAAATTACCTGCTTCAAAAGTTTACATCCCCTTGATTTTAAATACTGTATTCTTACCTGAATGATCCACAGCTGTGTTTTTTAGTAATAGTTGTTTATGAGTCCCTTGTTTGTCCTGAACAGTTAAACTGCCTGCTGTTCTTCAGAAAAATCCTTCAGGCCCCACAAGTTTTCCAGCATGTTTGTGAATCTGAACCCGTTCCAACAATGACCGTATGATTTTGAGATCAATCTTTTGACACTGAGGGACTCATATGCAACTATTACAGAAGGTTCAAACGCTCACTGATGCTCCAGAAGGAAAAGATGCTTTAAGAGCCAGGGGGTGTAAACTTTTGAACAGATGTGTATATTTTTCTTATTTTCCCTAAATATCATATTTTTTTCATTTAGTACTGCCCTTCAGAGGCTACAGAAGATACGTACATGTTGCCCAGAAGACAAAATAAGTTAAATTTACCCTGATCTTTAAGTCATTTTTATAAAATCAACTATTACTTTCTCTTGTGGACTATATGTAAACATTTTTATGTGAAATATCTTATTCAGGTCAGTACTAAATAAACATTTTGTATGATCCCTCTTATTTTGGTAAAATAATTAATTTTTAATGATTCTGAAAGGGGGGTGTAAACTTTTGACCTCAACTGTATGGTTACTATAAATAAATAAATAAATAAATAAATAAATAAATATCAGGAGACTATACCAATGAAATTTTTAAAAACAACTCTGATATCAGAGCAACCTAATATAAACATTATATAAAACAGTTTACAGAATATAAAAACACTAGGTATTAAAAGTTTGGGGTTAGCAAAATTAAGGCTGCATTTATTTAATCAAATATTCAGTAACACTAAAAGTGTAAAATATTGTTACAACTAAAAAAAATAAATAAATAAATAAAAAGCGTACTATTCAAATACATTTAAAAAAAGAATAAATTTTTTTAATATAGAATTTTTTGTAACAATGTCTATTATTATATTATATTATATTATATTATATTATATTATATTATATTATATTATATTATATTATATTATATTATATTATATTGTATTATATTATATGTGACCCTTGACCACAAAAACAGTCATAAGGGTCAATAAAGAGGCTTTCCATTGATGTATGGCTTCTGATACACTTACAGTAGGAAATTCACAAAATATCTTTATGGAACATGATTTTTGGCATAAAAGAAAAATCGATAATTTGACCTATACAATGTATTTTTACCTACTGCTGCAAATATACCCAAGCTAAATAAAACTGGTTTTGTGGTCCTGGGTCACTTATTATATTATAATAAAAAATACAAACAAATGTAGTCTTCTAATATCAATTAAATAAATATGTTTTTCCAAGTAGTAATTAAGTGAACGGTGAGTAAAAAAGAACCAAAATAAATTAAGGGCAGTGGTTTAGTGTTTTTCTTGTTAATGCTGTTTAAGACATTTTAAAAATCATAAAACATAACAGACAGCAGCAGAGTATTAGTATAAACCTAATTTTACACTGAAAGGGCCACTGCACAGATTAGATATTTTGAAACATTTTAATATTTTTGGTCCCGTCTGGCTGCATTACCTCAAGGCATAAGCCACTGTGTTTACATTAATACCTCATCCAGAAAAGTGTTGCTCAAAAGTTTTGCAACTAGCACACTTGATTATTCATGCGTATATGTACACATGGCTGTGTTCAAAAATAACCGCCAACCTGTGAGACAACACTGGAGTACTGAGACTACTAAAACCACCAGTACTAAAGCACTAAGTACTAAACAGAACTAAAAATAAAGAATAAAGAGTTTCAAGTTTCAAGATATTAAATGTAGTCTATTTAACACACTGACAGGTGTGCTGTGTAACATTTGCTTTGTGCTTGTTAAGGACATGTATGCACATGTTGGTAGGTGATGACAATAATTTGCATAAATGTTGCATTATGAGTTGTGTAGGAGAAGAATAGTAACCAGGTCAGTGGGAAAGTAAGAAATAAGAAGAGAAGGGGAACTTGTTGTGGATTTTTGGCAGTAGTACTTAATTCTCACTGCAGCCAGTTGTGTGTGTTTATGAGAGTTTGACCTTTTTATTCATATGTGTATTTGTGTGTTAATGACTGTAACTTGTATCTCTGGATACTTTTCAGCATTCAGGCAGTCAAGTTGAACCATGTGACTGCACACTCTCGTAACCCAGTTTCTGGGAAAATCTTGACCCTGAGGGGAAAAAGGGATCAAGAGAGAGGAAAACAGAGAAAGGAGGGAGAAAACGAGGCCACATGGGCCAGCTGTGACACACAGGAAGTCAAAAAGTGACCTTAAAGTTAGAGTTCACCCAAGAATGAAAATTCAGTCATGCTTTACTCACCCTTATATTGTTGACAACCCGTATCACTTCCTTTTTTCCATGCAACACGAAAGATGGTGTTCTAAAACATGCTCAGGTTACTCTTAACCCAAGCGAATGAGGACTTAGGGCTGTCAAGCTCTTAAAACAGAAAAAGCTATAAAAGTAGTTTGCAAGACTTGTGGGTTACATTCCGAGTCTTTTAAAACCAATATCTTTGTGTAAGAAACAGTCTGAACTTTAAAAAAAATTATTCAATAAAAAAAATCTTCACACTTGGCCACAAAACCTGACATAAGGGTCAGTTTTTTTTACATAAATAAAAATCAAAAAAATAAAAACATTGAGAAAATCGCCTTTAAACTTGTCCAAATGAAGTTCATAGCAATGCATATTTCTAATTAAAAATTAAGTGCTGATATATTTACATTAGGAAATTTACTAAATATCTTCATGGAACATGATATTTACTTAATATCCTAATGATTTTTGGCATAATAGAAAACTTGATCATTTTGACCCATACAATGTATTGTTGGCTATTGCTACAAACATACCTGTGCTACTTACGACTGGTTTTGTGGTCCAGGGTCACATATTATGAAATATTACCACAATTTAAATAAAGTTGCTGCTTAATATTTTTGTGGAAACAGTGATACCTTTTTCAGGATTCTTTGATTCAGTTTAAAATAACAGCATTTACTTTAAATAGAAGCCTTATTTAGCAATATGAACATCTGAAGTCATGTTTGATTAGTGTGTCCTTCCTGAATAAAAATATGAATTTCTTTGTTTGATAGCCTTAGTGTTGCTTTTTCTGTATATAAAAGAGCAGCATGAACATTCTTTAAAACATCTACTTTCTTGTTCTGTGGATTAAAATAATCGTATAGAAAACGACGACAACAATTTTCATTCTTGGGTGAACTATCCTAGGAAAGTGGGGTAGAGAAAGAGAGAGATTAGCCAGTATATTTGGCTCAGCACTGCAGTTTTCCTTGTTAGCAGAAAGGAAAATTTGACTCTACATCATGTCAAATAAATGGAAAAAGATGATAGCTAGAAGCATTTTCCCTGCTCTCCAATATTCACTGTCAACACTATCATTTCAGCTACCAAGTGCAGCCTGTTTGCACAAACACAAAAGATAAAACAGAAGAAATTACCACTGGCAAGATCCATATCTTTGACAAACACAAGCTGGATCACTCTTTGTCCTGACACATTATCACAGCTGAGGGTGAAGACAGATGAGGCTTAATATCACATTTAAAGAGCACAACAGCACAATTTGGGGTGAGAGAGTCAAATGAGCTGTAAACATCCTATTCTGTTTTCAAGCCTAATATGACAACACCATCACACTGAGATTTCCTTCTTTAAAATCTATGTATTGCCTTGGTTTGGTTTTCATACATCACGCCCACAGACCATCCGCACCATGCTCACTAACCATGATGCATATGGCACAACAAAGTGTAAATGTTTTTTTGAAGCAGAATGTCTAATTCGGACTGCCTGACATGCACAGGTTTTCACAACAAAGCCTTCAAACTAAATTTCTAGGACTAAAGCAATGAGGACTTTGTTGAATTTAAATAATGTAAATAAATGTAACGTAAAGTAAGTATTTTTCAGTCTTTCGGATTACTACTGTTTCATTGTGCTTTATTCTCTTTCAACAGTAACTGATATAAATTGTTGTAAAAAGTCATGTCTGATTTGATTTAATGGTGATTAGTTAAAAAAACGCAAATATAACACCTGCAAATATAATTATTATATATGGGTCACTGATATATAAGGACTTTCGAAAGGCCAGTTTTAAAATACAAAAAATAATATCTGTTGTAATTGTTCAAACATTAAGAATGTTCTGTACACAAATTCAGATTAAAATGTAAAAATGAACTGATCGCAGTGTTTTTCCATCTCAATGAATTGGCCATAGCCTGAAAAAAAAAAAAAAAAAAAAAGTGTGATGCGACCATGATTTATATTAAAACTAATTCATTTCCTTAACAGGCTTAACATTTTTTTTAGATGTTCTCAGTAACTAAAGTGTTTAGAAAAAGTATTTGCATTTAGTTTTACGTTTTTGTAAATAATGGTCTAATATTTTTTGTTTTATGATTTCAGAGTTGCCTTCTTAAATGTAGTTAGCAGACTTATTTTTCCTGTTAATTGCATAAGTGATAAAAACATTATAAAAATACCATTCACTTAAGCATGCTGTAGCAGTGAGTCATATTTCAACCACACAAATGAGATACATTTAATTTTTATTTTAACACAGCTATTTTTATTACTGGTCGCACCACATGAGGAGTGGTCGGTCCAAATGACACAAAGGCCTTATATATCATTAAAAATCTATTTAAAGAGACATTGGTTAAAATTGCAGCATGTGGCCTTAATGTGGGTCTTAGTGACGGGTCAATTAAGAGTAGCGGGAGGTTGCTGGCTCAGGTTTTGAGATGAAATCATAAACATTTTTTACAGTAGAAAATTAAATCCGGAGTTTGTGCTGGACTGCAGAGTCAGAATGAACTTGCTGCCTATGGCGAGCATTTATTTTACTTTGCTTGGCAGTGGAATCTGGTAAAAGAGATTAAAATAGTTATTAATAAATAAATAATAAATTACTAATAAATGCATAATTACCAAACTAAAATTATTTGCTCTAAATTAATTTTTTGCATCTGAAATGACCCAAATTGCATACAAATCTTGCAAATGATTCTAAAATAAAGTATTTTATGTATGTAATCCATCAATTGAAAATAAAAGCACAAAAATATGGGACATATATCTATAATGGAAAACACTCTCGAGTGGTTGCACCACATGATATCTCAAAGTTAAAGTTGGCCACCTAAACAAAACAAGCCAGCTTCCCACAGAAGATCACTACGACATTTATTAAAAAAAAAAAAAAAATATATATATAATAAAAATAATTATAATATATTATATATATTATAATTATATATTATAATATATATATATATATATATATATATTGTTGTAGAAATAATTTTATATATATATATATATATAATATATTATATATATATATATATATATATATATATATATATATATTGTTGTAGAAATAACTTAATATTCATTGGTTTTGTTTTTTTGTTTTTTGTTTTTTTGAGGTCATACAACATCCACAATATCCAAATGTGGTAGCTACATACCAGCTGTTAAAAGTTTTCTTTTTTTTTTTTTTTTTTTTTTTTTTCAAATCTGAAAGATAGTTACAAACCTGCTTGATGCTTCCATGGGTAACCGGCAATTTGCTATATGATGCAAAGCCCTATCTTTGAATGGATTTGAACATAAAATACAAAATGGTATCTGTAAATGGTTTCTTGATGGTCGCACCACATGATATTTCATAAAATGGAAATCATCGGACAGAGTTTGTTTGTATATTATGACGGAAATATAAATACAAATGCTTTGCAATTTTATACATGATTGGAAATCATGCCAAATAGTACAAAAAAATAATCAGAATAAATTTAGGGTAATTTCAAAGACATTTCTAAAACAACAGTTATGCCCAGACAGTTGCACCACATGATATTTTGACACTTTGAATAACATAAAAATGACAAATAACTAATCTTTTTTTGAAAAGTTAAAGTGGGTCCATAATTAGGAGAGATACTTCATATATATGGTATCTTTTCAATGCATTTAAACTGTATTTTAACAGGAAAAACGCAATCGGACAAAAAATGTAGGCGTCACGTCATTGACCCATATTTAATGCTTTAATGTGTAATATAATTTTTAGGATTAACGATTTGGGGCATTAATTAGATTTTTTTTATTTAATTATGTATGCAATTGCAGTGTAAAAACTCACTTTTTTCATAACTAAACTCGTATTTATCATTCCAAACATTTGCTGCTGTGTGAAAGTAGCTTAGTTGAGAAATCACTGGTCTCTCACCCTGACTTTTTCTGTTTCACTGCATCGTCTCTCTCTGTCACTGTTCTCTTTCCAAATTCCCACGGTTTTAATGCACAAGGGATGTTAAATCTGTTTCCCCAGTTTAATACTTGACTGCCAATCTGGTAGTTCATACCGCAGATCCCAAAAGGTCCAGCAGCAGCATCTTGGCGCCAAATGTCGTTCCCATCCTGATCTATCATGCAGGTGCAGACAACAGCCTCACGGCACTGTTACACTAACAAGAAACTAAAAAGTTAACAAATTTGATTGACACCTTAATACCATCCAGAACACTCAGAGCAGGAAGGAAGAGAGAACTTTAAATCTGTCATAGTTTTAGCAACAGCACCAGAGGGAAAATAACTGATGTGGAACTGAGACCATGATGTACTTGGCATTCAGGTCACAAACAGCTGTCAAGAATCAATTTTCTGTTTGTCTGCTGCCTCTAATGCTTTGTTGCATTCATAGCTGGATATGGGATGTTGCTAATTGAAATAAACGCATTTCATTGCTTGAAGATCAGATGATAAAGCATAACTGCTGATTATTATTATTTATTTTTCAGTTTTAATGTTTGTTTTTGTTGTTGTTTTGAAAATTTTTGAAAATTACAGTAATCAAAAAGCATAACTGAAATTATTTCCTTGGATTCTTCTTGGATTCTCTGTTCTCAGTTTTAATTTTTCTGAATTCATCAAAACCAAATCACAAAGAAATTTGTGACAAAAACATATCGGCACATTAAACACCACAAACAATCCTTTTTGTTTTTACGTCAACGATAAGTTGAAAAACAGGTTTGCCATTCACTATAAAAAGATTTGTTACAAACGAAAGTATAAAGCCAGGACTCTTTTTAAAGACAGCAGCACAATATTCATTTGCCGCTCATTTGCATCTTTTGCTTCCAGTAAAACTGTAATAGTGATGTTGTTATTCGTTAATCACACAGGAGGGCACTGGTATCTTATTAGTGTAAAAACAAAGACATAAATCACTTTAAGACAGTTTGTCCTGTACTCTATGAAGCAACAAGCTACAAAAACACTGTGAGAAGTGACCATTCAGAGTTATTTTCCTATTTCCTATCGACTCCTTTGAGGATGTATGATATTAACAACAGCTCTGAATTTGAGAGATGTTGTTGATAGAGTGAGAGAAACCAGGAGGTACAGTAAGGACATGCAAGGAAGTTAAAGAAAAAAAAAAAAAAACATAACGACACAAAAGTAAAAAGGACGGTGGAGACAATGACTGGTCTTGACATCAGGGCCTGGTTTACATCTCTTTCTGTTTCAGTCACTCTTTTCCACAGCTTTGAAGTGAAGTTCCTCAGAAGTGTCTTGTTAAAATAGACGCTCCCTAAATGTTCAACATTTCAGACCAACCAGTGAGCAACTTCCCTTCTCTCTCTCGCTCACTGATCATTACAGTGGAACACTCCAACCAAATGGTGTTTGTAACAATTAATTTATCCATCACTAAATGCTTTTAATCCAAAACTACTAAATTCCAGGATTACGAATGCAAGCTAAAATCCTATGAATCAACCTGGGTTGACACGCCTTGCTTGAGGGCAAAAAAAGTGAAAGAGGGTCTAAGTAAATCTACATTTCTTGTAAACATTTGTCAGTTAATATTTTAAGTGAATGAATCACTCTCATTCTAAAAAGCCTCTCCCTTTTAAGAACATGACTACTTTTCTGCCTTTATAGAATGGCAATAGCATGAGATATAGTACTTCTTGACCAAACTGAATAAACTGTGACATCTCGATGCAAAGGAGAATTTGTTAACCAACTGAATATTCGTTAAAAAAGAGAAATGCTGTGGAAAACCTACAAACCTACAAACCTACACACACACACACACACACACACACATATATATACACATACACACACATGTATATATACACATACATATTAGAGATGCACGATATTGGATTTTTGAAGATATCTTTCGTTTCATTTTGGCCGATGCCGATACCCATACCGATACATATCCTTTTGTTTGGAAACAATAAAAAGCATACCTGGAATACACCACATACTGTATTATATACCGACTAATAAATTACAGAATGTTTAGCAAACACTGAGGAATCAAATAAATAAAAAAAATAAAAGAAAGCCTCCATAGCCTGAGGCAAACGGAAAGATGACAAGCTTTTCAAAATGAAAGTAAAATTAAACTGACTGACCGTGACAGTGCTTGCAGTGCTTGTTTTTTTGCACACGAATACCAACATGTTCATCTTGTCTGGTTTACGAAGCGGTCTTTTACTTGAAAACCAAATCCTGGGTCCGCCGTTGTTTCCTCAATATATGCTTCATTTTCGCGCTCCTGCAGAAGCAGCAAATACAAACCAGGATCTATACACGAAGCGCTCACACCAAAAGCACCTCTTCGCGTGATCAACGTGGAAAGTAATAGAAATTTAGTCACTAATTCATGTTTAATCATAATTTCCACAAATAGGCTAATTGTTTCATATGCTGCACTGCGCTTTGACAGGGCTGCGGGACACGAACAGGACATAATTTATGACTACAACTCGTTAATTCGTTCCTACGATTTATTCATTTATTAATTTGTAAAATAAGGGAACGAATTAATAAGTCGTATGAACGAATTCTTAATTCACTGCCACGAAATCTTTTATTTCCCACCCGCCATGTTTACCACAGTAAGAAATACGAAAACATGGATTAAAAGTGAATTACAAGAAAATATACCTGCGAAATTAAAGGGTGAGATGATGAGGATTTGGGAGAATAAACTATAAATATTATTTATAGTTCGTGGAAATGTGTAACCTACCAGCAAAACAGAACACATAGCCGCGTATTGCTTTAAATCTATGGGCTCCAACGGCATGAATCCAATCATGGTCGCTATGTATAACATTTGCCTGCTAATCAATTATTTATTTTTAAAAAGAAGGCTTTGTACCTCCTTTGTGTCATAATACTCACGTAAAAATGTTCGTATGAGCAACGGTGTGTTGTGCCTTAGCGCCGCCAGTGAAAGAGGTTCACTGGCCGCGCGCCGTAAATACTTTTGGGATCAGTTTATTTTAAATGCTGATCATGTCAATTGCAAACATTGCGACTGTGTTTCAAAATACAACAACGAGCACCGTGAAAGCATTTAAAAAGGCGCATTCAACGGTCTAGTGACTGGTATATGGAACACC